>NC_134084.1:27685704-27995378 GCF_000715075.1 Nicotiana tabacum
TTTGCGAGCTTCTCATCGCAAATGCGAAGAGAAGCTGGGCCACACAGGTTTTGCATTTGCGAATTATCCTTTGCATTTGCGAAGTAAGTCCGGGCAGGGATTCTTCGCATTTGCGATCCTCAAGGTTCGTATTTGTTAACACTTTGTTCGCATTTGCGAAGGCAATAGAAGTGTGGGAGTTTCGCATATGCGAAGCTTTTCTCGTATTTGCGGGCTTCGCATTTGCAAAGCCCAGGTCGCATTTGCGACATCTGCAGCTGGTTAAATATGACTTAGACGTGATTTTTTCCTATTCTTCAAATTTTCAAAACCTAAAACCTTAGAGGCAATTTTCCAAAGAACATTTCTTCCCCAAATCATTGGCAAGTGATTCTAAACTAGTTTCTTTCAATCTTTCACTATATTTTACAAGATTTCAACCGAAAATCTAAGGTTTTTATGGTGGAATGGGGGGAGGGTTGGGTAGAAACGAGGGATTTGATAAATTGGGGATTTAGATCTCAAATTGAGATCGGATTCTAAAATAAATTACATAACCGGGCTCGAGGGTGAATGAGTAATCGAGTTTTGGCCCGAATTTTGGGTTTGGACCAAGCAGGTCGGGGGTTGACTTTTGTTGACTTTTTCAATAATGGCCTAAATTGAATTATTTACAATCGTGGGTAGTTCCTAAGGCTTAATTTGAATCGTTTGGTTGGTAAATTGCTAGATTCTATTGGTTCGAAGGCGTATTTGAAAGGCAAAGCCGTGATTGAGCTTTGAGTTGGGCCGTTGGAGCGAGGCAAATGTCGTGGTTAACCTTGGCTTGAGGGATTAGGTCTTATTTGCCTATTTGCTACGAGTTTGAATGTTGGTTACAACGTATAGGTGAGGTGACGAGTACCTATGCATTGTTGTCGGGTCATAACATGCGAGTGAGTCTTATTCTTGTAATTTTTGCTTTTCGTGGTCATATTATCCATGCTTAGACTAGTTAATCATTAGATTGATCGTCCTTATCATGTTTACGGACTTTGGTATTGATTGAGTATTTATTCAAGTTGAGGTTGGTATTGTGGAACCAAACGTTGAAGTAACACTTGTTCTTGTTATTTCCATCTCCCTGTTGTTATTGTTTATTATTTTGGTGAGGGAGAGTGTTAATGCACGAAGGGTGATGTCATGCCGTATTTTGTGAGTGTTAATGCACGAAGGGTGATGCCATGCCATGTTATGAGAGAGTTAATGCACGAAGGGTGATGCCGTGCCGTTTCTATTGATTATATGGTGAGGCTGAGAGTAAAAACACGAAGGGTGATGCCGTGCATATTCCTTTACTGTGTTTACGCATTCTTATTGGTTCAAGGAATATTAGTTGATCAAGTTCTTATTACTGTTGTGATTCTTTATCTTGTGACCCCTTCAGCATGTCCCCTCCCGATATTACTTGTCTAGCTTTCATTTGCAGTTATCTTTGTACATATATTGTTAAATTACACATATTTATTTTTGGGTCGACACTTACCAGTACATGGGGTCGGTTGTACTGATACTGCACTCTGCACTTCCTATGAAGATTTTGGTATTGGCCCCAGTTGATCGAGATGCATAGTAGTTTGGACCGGACTACCGGAGACTCAAGGTAGATCTGTCGACATTCACAAACCTTGAAGTCCCCATCTACCTCTTCTGTTTTACTGTTTTCTTTTGTTCAAACAGTTGCACTTCTTTCAGACTTTTACTTGTAGTAAATCCTAGAATGTTCGTGAATTTGTGACACCAGATCCGAGTAGCAGTAAATGGTGAAGTTATTATAATATTTCGCACTCGCCGTATTTCATTTTAGCTTATCTACTGTTACTTGTTTAATTGAATAAAGTTTGGCTTAATAATCTTCTAATGTTGGCTTGCCTAGCAAGTGTAATGTTAGGCACCATCACATTTCCAACGATGGAAATTTCAGATCGTGATAAGTAACTAATAATCGTAGCACCGAAATTACAAAATACGTGTTTCAATTCTCAAGGTTTATGTTTTTAAAAATAGCCAAATAGAAAAAGAAAGAATTACAAGAAAATACACATCACTTCACACCATAACAAAAAATGGCCTTTGTTTTTAAGTTTAACCCGACCTAGCCCATATTGTACATATTTTGAAAATAGTAGCTCTTGCAAATTCAAAATCTGTGTTTTTACAACCATTGCTTCTAAAAAGCTATAGAGTGAAATTTGTGTTCTCACAACCATTGCTTCACTCTCTCTTCTTCTCACATCTTTTACATATGCTTTAAGGGGTTGTTCGCCATTACTGCTTCTCCCCCTATATCATCTGATTGCAATGTAAAAAAATTAAAGAGTGGAAGTCCACCATTGAAGGACATTCAGAGCTTTGGTTTCGAAAATAGGACTTTTTGAGTTTGTTAGTTATTTGGTTTGGGTGTTGTTCCAATTGATTGAAAATATCAAAAGAAGTTCAAAATTTAAATTGGAAGTGATTTGGAGCAGATTTGAGTTAAATTTCAGAAAAGACGCAAGGAAGAAAACGAAGTCAGTTTTTTGTATAATAGTGTATATGAGTGTATAAACACATCTTATACATTATTATACACTTTTATACACCTTTATACAAGCATCTGTAGACGAACTTCTTCCACGATTTTCAGTTGCAATTCTTGTTCAAAACCAATCCAAATCTCTATTAAATGACTTCAAATTTTATATACAACCTACTTATGCTATTTCTAACAAGTCTAAATAACACCAACTCCAAATTTCTCAATAAATTAAATTCGAAATTTAAACTCACATATATAAGCTTGTTAAAAATCTAATCTTCACCACCTAAATGGATTTGGTTTGTTGAACTAATATTTGAGTCACAGTTACTTATTCAAAAATTAACTTAAAAGCTTGAGCAATCTTTTTTAAAAATCAAATAGTAATTTTGAGAACCTATTAGAGTTGGATGTTGAATCTTAGCCCATTATTTTTGGACTAGTTGGTTGTAAATTAAAATATGGATTATAAAATTGAAAAGTAGGGAGCTCAGTTGTTCTTATGTGAAATTTTCCCATAGAAAAATACCACAATTCTTATAAAAAAATCTTATGCGCACATAATATTTACATCAATGAAATCGAGTATAACACAAAAAAATTACTTCACACTTGAATTTGCATCAAACAAATTAATGTAAAAGTGTCTTATATATAACTTTTATCACTAAATTACAATAACAACAACAACAAACCTAGTTTTGATCTCATAAATGAGGTCTAGGGAGGGTAGAGTGTACACAGACCTTATCCCTACCTCATAGAGATAGAGAGGTTGTTTCCGATAGACCCTCGGCTCAAGAAATAATGAAAATAAAGCAACCAAGTAGTAAAGAATGTTAGCAACAATGTAAAATAGTAATTGTATGGGTCAAAATCAAATCAGAGAAATTCGACATGCAGAGACAATTGTCATGAGTAACCTGCGAATCGAATTGAGCTGTCTGGCCGAGGTCAAGCAGTGATCAATAAGGCCGAGGTTGAGCAGTGATCAACAAGGCCGAGGTCGAGCAGTGATCATCAACAAGGTCGAGGTCGAGCAGTACAAATAGAAGTAACGACTAGTTTTGCTTTGGAATCTTCAAATGGAATATTCTCTCTAATTGTACTTTTTTAGGGTTTTCTAGGGATATCCCTTATAAATAGGAAGAGAGAGGAAGCAAAGAGAGGGGAACTTCTCTAAAAAAACAGACCCTCTATCTCTAGAAAAGATAAAAAAACACATCTCTCTAAAGAGATTAGATGATCTGTTATCCCACACTCCCCATTAGATCCGAAAAGGATCCTAAAATTCTTGTATTTGTCTATCATTCATCTTTATCAAATGAAAGTGGATCCGCCTTACTCAAGATTGGGTGAATCTTCTCCTTTATTTACATTTTATTGCCATTTAATATTATTTAATGCATAGTCTTTTCCATTCTATTAGATCCGGCCATAACTATTGTCAACATTTGCACTCAACTATATTTTTCTATTCATGTTAGCCATCTCAGATCTAGAATTAATTATCCTTAACTCGGATTTACCCTCTATCTTCTTATTTAATTAGTTTAACAAAAAGGCCTAATACTTTTTGGTCAAACAATTTGGCGCCGTCTGTGGGAATTTTCTAGTTAAAATTTTAGTTTCCTCTAGATCTAAAATTCAATTCTAGTTCCACTTTCTGTTCATTGGCGTTTTGGCATCTAAATTCTGCCGCGAAAAATCACATTCCATCCAATTCTCGTCGGTAAATCCCTCATAATTCCGGCGAATTCCGTCTGGCTTTAATCGCCATGAATCCAGAATAGTAAGTTCCGTTTCTTATTTTGCAATATTTATTGGTGAAGGATTGAACTATCTCTGCCTTTAGCGGCTGAGTTGCTTGATTGATCGTGGAAAGTTGTTGAGTAGCTATTAGTTATCAATATTCAGGTACTCTTAAGAGTTAAGCGAGTATTGAAAATTTAGCAAGCAATGCCCGTCAATGTATCATTGAAAATCAATGTGAAAGTATGTATCACATGGTAATTGACCAGCTACTTTTAGCAATTAGACATGCTGAGATGATTATAATTCACTTTGACTTACATAGGATGTCTAGTGGAACTTTTTTATGCTTAATCCTTTTGTCACATACGGCGAGATGGCTGGAAGAAATATTGTACTTGCAGATGCTTTGAAATGGAAAATTCCTCTAGTCAGTGATATCTTACTATTATATTTGGTGCTGACGTGACTCATCTAGAATAGTCAATCAATTGCTGCTGCAACCAACAAAATTATCTGTTGTATGTAAGAGTTGGAACTTCTTCATGTGTTTGAATTTGGATAGTGAGATTTTCTTGATTCAGGGTGTAGCATCACAAGATTGGGTTGTAAGCACGTGATTTTTGCCCAATATGAGAATTACTCCCAAAAAATTCAAAAATAAAATGATTTTTCTTTGGTGTGCAATTTTGTGATATTTTGAATAATTATTTGTATTTGTCTGTGCGTGTTTATTTGCTAAATTAATAAAAAATACAAAAATATGTCGCATTTTGCATGTAGGATTTAATTCTACAATTGATAGTAATTAAATTTGTTTTACAAAAAATTAAAAATTACAAAAATAGGCATCGTTTGCATTTTTAGCATTTAATGTCCAAATATACAATTTTATGCTTAATTAATACTTAATTGTGCGTTAATTGTTATTGGGAGTTAATTTGCGCTTGGCAATATACCATTATCAAAAAAGATCAAAAGGTCCTATACCAGAAAGCATGACTGGGTCAGACAACAGCGTTGAGTTAGAAAAAACGGCCAATCAGATGCTGAAGGAAGCCCTGGAGAAAATGGAAAAAATGAGGCTAGAAATGAATGAAATGCAGATAGCCTTAGCTAGAGCCCAGAATGGGCAAGAACTACCCGTTACTCCTACCCTCCAACCAGTACACACGCTGGAATACCCCTCTCCCGGTCCTTCAACAAGTTTCCCAAGCCATCACTATTATCAGGGAAGAGAGGCTTATGATTCCCAAGCTCCACCACCCACTCAAAACCCTCCTCCACCAAATGTTCCCATCTTTGTGGCGCCTCCCCCAGCCCCATTGCACAGATCATCCAGTGAGCCGCTGTTTCAGGCTCACGCCACACAATATTACCCCCCTGAACTCACATTCAAAGCACCCGAGCCACATACCTATAACCCCCAATTTGAGGTCCCGGCGGAGATTGAAAAGTTAGCTAAGAGCCCAGAACAAGATGAAGTGATGCGGAAATTTAAAAGCCTGGAGCAGTCCTTCAGGAACATACACGGGTACCCTAAATCTCCCAAGTGGCGACTCTGAAATAAATAAATAAATCATGTTTTGATTGTCCTTTAATTGGAAAAAACTCCTTGTACCCCCCGCGGGGGCGGAAAAAGGAGGTGTGACAGGGTTACAAGCGCCTCGGGACAAGGACTCAAACTCGAGGTCCCACAGGCGAAGTAATTTGCCAGTCTATAAGATGCCCAGCTATGACTAACAACGAAGCCGAGCACGAGGCCGTGATTGCAGGTCTAAAGCTAGCACTCGAGTACGGAGCAGAACGAGTCATCCTACGGTGCGACTCTAGCTCGTTGTCAATCAAGTCACATGGACTTTCCAAATCAAGGAACAAAGACAACAAAAATACCATGCCGAGATCTGGAAGCTGTTACCCGAGTTCGATGAATGCCAGCTCGACCAAATCCCTCGAGCACAGAATATCAAAGCGGACGACCTTGCCAAATTGGTAGCGGCCACTAAAAGCATAACCGGAGAAGGGAACGTGGTCACTCCCCTCCACTCGTCAACCAATCAAATCGAGGTAACGAACGATCTTATTTGGTTTTAACTAACTATTTCTCTAAGTGGAATAGAAACAGTAGCATTCTCCCCGATACGCGAACAGGGAACGATCGTCGTCAAAGTAAATCCCAAGATGCCAAGAGACCATATAGACTAGGACTGGATTGCCAGCCCAGAAAACATGTAAATCTCTCCGATATATGTAGGTAAAGCATTAGTGCATGAAGCTCACCCGTATTTTGGCCAAAGCGACGCTACATCAATTAAACGAATTAACATTCGACCAGCTCAAATCAACATTCGACCCCGCTCGAATCAGCATTCGACCTCGCTCGAATCAGCATTCGACCCCGCTCGAATCTGCATTCGACCCCGCTCGAATCTGCATTCGACCCCGCTCGAATCTGCATTCGACCCCGCTCGAATCTGCATTCGACCCCGCTCGAATCTGCATTCGACCCCGCTCGAATCAACATTTGACTTTGCTCGAATTTGCATTCGACCCCGCTCGAATCAGCATTCGACCTCGCTCGATTCAGCATTCGACCTCGCTCGAAAAATAAAATCAAAAATAAGTAGCAAAAGTAGCATTCCAAATCAAAGGAGGTACCTGATAAGGCATCTTATAAAGGTCGAATCGCCTGTCTAGATCTGAAGACACAGATGACCTCCTCCGATGTTGCCCTCTTTTCCAAAGCTGCCATCCTAGCCCCGTTAGCCTTCTCCAACTCTACCGTCTTCTCGATCAACTCATCACTCGAGTCATTGGCCATGGTCGAACTCTGCTCAAATTCAGCCCGTAGGGATACCACTTGGACCTGAAGATCAACACCCTCAGCCGCGATCCTCACTACTTGACCTCCCCATCCTAATTTCTTGAACTACTATTAATGAAGTCCGCTCACCGAGCTTGACCAAACGACGACCTCAATAAGCGGAAGGAATAACTGTATGGGTCAAAATCAAATTAAAGAAATTCGATATAGGGAGATAATTGTCATGAGTAACCTGCGAATCGAATTGTGATGTCTGGCCGTGGTTGAACAGTGATCAATAAGGCCGAGGTCGAGCAGTGATCAAAAAGGCCGAGGTTGAGCAATGATCAATAAGGTCGAGGTCGAACAGTAATCATCAACAAGGCCGAGGTCGAGCAGTACAGATAGAATTGTACTTTTTTAGGGTTTTCTAGGGATATCCCTTATAAATAGGAAGAGAGAGGAAACAAAGAGAGGGGGAACTTCTCTAAAAAAGCACACCCTCTATCTCTAGAAAAGATAAAAAACACATCTTTCTAGAGATATTAGATTATCTGTTATCCCACACTCCCCATTAGATCTGAAAAAGGTCCTAAGATTCTTGTATTTGTCTATCATTTATCTTTATCAAATGAAAGATGATCCGTCTCACTCATTACAAAAAATATTCCTAGTTCTATTGAATGTCCTAGGAGGAACACACTATTGTATATCAACCTACAACTCTAATTCTCGACTTCCACACCTTCCTATCATGGGTGATGTTCTCGATAAGCTGAAATAATGACTTAATTATAATCAAATAATTTGTATTCTAACTTTAATTTATAATAACACTATAATTAAGCTTATCAATTTAGTATAAATATCAATTGCATAAATTTTTTCTAATGAGATTTTCTTGATTCAGGGTGTAGCATCACAAGATTGGGTTACAAACGCGTCGGGATCGGGATAAGGACTGAAACTCGAGGTCCCAACAGGCGAAGTAATTTGCCAGTCCATAAGATGCCCAAATATGACTAACAACGAAGTCGAGCACGAGGCCGTAATTGCAGGTCTAAAGCTAGCACTCGAGCACAGAGTAGAACGAGTCGTCCTACGGTGCGACTCTCAGCTCGTTGTCAATCAAGTTACAGGGACTTTCCAAATCAAGGAACAAAGACTGCAAAAATACCATGCCGAGATCTGCAAGCTGTTACCCGAGTTCGATGAATGCCAGCTCGACCAAATCCCTTGAGCACAGAATATCAAAGCAGACGACATTGCCAAATTGGTAGCGGTCACTATAAGCATAACTGGGGAAGGGAACATGGTTACTCCCCTCCACTCGTCGACCGATCAAATCGAGGTAACGAACGATCTCATTTGATTTTAACTAACTATTTCTCTAATTAAAATAGAAACATGAAGATTCCCCCCGTTACGCGAACATGGAACGATCGTCGTCAAAGTAAATCCCAAGATGCCAAGAGACCATATAGATTGGGACAAAATTGCCAGCCTAGAAAACATGTAAATCTCTCTGATATATGTAGGCAAAGCATGAGTGCATGAAGCTCACCCATATTTTGGCAAAGTGACGCTGCATCAATTAAACGAATTAATATTTGACCCGGCTTGAATCAACATTTGACCCCGCTCGAATCTACATTCGACCCCGCTGGAATCAGCATTCAACCCCGCTGGAATCAGCATTCGACCCCACTGGAATCAGCATTCGACCCCGCTGGAATCAGCATTCGACCCCGCTGGAATCAGCATTCAACCCCGCTGGAATCAGCATTCGACCCCACTGGAATCAGCATTCGACCCCGCTGGAATCAGCATTCGACCCCGCTGGAATCAGCATTCGACCCCGCTCGAATCAGCATTCGGCCCCGCTCGAATCAGCATTCGGCCCCGCTCGAATCAGCATTCGGCCCCGCTCGAATCAGCATTCGGCCCCGCTCGAATCAGCATTCGGCCCCGCTCGAATCAGCATTCGGCCCCGCTCGAATCAGCATTCGGCCCCGCTCGAATCAGCATTCGGCCCCGCTCGAATCAGCATTCGGCCCCGCTCGAATCAGCATTCGGCCCCGCTCGAATCAGCATTCGGCCCCGCTCGAATCAGCATTCGGCCCCGCTCGAATCAGCATTCGGCCCCGCTCGAATCAGCATTCGGCCCCGCTCGAATCAGCATTCGGCCCCGCTCGAATCAGCATTCGGCCCCGCTCGAATCAGCATTCGGCCCCGCTCGAATCAGCATTCGGCCCCGCTCGAATCAGCATTCGGCCCCGCTCGAATCAGCATTCGGCCCCGCTCGAATCAGCATTCGGCCCCGCTCGAATCAGCATTCGGCCCCGCTCGAATCAGCATTCGGCCCCGCTCGAATCAGCATTCGGCCCCGCTCGAATCAGCATTCGGCCCCGCTCGAATCAGCATTCGGCCCCGCTCGAATCAGCATTCGGCCCCGCTCGAATCAGCATTCGGCCCCGCTCGAATCAGCATTCGGCCCCGCTCGAATCAGCATTCGGCCCCGCTCGAATCAGCATTCGGCCCCGCTCGAATCAGCATTCGGCCCCGCTCGAATCAGCATTCGGCCCCGCTCGAATCAGCATTCGGCCCCGCTCGAATCAGCATTCGACCCCGCTCGAATCAGCATTCGACCCCGCTCGAATTTGCATTTGACCCCGCTCGAATTTGCCTTCGACCCCTCTCGAATTTGCATTCAACCTCGCTTGAATTTGCATTCGACCCTGTTCGAATCAACATTCGACCCCGCTCGAATCAATATTCGACCTCGTTCGAAAAATAGAATCAGAAATAAGCAACAAAAGTAGCATTCCAAATCAAATGAGGTACCTGATAAGGCATCTTATAAGGGCCGAATCACCCGTCCAGATCTGAGGACGCGGATGACCTCCTCCGATGTCACCCTCCTTTCCAAAGCTGCCATCCTAGCCTCATTAGCTTTTTCCAACTTTACTGTCTTCTCGATCAACTCATCACTCGAGTCATTGGCCCTGGTCGAACTCTACTCAAATTCAGCCCGCACAGATACCACTTGGACCTGAAGATCGACACCTTCAGCCGCAATCCTCACTACTCGACCTTCCCATCCGAATTTCTCGAACTACAATTAATAAAGTCCGCTCATCGAGCTCTACCAAACGACAACCTCGATAAGCGGAGGGACTAACTATATGAGTCAAAATCAAATAAGAGAAATTCGACATGCGGAGACAATTGTCATGAGTAACCTGCGAATCAAATTGAGCTATCTGGCCGAGGTCGAGCAGTGATCAATAAGGCCGAGGTCAAGCAGTGATCAAAGGCCGAGGTCGAGCAGCGATCATCAATAAGGCCGAGGTCGAGCAGTACAAATAGAAGTAACAACTAGTTTTGCTTTGGAATCTTCAAAGGGAATATTTCACTGAATATTCGCTCTAATTGTACTTTTTAGGTGTTTCTAGAGATATCCCTTATAAATAGGAAGAGAGAGGAAACAAATGAAGGGGGAACTTCTCTAAGAAAACACACTCCCCATAGATGATAAAACACACTCTATCTCTAGAAAAGATAGAAAACACATCTTTCTAAAGAGATTAGATGATCTGTTATCCCACACTCCCCATTAGATCCGAAAAGGGTCCTAAGATTCTTTTATTTGTCTATCATTCATCTTTATCAAATGAACGAGGATCACCTCACTCAAGATTGGGTGAATCTTCTCCTTTTATTTATATTTTATTGCCATTTAATGTTGTTTAATGCATGGTCTTTTCCATACTATTAGATCCGACCATAACTACTGCCAACATTTGTACTCAATTATATTTTTCTATTCATGTTATCCATCTTAGACCTAGAATTAATTATCATTAACTAGGATTTACCCTCTATCTTCTTATTTAATTAGTTTAACAAAAAAGCCTAATACTTTTTGGTCAAACAGTAACGAGTGCGAATGGCGCAACATGCGTAATAAAGTAAATAGGAAATTGCAAAAATATTCCTAGTTCTATTAAATGTCCTAGGAGGAACACACTACTGTCAACCTACAACTCTAATTCTCGACCTCCACAACTTCCTATCATGTGTTATGTACTCGGTAAGATGAAGCAATGACTTAATTATAATTAAATAATTTGTATTCTAACTTTAATTTACAACACTATAATTAAGCTTATCAATTTAGTATAAATATCAATTGCATAATTTTTTTGTAATACATAATAGTATCACGAGTTTGAATTCCAACTCATAAAATATCCTCTTTAGTACATTCTCTTTATAGTATCCGAGTCCTATCCAATTCAAAGAAGAAGCCCGAACACCGAACCAACCAAACCGGTCCACAAACTAAAAAACCCTAATCTGTGAGATATCAGGTCTCACAGTAACCTCGTTACTCATCTTACAGGTACGCAGCTTTTGCCCCCCCCCCCCCCAACCCCCCAATCCCATTCTCGCTTATCTCTGACATATACCTAAAATTCTATATACACTTGAATCATATCAACATTTAGGGTTTTTGCTACAAGTCAATTGTGTAACTCTTTTCTTCCTTAACCAAATTTAGGTACATATTCTTTATGACCCTCATACTCTAATTTTTTCTACTTTCTTTTTAATTTGTAGATTATGGTGCTTTTCTCTTTTGGATCTTTTTAGTAGCTAGGGTTTTGTATGTGTTATGTTGCTTTGCCCCTTAATTTATTTAATTCTTCAAGATTAGTTCCAATTTATTTATTTATTTTTGATTGGACCGATTTTTATCTAATTCGATGTGTTTTTTCCCCTGTTACAAAGGATTCATATAGCTGACTTGACTTAAAAGTATTGAGGCATAGTTGATGAGCAATTTATTTTTGTAATTTTTTAATATTTGTTATCATGTGCTTAATCACTAAGGAGGAAGATGGAAGAGAGAAAAATTGTGAAAATTTGATTTTGTTATTAAGGGTTTTTTCACTATTGATCTATTTCCTCTTCAAGATGTGTGGAAGTGCCTACACATGGAAGTGTGGCCGAGTAGTCAATGAAGTGGGAGCAGAACCTCAAATCTTAGAAGGGGCAAAAAATAGTAGGTGATTTCTTCCTACCTGCCTAAACCTTGGTGGTAGCCCGGTATCTGTGCTGGCGGGGACTAGCAGATACCTGGCGGAATAGTCAGGTCTGAAAATCATATTTTTTTTTTGGAATGTGTAATACTTAAGCAGTTTGTGTTTGTTGCGTTTTTTCTGTTTATCAAGACTGTGTATAACTGGTTAATTATGTTTATTAACTTTGTGGTGGATTTTGGGCCAATTCTTGTAGTAAATTATGGGTGAGACTGGAAAACGATCGCGTAGGGATGACGGGGATAGCAAGAACCAGAAGAGGAGGACAGAGAGAGATGAGAAAGGCGATGATGAACTAGTAGTGTACAGAATTCTATGCCCAGATAATGTGATTGGTAGTGTTATTGGAAAGAATGGGAAAGTTATAAATTCGATTAGAGCCGAGACCAAGGCGAAGGTCAAGGTGGTGGACCCATTTCCAGGTGCTAAGGATAGAGTTATAATCATTTATTGCTATGTAAAAGAAAAGGAAGATGTTGAGGTTGACGAGGAGTTCAATGAGAAAAAACCTCTTTGCTCTGCTCAGGATGCTCTTCTTAGGGTTTATGCGGCAATTGCAAATGCTTTGGCAGCTGTTGGAGATTCTGATAAGAAGCGTAAGGAAAAAGAGGAGTGTCAGCTTCTTGTTCCATCAAGCCAGTCTGCAAATATCATTGGTAAATCTGGTACCACCATAAAGAAGTTGAGAAGCAAGATGAGGGCTAATATTAAAGTTATTGCTAAAGATGCTAGCGATCCAACACATTCCTGTGCTCTCGAGTTTGATAACTTCGTTCTGGTTAGTTGTTTTTATTGTTTGGTGATAGTTAAATAGTGTTAGTGCATTAGGCAAAGCTTATAGATTTACATTTGCTCCTATCAAGAAAATGTTCCTTTTTTTTTGAAATTTCGGTGTTTAAGTGTTGTAGTTTATAACATGAATTGACAGCTTTTTTTACTTTGACTCAGATAACTGGTGACTCAGAATCAGTAAAGAGATCGCTCTTTGCTGTTTCTGCAATCATGTACAAGTTCACACCTAAGGAAGATATTCCTCTTAATACTAATGTTCCTGAAGTTCGTCCAAGCATTATTATCCCTTCAGATGTTCCCATATATCCAGCAGCTGGGATTTATCAAAATGTGGATCCTATTATCCCATCTAGATCTGTTCCATCTGTTTTAGGCACCACACACATACCAGAGCTTCCAGGTTATGTAGATGCAGGAAGCGCATGGCCGGTTTATTCTTCTGCTCTTCCCATGGTTTCTGGTTATGGTGGTGGTGCCGCTCAAACTGAGGAATTGACTATTAGAGTGTTGTGTCCAACTAACAATATTGGTCGTGTTATTGGAAAAGGAGGAGCTTCTATTAAAAGTGTAAGGCAAGCAAGTGGTGCTCGAATTGAGGTTGGTGATGCCAAAGCCGATCGTGATCAGTGCATCATCACAGTCATTTCCACTGAGGTATTGCTTTTTTCTCCAGACTTCTTTTGTGCTTGTGTTGGTGACATTTTGACCTTTTAGTAAGTCTGCCTTCTTTTTTTTAGGAACAATGCATTGCTTACCTCTCCTGCTAATATGGGGTATTATCTTTGCATGTGCTTTTCTTCTCCTAGATCATTGTGAAACAAACTTTCACAGAGTAACCATTGCTGATAGGATTTCATTTTTTTTTGTGTTTATCCTTACTAGAAGGAAACAAAATGCTAGGCACATTTCCTCCCTTCTAAACTTTGAGGTCTTTCATGGTAGGCCAGTAACAGCTCTTCCAATTGGTAAATGTGTTGATTGCTGAGGAGGTGGATAGTATTGATTTGTCGTTTTTGATATAGTAACTGTATTTAGTTGGTTGTTTATGTAGCTTTTGCAATTAGCTTTATATCAAAATAGTTTGTTTCATCTCGGGCGTCTTGTATTCCATGTATTAACCTTATTCAGCATTTGGTTTTCTGTAGTCAGTGGATGATCTTAAATCCATGGCAGTTGAGGCTGTCTTGCTGCTGCAAGGGAAAATAAATGATGAAGATGAGGATAGTGTAACTTTTCGTCTACTTGTTCCATCAAAGATCATTGGATGTATCATTGGGAAAGGTGGTTCAATCGTTAATGAAATCCGGAAGAGAACTAGAGCTGATGTACGTATCTCGAAAGGCCAGAAGCCCAAGTGTGCAGATTCAAACGATGAACTTGTTGAGGTCTGTCTTTCATATTAGTTGTAATCAATTGAGTTGTATTTTAATTGCTTATCTGTAAATTTCCTCGAGTCACTGACCATCATTATAAAAATGTAGGTGGCTGGGGAAATTAGTAGTGTGAGGGATGCCCTTATCCAGATTGTACTGAGGCTCAGAGATGATGTTCTGAAAGGCCGAGAAGGTAATTTTAATCCATCTGCCGATGCTGATTCTTTACGCGCTGGTGGTACTGGTCATTCACTGGCTCCAGTTTTGCCCAATGTTCCTCCGACCGCTTCTTTGAGCTATGAACACAGGGGTGAGACTGGAAATGGCCTTGGAATGCGTTCTTCGGGAAGCCTCTATGGTCATGAGTCATTCTCGGTATATTTCTGCATTACCTGCCTTCCACAAAGTTTAATTTCATGCTATGGTGCATCTGGGCATTTCAAACTCCATTCTTAATCAAGTTGCGGCCTTATAAAGTGCATCTTCAGTTGCTTTTCTCTCTCTTCATTTTTTTTAAATTTTCTGAAATAGCTGCTACAAGGTGATTCAGAAATGAAGCATTTGGAACTGGTGAATGTCTGAATGGTACTTGATGAAATTATGTAGACTAAAGTTATCTTGCTTTGGCAAAGGAGAGAAACCATTTAATATGTTAATATCATTAAAGTTGTGCCGTAAAGAGTCATTTAAATGATAAGCATTGAGGTCGCGATGGTCATTTTAGTAGAAGAATTGGCTTGATAGATAATTGAGAATTCTGTTGCCCCCACACCACCCCCAAGAAAAAAAAAGAGAAATAGCTTGAGAGTTCTTATGGTTCATATGGAAAGAGTAAGGAAGTTAAGCAGGGTAATTAGGCTTTCAGTTTGAAGCTGGTTTTTGAGGATACTGCTAGTTTTGTGTGAGAACATATTAACATCAACAGTTGAGCTGGTCCGCTGGATGGGAAGATCTACAACTGGTTTGCTTCACGGCCCATGTTTGAGAATTGACTGTCGGTGAATTCTTGCCGACAAGGGAAAAAGTTTTCTAAAACAAACAAAAAGAAGAATAAACTCCTTCCCAAAGGAAAGTAAGACGTGAAAGAAATACAAAAAAGTAGAAGGTTCATTGTCATTCATGAGTTCATCATGCAGTGAATGGGGTGTAGTGAACTCATTTTTATTGGAATAGCTAGGGATGGCAAGCTGTGCGGGTGCGAGGCGGGTTTTCTCTTAACCCGCAAAATTTCAACCCGCCTCGCATAGCAAATGCACCTGCGTTCACCCGCTCCGCATCTGCACCTGCGTCCACCGCCCTGCCCTGCACCGCTTAACTTTTTTCCCTTTATTTTGTTAGTTTATTTATTTTTTATGATATCTACATGTGGTTCCATGGATTCTGCTTCTTGCTGAATACTGTTCAGCATCATTTATTCTCTTAACTTTCGTTATTCCTGAATGCTTATTTACACTGCTTTTTCTGTTGGAAGAGGGGGGATGATGGCTATGGAGCGTACTCTTCATATTCCTCAAAGATATATGGCGGGTTAGTACTTTATGATGATCAATTAATTTATCTTTCTTTTTTTCTGAAGCATTATGTCATTTTATTCTGAGCTATATCATGTCTTTGAGCA
Organism: Nicotiana tabacum; assembly: GCF_000715075.1. NCBI lineage: Eukaryota > Viridiplantae > Streptophyta > Magnoliopsida > Solanales > Solanaceae > Nicotiana > Nicotiana tabacum. Next base: position 27,701,684 of record NC_134084.1, read on the forward strand.
GACCGCCTCCACCCACAGCTCTAGAGATGGTTATCCCTGGACATGCAGCTGGTAAAGTTATTGGTAAAGGTGGCTCAAACATAGATAATATTCGCAAGGTCAGTAATTTTTTGCGCCCTGTTTGAAACTTGATTTTATGACCGTCACTTATTTTCTTTGACTGTCAAGTTTACATGGTTGTTGAAATGGTCTGGCCTTTGAATTGTGAAAACTAACTTCATATACCTCATCCTGCATCTCTACTACTCTTGATATGTCAATTACATTATTGTAGTCAAGGCTGTTTATTATTGTCACGGACACTTTCCTGTAACAACCTTTTTGGTATGTGCAGCCTCCTCAACCCGAAGAAGAAAAATAACAAATGAACTTTTTCGTTTTTTTTTGTGTTGCATGAATGCCTTCATATGTGGGTTTTATGTACTAGTTGTTTTATCTTGAATCGCATTCAAAGTTCTGTATCTTACTATTCTGCTATGGTTGGCTTGCTTTCTTAAAGTCACGGGTCCTCTGCAGATATCCGGAGCAGCTGTGGACATAATTGATTCCAAATCCTCTCGAGGTGATCAAATTGCTATAATATCTGGTACACAGGAACAGAAGCGTGCTGCAGAAAACTTGATTCAGGCATTTATAATGGCCACTTGAGCAATAAGGACACACCTCTTTTTGGAGGTGTGACCTTGACTAAATGTCGAGGTTCCTTCTTCAGAAGTTCCTCTCTAGGATATGGTAGGTTCTCGTGCTGGAGAGAGTGTGTCATTGCGTAGGTTTGATACATTTCTTCTCTGTAGGAACGCTTGCAAAGATTGTTCATAAAGTTGGACCGCTTGTTCTGTTTTCTGCCTATTTAGGTTCAGCCATGTTGCCTGACAGGCTCTTTTCAATCTGCTCTGGGTTAGAACTTCATAGGGCATTGTCTTTCCTTTGATGGTCTTTCGTCAGTTCTTATCTTTTGGTGAATATGGCTTCCAAATTTCTCCTACTCTCCCATGCTCTTTTAACTTTATACGGAACTTTAGCTATTATCAGTTGTCAAGCTCACATTGCATGGAATTTCAGTATCTTGTTGCTGATTCCTCTTTGCTCAGCTTCTTCAGTAAGATCCTGTCTTGCTGATACGATGACATGTGGTTTATATGCTCTTCCTACGAGTTCAGTTGAATCCTCTGCTGTGTGCATGAGCACTATTAGGCATTTCCTAATTACCAGGGAGCATTTCTGAATTTACGATTCTTTCTCAAGACCTTCTAAAGAAAGAAATCTCTTGTGCTTAACTTGGGCTTGAAGTTATTGCTGCTGCTTATAATCATAGATCTACAGTTTCCATTGCCAGTTGCTTCCATGATTTCTAATTGAATATATGTTTTAATCTAATCTGATGCGATCCCCTTCATCTCTTCGCTATCTTGCATCTGTTTTCAGAATCTTTCAGGTCATCTATTCTCTTTACTGAAAAAGAATTAGGGAAGACATCTATCTTACACTAACAGCCTAGATCTTCAATTAGGAAGACTAGACCAGACATTAAATTTAGGAGCCAAAGGAATTACAAACAAAAAAGTTGTGATGTGTATATATATATATGTATGCCACCTATTTTGTTCTTTTATTTAATTGTTACCAAAATTATCTTGGTACTAGCAAAGGAAATTTCTTAGAAATTTTACTTTCTTCCTTTTCTTTCTAAAAACAGGTGAACTTCTTAGAGATTGATTCCCAAGTTTTTGGTCTTTTTCCTGTCTAAAGCTTTCATCCAAAGGTCTATTTAGTCTCAGTGGGGAAAGTAGAGACACTTCTGCACACCTTTTTTTCTTTTGTGCTTTGTTCATCTCATTTTTTGGGGATGAGGTTTGTTCATTTCATCTTTCTTGGTGAAAGCTCGTTGAGCACTCAGTAACACGTCTCAGCGTAAGACATGATTTTCTTAGCAACTTGCTTGCATCAATATTTTCAATCTATCAATCAATATGCATCAATTCTAAACTAGTAAGTGTCAACTATACGAATCCTCTGCATCTTTTCCGTTCTATTCAGGCTATTTCATTCTCTTGCTAGTAAAATTGTGTTCCAAAGCATTTTAGAGGTTATCTGAATCTTCACACTTATCATTCAATGTCTAGTCTCTAATGATACTAAAAAGACTCTTAGCAAACATCGGACCTGCCGTAAGGTGCGACAATAACTAAGAATTAACTCCAGTTAACTGAAATCTCTTGAATTCATTGCGCCATTATGTTTTCTCTTACCTAAGTTCTTATATATTTCGGGAGATTCCTGTTCTTTTGAGATTACTCTTAGGTCTACCTTTCTCCTTTTTAGCACCTTTAATCACCATAATGTTATACTTACTAACCAGTACATTGGAGGTTTATGTGGGACATGGCTAAACTATCTCATGCGTCTTGTTATTTCGATCTCTATGTGTGCTTCTTGCACACTTTGCATGATGTGATTATTTCTAATATTGTCCAATCATTTATGACTACACATCAATCTTAACGTCCATTTCTATGACACTCATCTTGTATATAGGCAAGAACTTAGATGCCCACCTTCACTCCCATATAACATTACCGGTTTTACAATTTTCATATAGAACTTGTGAGTCACTGTGTAGCATTGCTCTATCTCAGCCATCCTATTTTAGTTTAATATTTGACATCTTCATCTATCATCTCATTTACATTGTAAACTAAGCCTAGATATTCGACGTATTTGCATTTAGGCATCAATCATCCAATTCACTTCTCCCTCATTCTTCTATGAGTGTTGAGCTTACCGTGCATATAGTTTGTCTTACAACAACAACAAACCTAGTAAAATCGCACAAGTGGGGTCTGGGGAGGGTAAAGTGTACGCAAACCTTACCCTTACCTTATTACGGTAGAGAGGTTGTTTTCGAAAGACCCTCGGCTCAAGAGAAGTGAAAATGAAACAATAAACAGACAGTAGCAACAAGGTAATTAGACATGGGCGCAAATGGAGATACGTACAATAACAAAGATCTAAGAATATAACACTACAATAATAGAGTCAATCTTGCTGGAAATAATGACACCATGGGGCTAAGAATAGGAAAATACAAGACTATTATTAATACTACTGCGAAGACTAGACGAAACTCTAGATTGCCTGTTAACCCACAACCCTAATCCTCGACCTCAACACCCTCTTATCGAGTGTCATGTCCTCGGTAAGCTGAAGTAGCGCCATGTTCTGCCTAATCACCTCACCGGTACTTCTTAGGCCTCCCTCTACCCCTCCTCTGACCCGCCATGGTCAACCTCTCACGCCTCCTAAACGGAGCATCATGATCTCTCCTCTTCACATCTCCGAACCATCTTAGCCTCGATTCCCGCAACTTATCTTCTACAGGAGCCACGCCCACCTTGTCGATAATATACTCGTACCTAATCTTATCTTTCTTAGTATGCCCACACATCCGTCTCAACATCCTTATTTCCGCTACTTTCAACTTCTGGACATGAGATTTTTTGACTTGCCAACACTCGGCTCCATATAACATGGCCTGTCTAACTACCGCTTTATAGAGCTTGTCCTTAAGTCTAGGTGGCACATTCATGTCACACAAAACACCAGAAGCGAGCCTCCGTTTCATCCATCCCGCTCCAATACGATATGCGATATCCTCGTCGATCTCCCCGTTACCCTGTATCACAGACCCATGATATTTGAAACTATCTCTCCTGGGGATGACTTGTGTATCCAGCTTCACGTCCACTTCTGCTTCATGGACCCCAACACTAAACTTATGCTCCAACGCATATAGTTTGTCTTATCCTAAATTCTCTACTCTCTGGAGTGCTTTTCTATAGTTTCAGCTTTTGGTTGATTCCTTCCAAGTCCGGTGAACTAATGTAGTAACGTTCAAGTATCATGTACAATGGAACATTATCTAGTATACTATTGCCAATTAGTTTACTGTTCCATCACTAGGGGAAGCAAAAACCAATTTCAAGGTGATTTTTAATTGAAACCTACTTTCTCTCGTGTTTCTCGTAGTTCTGACCAGCTGACCGTTCCTGGTACATAACTGAATTTATCTTTTCAAGTAGCCAGTACAATATTTCTGTTGATATTCTATTCTATGTTTCTCTTGGTCACTAAAGATCACCTGGAGATTATTTTTCTGCTCCTTATAAGTTTCTATCAATCTTTAAGTAGAAAAATATAAACTCTGTTGTAGATCAACCAAGCACAATTTCAAACCGGTTCTCCATCACTCTCTAATGTCCCTAGGTCTACTATATTACCATTTTCTAATGGTTCATAGAGGACTCATAAGTGTAATACCACTAGTTCATACAATTTTTAATATCTCCTTTGTTACTATATGTCAAACAATGTACCCTCTCCACTCATTTAACATGCTTCTTGCTCCTTGATGCGACATTGAATGGCTGGGTTGGCCAAACTACTTTTACGATTTCCAAGGCTCTGCTTGAATATACCGTCTAGACTGCATATTTTTTCTAACCTCATATTCTTCATGGCATCCTTTACTTCGACAGATATAATTCTACAAATGCAGCTAAGGTTTCTCACTGTCATGAATGTATGAAGATTTGTAATATTTTTCTCTTGATTGTCAAAACTTAGAAAACATTTGTCACCATACATCTTTTCATTTCTTGTTATCTTTCATAGGTAGCCCCAATGAAATCGAATTCTAAAGTTAGTTTTTGCTTTGTGTTGCTGTGTCTCTGTTCTTTCTGCCAAATCAGTGACCCATTGGTGTTGTGTTCAGTTATCTTCTAGACTCTTCGGCTTCCTTGTTGTCCTTCTCATCCCCTTCCTGTTCTCTTAAGCTAGTTTGTTTTTGGACATAATTAGTGCTTCTGTTTGTGTAAAGGATTATCCTTGTGTTTGAACTCTTTCTTCTTGATAGATTGAGTACTAGGAATCAATTTCTTGTTTCTGTTATGATGCTTGTCAGTATTCAGTTCAACTCCTTTTTTTTTGAGTCATCAGTCCTTGGAGTGAAGGTCTCTAGGTTCACACTAAGGATGACAATATGAGTAGTAGACAAGATCTCTGGCTTTCAACACTTTGTAACAGTCTAGGACATTGCTTTCTCATTTCAGTACTAGGAATCAATTTCTTGTTTCTGTTATGATGCTTGTCAGGATTCAGTTCAACTCCTTTTTTTTTGAGTCATCAGTCCTTGGAGTGAAGGTCTCTAGGTTCACACCAAGGATGACACTATGAGTAGTAGATAAGGGCTCTGGCTTTCAGCACTTTGTACCAGTCTAGGACATTGCTTTCTCATTTCAGTACTAGGAATCAATTTCTGTTTTCACTATGAAGCTTGTTGTGCTCGGTTCTCCAAATTTCGTATTATCCTGTTTGGACCTCAGGTCTCTAGGTTAGCAATTAGAAGACGTCTGAGTAGTAGAGAAGAGCTCTGGCTTCCAACTCTAGTTTTCGGTCAGGTGATAGAGATGATATCGAACTTCTAGTGAGATGATATTGCTAGGGATATAAATCTCCATTTGTATGAAGTTTGTCCTGACCTCGTGTAGTTTTTATCTCATTCTAGCAGAGGTCTGCCCCAGGTGTCCGGGCGAATTTAGTTCTTGAAGTATGTAATTTTAGGTAACTTTGTGGATTGAGACACCTTTTCATAAGCCATTTTGTGATAAGATTAGTGATTGTAATTTGTACATATCTGGTTTGAGACACTTACCAAGCAAACACTGGTCTTTGTCTCAAGATTTGACAAGTAGGTTATGACTTGGGAGTGGTCTCTTTTCTTGCATTTACTACTTTTTATGCACATTTATCTATTTATTTATTTGTGGTAAGCAAGGCTTGGTATTATGTATTTATTCAATTCAACTTTTTGATACAAAATGGTATGAGTATGGCATGTCTTCGACTATTTTCCGTAAAATCTGATTTATTTTGTTTATGTCGTTGATGCGCTAGAGGTTGGCTCTTGCAAATTGTGTTTTAAATCTAAGAGCTGCTTGATGAAAATGTCATTTATCTCTATGATTCTTTTGGCTGTTTGGACCATCTCTTCAGTGTGTTTTGCACTTCAAATGCAAAGCTCTTTGGACTATGCGTCCTATCGTTTGTTCAGTCATATATTTGTTGTACAATGCTCCTCTATATTTTCTAGTTGAAAAATTAATATATTTGGTTTTGTATGACTGAATGTTTGACAAGGGAAACTTTGGACAACATCCTCCTTTGTTATACCTCTAAAAATCAGCTGCCGTCTTGCTCTTTTTGTTTTCCTTCTTTTTTTCTACGGTGAAAGTAATGAAAAGCAAAATAGTTGAAGATATTAGATAAAATGATAGCATATTCATTTTGCTGTCAAATTTACTTTTGAGCTGAAATGTTCCATTAAGTAATTATATGTTTGCTAGTTTGAAGAATCATACGAATGTAAAAGCTAGTGTACGCATTGAGGGTGCAAGATTTGTAAGTATCCATTTTGCATTGTGGTATCTGCTAAAGTATGAAGTGGGGTTTGGCTAAAATATTTCTTACTTAAGGTTATGCCTGTTCCTGCATATTTATGCAGATGACTGGATACGTTTACATTTTGGGAAAGATGAGCGTTATTAATCAATAAGATTAAGGTGAAGCCGTATTTTTCCCCATTAACACCGTCGATAAGGCTTGAATTTGTAATATAATGGAGCATGGTTCGATATTGTGTGGGTGAATTAATTTCTCGAGATTGGTTTGTTTCAGTTCAACGGAGTTTTATCTTGTAGTCCATTACAAATGCTATTGCAGTTAAATAACACGGGAGAACCTTACAGCGAAAATAGCATGGGCTAGTTAGTTTTCTGTCTAGTAATTGAAAATAGCCAACGTTTGTAAAGTTATTAAAAAATAGCTATTTTATGCGGAGATAAAATCTGAACAAAAATAACATAAAATCTGGGCAAAAATATCGTAGCTGAAGCACAAAAAGTTCCAGCACAATATGCTGAATTATGGAGTTCTTGCGTATAAACTTCCAGCTAGGGGTGTATAAACTGAACCGGAAAACTGCATCAAACCAAACCGATTAAAAAATCCGACTAGGTTTGGTTTGATTTGGTTTGGTAGTGAGTAAAAAATTCGAACAAAACCGACATATAAATATATAATTTTTATATATACTTTTAAGACTTTATATAGAATTTTCTTTACAAAATTTTTAGAAATATTTAGGATTCTCTTATGGAATATAATATTTAATAAAATATGAAGTGCTCCATTTTTATTAGCCTTAAATAATGGGTTATATGATCACTTTCTTATCAAGTATTACTGAAATGCGTTAATTTGTTTGTTCTTCCATGTTCATATGTCAAGATTTATTAAATTCTTATATCTTTTTCGAATTTGAAGTGATATTTCGATAATCTAAAATTAAATAGAACTTATCATTAATTAGGTATCATATTAATTTTTATGTTTAATTATTAAATTCGTTTAACCTTGAAAGTATACATCAACGAAAAATTATTGTCAGACGACTAAAAAAATAACTATCATGTGTTATTAACAAAATTCTACCATAAAAATATTTTAATAGATCATATGTTTGTCATTTTTTTCAATTTTTACTAAACATATATTTACTTATAAAAAGTTTAACAAAGTAAGATTGAAATAATATTCACGTAACAAAAAAATTCGAAAAACTCGACAAAACTGAACCAATCCAACCCGATATAGTTGGTTTGGTTTTAATAAATACCTAACCAACTCGGTCCATGTACACCCCTATTTCCAGTATATTATATTGGAACTTTCGTTCAAATTTTATCTTTACTTGAAAAAATGACTAAATTTTGTTTACTTTTGAAATTGTCGGTGATTTTCAATTAACAATTGTAAATTAAGCTATTTCTGATTTTTTCAGTTGCATGAAGGTTCGGGAATATTTTTAGGTCCAAATTTTGTTCCATTCAGTGATGTAGGTATTTATTAAGAAATATATTTGATAGTTAAGAGCGAAATACTTATAAAGAACAAGGAAGTTTAAACTAAGATGTTTTTAAACTGTCCAAGACAAACCTCAGACCCGTACAATTAAAACTTCAGGCCCGATTAGACCTGTCAAATGGGTCGAGTCTACGATCCAACCCACGTAACCTATTAAAATATTTGATGATAGGCTATAATTGCATATTTTAGTCGCTTATTACACTCTAATTTACTGCACTTTAGTTGAGTTTGAGCTTTAATTGCTAATGTTTTGCACTTAATTGTGTATTTTATGCCTTCTAGGAGTGATTTCGAGCTATATAGATATTATGGAATGAATTCAAGTGATTTGGAGTTTTGAAGTCTAAGTAAAAGCTCAAGGAATTAAGCCGGGATCGTGTTCTGGGATCAACAGATGATAGTTAAGAACGAAACAAAGAATCGAGCGGGCATACGACGTATTGTCTAGTAAAATGCACATAACTGTTCGTTCAGAACTCCGTTGGGCTCCACAATATATCGTTGGAAAGTTATTTGAAAGGGCTACAACTTTCGTGTTTTGAATTTTCACGAATTCCCATTACCGCGGTGCGTAGAGCAGCGCGTGATGCGCCGCGCCTGTGGAAATTTCCTGTAGCCTGTCAAAATTAGCAATCTGAACTTTCCCACTGCCACCCCGCATGATGCCTTGTCCCATGCGGCACGGTAGTGCAAATTTTACAAAGTGAAGAGATTGTGTGGGTGACTTTCTATGCTATTTTACCTATGTTAGTTTAATTGAATAATATTTTTTTTAGAAAAAAAAAGATTGGACTGTTCCCGACGATGGATCTATAAGACAATTTTCTTGAGGGATTTAAGTCTAAAAAAAAAAGATTTCTTTGTAGGTAGTGTAGTAATTCCCTCTTGATTTTTCTTTGTGCCGCGATTCTTTTCCAAGAGTTTTGTTTGAACCGGGTGTAGTAAGTTTTTTTAGGAGTAGGAGCCATGGTGATATGAATTGAACTGAAGCAATATCTCTTGACTTTGTTATGCCTTGAGAATAATGAGTATTTTGGTTGTGATGCTTAGACTTAGTTTTTGACTCTAGTATAAGTACCTTAAATCGTATGATCTTAAATTTGCTTAACTGCTTTGACTAGAGTGTCTTGATGAGTCCAATCTTGAGTGAGTTATGTGCCATGTGTGTGTGAGGTTTGTTGTATTCTGTGCATTGCATTTGATGTCTAGAACTTGCCCCGTGTGTTTGCAAAGCGAAATAGTAGTTTTGTTTAGTCTTGGAGTGATATAGGCATTTCTTTGCTGAGCCAGATATATAATTTACCCGCCTAATTGTTATGTAACGTAGTTAACCCCTTTGAGCATGTAATCCTGTTTCTTTGGCAACCACATTACAAGCCTTACCCCTTTGTTTGAATTAATCATCTATTCGAACCTTTTCACCTCTCATGAGCACTTGAATTGTTATGAACTTTGTAAAAGTTAAAGTATGAGATGATTGGTTTGGCTTTTGAGTGGAACTAATGAGATAAGGAGAAATGTGCACTATTTTGAAAAAGTAAGAGCCACTTGAATTGGAAAAGAAAAAGAAAAGAAAGAAAAAAATAGTTGTATTTTTGCAAAAAATATTCCTTAATAAGTGGTGGTTCTTGATGTAATTGTGCTTAAAGAAGTATGGGGTAATATACATTGATGTGAAGGTGGAGTTTTGGTTTGACATAAGTGGGGTTCTAATTGTTAAAATGTATGTATTAAAGTGTTTAGGATAGTCACTCTTATATCTAAATGTATCATACCCGTCCCTCAGCCTACATTACAACCAAATAAAGTACTACTTGATCCTAGACTGAATGAGCTCGATTAGTAGAGTAGTACACTACGTGCAAGCCTATGGTGCATCTTTTGTGGCATATGAAAGTTATTTCTGAGAGTGAGTGGATTCTTTCTATCTTGAGTTCCTAAATTGTTCTTAACTTTTATGGTGTGTGGAACTACTCTTTTTTATTGTGTGAGGGCACTTGATTCATGAAGGAAAGACAATATTGTGGACCTCTATGTTAGAGTAAGTAAGTAAGTTGTGAATAATACATGGTACTTGTGAGTCAAATCTTGAGGTGAAGATATTACACTATTGTGCTATGATGACCAAAAATGTCATCTTTAAATTAAATAATCATCTCAATGTTTTAAGACCTTGAAAGCGCTATCAACAATTCCTGGACTTGCGTGCACAGTCCGTATAATTTTTCGGAAGGGTTTTATGTGAAAAATGCATTAAATTGTAAATTAGAGCTTTAAAACTAAACTGAGTTGACTTCGGTCAATATTTTGAGCAAACAGACCCGGATCTGAGTTTTGACCATTCTGGTAGTTCTGTATCATGATTTGGACTTGTTCATATGCCCGAAATCGAATTCGGAGGCCCCTAACTCAAATTATCGCCATTTAACGGAATCTAGAAATCTAAGGCTAAAGATTTCTTAAGTTTGATCGGAGATTTGACTTTTGAGCAAACGATCCCGGATTGGAATTTTGATGATTCCAATAGCTTTGTATGGTGATTTCGGACATAGGCGCATGTTCGGATTTGGATTTGGAAGTCTGTAGGATAATTTGGCGCATTTTGGCAAAAGTTGAAAAATAGAAGATTTTTGGAAAGTTTGACCTAGAGTTGACTTTTTGATATCGGAGTCGGAATCTAGTTATGAAATTTTTTATAGCTTCGTTATATCATTTATGACTTGTGTGCAAAATTTGAAGTCAATCGGACTTGATTTGATAGGTTTTTGCATCGAATATAGAAGTTGGACATTCCTAGTTTCATTAGGCTTGAATTGGGTTGTGATTCACGATTTTAGCGTTATTTGATGTGATTTGAGGTTTTGACTAAGTTCGTATGATATTTTAGGACTGGTTGATGTTTTTTGTTGAGGTCCCGAGGGCCTCAGGTGGATTTCGAAAGGTTAACGGATCGATTTAGACTTGAAGAAAAGCTGTTGCATTTTTTTCACAGCAGCATGAACAATAGCCTTGAACAGTAGCCGTGTACAGTAGCAGTGAACAATAGCCGCGTACAGTAACACGCGTGAACAATACCGCGAAAAATTCTGGATAGTGCATAACGAGCAGTCCGAGTTTTCTCCATTTTTGGACTTCCAAACTCGGTTTGGACGATTTTCAGAGACAAAGTTCACCACAAAACTTGGGGTAAGTGTTTTTGGTTCCCTTGTGATTATATTCCATGAATAAATCTTCATATTTGGCGTTAGATTATTGATATTTGAAGGGAAATAGAGGAATTTTCAAAAATTCCATAAAGATGAATTTTCGAGATTTGAACATCGATCCGGAGTCGGATTTGAGTAAAATTTGTATGGTTGGACTCGTGGTTGGATAGGGGTTCATATTCCGTAATTTTTGTCGGGTTCCGAGACGTGGGCCCCACGGGAGAAATTTTAGTGCAATTTCAAATTTTCAATGGAAAATGTAGAATTTCATATGGAATTAATTCCTATAATTAGTATTGACTAAATTGAATTAACTGTGACTAGATTCGGGTCGATTGGAGGCCGATTCGAGGGCAAAGGCATTTCGAAGTAGGATTTTGCTCGGATTGAGGTAAGTAATGATTGTAAATCTTGTCCTGAGGGTATGAAACCCCGAATTTCACTTTGTTTCACTATATTGAGGTGATGCACACGCTAGATGACGAGCGTGGGGGCATGCACCGTTGGGGATTGTGACTTGGTCCGTCCCGTAGCGACTCTTAAGTTGCGTATTTGACTGAAAATTATTTGATTCTTGTGTTTTGGAAAATATTACTATGTTTTGGGCTGAATGACATATTTAGGCTTCGTGCCAAGTTGTTGGACCCTGGAGGGCTTTTCCTTATTATTTCCTCACTGTTTTGACTTAAGATATGTACTCAGTCATGTTATGTTTTTATTGATTTTATAACTCAGTATTTATTATTCCTTGATGCATAAAAATAATATTTTGGGCTGAGCACCCTGTATTGCTGATAGCCCGAGTGGCTTGTGAGGTTAATGACTGAGAGAAGCCGAGGGCATGATTGTTATATTGATGACTGAGAGAGGCCGAAGGCCTGATTTTGAGGATTTTATATATTTATGGATCAGGCTGCACGCCGCAGCGATGTATATATATGTATATGGATCGGGCTGCACGCCGCAACGATATATGGATCGGGCAGCACGATGCAGCGATATGTTGGATCGGGCTGCACACCGCAGCGATATAGCGTTTGGGTTGTAGGAGCTCCTCTGGAGTCTGCACACCCCCAGTGAGTGCAGTCGACTATATATTTATGGATCGGCCTATACGCCACATCGGTTATTATAAGGTACCTATTGAGCGTGAGTGCTGAGTGTGAGCGCTAATTGATGAGAGTTGAGTCACGAATGACTGAGAGGCTTACCCGAGGGGCTAGATATATACATATGAGTGATACTTTTCCCGAGGGGCTTGTTTTTATGAAATTACTGTTTTCACTCCTCTTTATACTGAGCCTCTATTGAAAATGTTGAACAAATATTTTGAACAACTTTCATTGAAACTGAAATTTTTATGTGATATTCGTAATTTAATTACTGATTTGGCTTTGTTATTTCCACTGAGATTTTTATGTTATGAGATATATATGAGGGATAGTGATGATTACCCGAGGGGATTTTTATGACTTATGTTGCCCGAGGGGCTATTTATGATTTATATTGCCCGAGGGGCTATACGAGTGAGTTTTGCCCGAGGGCCCAACTATGTTTTTATCATTTTAATCACTATTTCATCACTTGTTTTGAAAACTGCTGAAAGATATCTTAAATAGATTTTTACACATCTTCAAATGATTTCCACAAAAAAAAAACTGAATTTTTTACGAAAGGGTTTGATTTATATGCTACTTTGGAAGCACACTGTACTTGTTGTGGTGTTATGATGTGGATTATGTATTTTCTTACTGCTCAGTCTTTATTTACTCTTATTACTTACTGAGTTGGCGTACTTACATTACTCCCTGTACCTTGTGTGCAGATTCAGGTATTTCTGAACCCGATGGCAGGTGTTGATTACTCAGTGGTAGGTTCCTCAGAGTTAACAAGGTAGCTGCCTGGCGATAGCAACCCTACTTTTCTCCCTCCTTATTCTTCTTTAGTGTATTCAGTAATTTTTCCGGCTGCGTTGGTCTTGGTGTTGTCAGACAGTTGTAGTAGATGCTCATGACTAATGACACCCCGATGTCGGGCTTTTTTTTTCCCGCACTGTTGATTTGTTCTAAACGCTTTTAAAGGCTTATTGTTAAATACCTTTGATTTTATCCTAAGAATAAAGATATTGATTGGTTTTGAGTTTGTGTCGGCTAGCCTAGTTCCATGATGGGCGCCATCACGACCGGGTTGGTTTTGGGGTCGTGACATGTGCTTAGTCTATTTTAAATATTCTTAGTGTAATGAGTTAGGAGAGTTGTTTAAAAGGTCGTGTCTATATAAAGTATAGTTTGATTGCCTGAGTACAAGCAATAGTTTAAGTGTGGGGTGTTGATGATAGGCTATAATTGCGTATTTTAGTCGCTTATTACACTCTAATTTACTGCACTTTACTTGAATTTGAGCTTTAATCGCTAGTATTTTGCACTAAATTGTGTATTTTATGCCTTGTAGGAGTGATTTCGAGCTATGTAGATATTATGAAATGAATTCAAGTGATTTAGAGCTTTGAAGTCTTAGTAAAAGCTCAAGAAATTAAGTCGGGATCGTGTTCTGGGATTAACGGATGATAGTTAAGAACGAAACAAAGAATCGAGCGGGCATACGGCGCATTGTCTAGTAAAATACACATAATATTTCGCTCAGAACTCCGTTTGGGCTCCACAATATATCGTTGGAAAGCTATTTGAAAGGCTACAACTTTTGTGTTTTGCATTTTCGCGAATTCCCACTACCGCGGCGCGAGGTGCGCCATGCTTGTGGAAATTTCCTGCAGCCTGTCAAAATTAGCAATCTGAACTTTCCCACAGTCTGCCGCCCCGCATGGTTTGTCACCCCATGCGGTGTGGTAGTGCAAATTTTACAGAGTGATTGTCCTATTCGCGCGGGAGAAGGTATTTTCGTCTGGGCCCGACCCTACTTGGTATAAATACATGTAAAAATGCTATTTTGAGGAGGGAGGACATACTTTTGACACACTTTAGACCTAAGGAGATCGGAGATTCGACCTAAGGAGGCAAGAACACACTAGGAGCAAGGCAGAGAATTCTTCTACGAGTTTTTTACTTCCTTCTTCCTATTTTCATTATTGGTTATGAATGATAATATTGTAGTTATGCATACTATTATGAATAGCTAATTTATTATCTAGGGTTTTAATGGAACCTATTGGAGGATGATTTTCCTGTTACGTTAATATAGAATTGCCGTAGCTTTGTCTCTATTTGTTCAACTACGTTTATATTGTGGTTGGTTGAAGAGCTCTCGATCGACTGTGCCTATTTAGTGTGTATTACTCGGGAGAGAATGCATATTTAGGTAGTTGTTGAACAACATCACTCCTAACGTATATGAGGGATCAATACGAAGGGTTTAAATGTGGGATTAGGGATAACTAAACCTTGGTGCGATCCGAGTGAGCCGTACTTAATGTCAGCTAGCGTAATTTGGGAGAATATATCTAGTAAATTGTGGTAGTTACTGGGGAGAGAACTACGATACTTAGAGCGCTCATGATCGGTAGAGAAGACTTAGGCAAATTTATAGAAAACGTAGCGGAAAGGATTTCGACAATAGGGGAAATCATAACTCTAGACCTCCTTAATCATGTCTCCTATCCTTATCCTTGTTAATTGATTTTTACTGCTTTCTAGTATTTGTTAGTTATTTAGATAAAAATAAATATTATAATCTTTATAATTAGGATATTGTTTGGACTTGTGTTTCATAGCGATATTGAACAACTGTAGCTAAGCCTTAGTTCTCTATGGGATTCGACTCCAGACTTGTAAACCGGATTATATTTGCAACGACCGCTAGTCCTTTTTATAAGGCATAGTTGGGCGTGATCAATAGACCCCTCATCCGGCCTATGACCTACTAATCTGTAACTGGACCAACCTATTAATTTAAGGAGCTTGGAGCAGGTTGAAATATTTTGACCCATTGAACCGAATCGCCCCCGAACGATAGCTAATCCGCAGGTCAACCAGCCTAGCCCGATAGCTAACCCGTAGGTCAATCGGTGCGACCAGATAAGATATTATTTAAAAAATAATAAAGACCTATTTAGGAAAAAAAGAAGAAGAAGAAATTAAATCCATTCAACCTCCATTTCTCATTTCCCAATAGTAGATTTATGCTAAATCCAATTCCTAAACCCCCTCTCTCCCTTCTCATTTTTCTTATGTATTCTACTACTAGATATAAAAATAGTTTAATTCCATATGTTTCTGAAAATTTAGTGTTAATAAAGTATGTTTTTTCCATTTTTATTCTAATTGACTTCATGAGATTATGTATTACTTTCAAGTTCGTACGTGTATAAAATATGAAGTATTTTATCCTTTGTTAACTAATAGATCTTTGTATTGCAAATAAGGAATGAGAAAGGGGACTGACTAATTGGTTTTGCTTCAAAGATAAGTGTAAAAAATTCAGTTCAAGCGGAACTCATGGCTCTCTATGAAGGACTTTATATTGCAAATAACAGGAAATTCTATCCGTTGGAAATAGAGACTGATGCTACACATGTAATCACTTTTATTCGTGATGGATGCAAAACTTATGAATCTATTATAAATTATTGCTGGTTACTTCTAACACAAATGAGCACCGTGGAAATGCATCACCTCTTCCGGCAGGGGAATGAAGTAGCTCACAAATTGGCAAAGCATGGAATGACCAGCTTAATCTCAAATAAATTAGCATTTTAGTTATATCCACCACCTTTTGTCTTGGCCAGGATGCTGGCAGACAAGTGTGGTGAAGTTTGTGAAAAAATAATTTCTGTTAAGTGTTGTAGAACTCTAGCTTCTATGGGTAATCGCATGCCATGCATGGGTTATCATATATCCTTGATGGTAATAAATAAGTATCTTTATGTTCACAAAAAAAAAAAAAAAAACTAACAGATCTTGTATTTGTTTTATTTTCTTCTTATGTATTTTAAAATTTTAAGTTATTTAATTTCAAATTCAATTTGTTAGAAATAAAATGTACATTTTTCTTAAAAATTATAGAATTCAAACCTGAAAAATTAGTAAAAGTAAGTATTTCATTGATTGTTATAGTTTTGTCCAACTAATTTTTACGTTTTAAGGATTTTACTTAATTATAACACATAATTTAAGGTATTAGATTTATTTTTATAATTTGATTCTACCCATTAGGGTCCGAGTTGAGGGGCATGGCCGGGTCAAGAGATTTTAGTTAACGGGTTGGACCCGAACCAATCCATATAAGAAAGAATCAAATTGGCCCGATTAAAGACACAAGGGCCAAGAGTTAACAGGTCTGGGTTCGGATTAGGTGGGCCCATTAGTGTGAAGTTTGATTATGATCAAAATGGCACGACATAGCCATTTTTACGGGTGGTTATTGAAAAGGGATTTTTACATACCTCTACCATATGCCAAACCTTATTACCTTCATTGTTTAAGGATTGTGTTAATTACATTTAAGCATACCAAATTACCATTTATATATCATAATTCAAATTAAGGGTATAATTATTGCTTCATTTATTTTAGGCGTGATTTTAGGAGCATATATTCTCCAATTTTAGTTTATCTCCCTCTCTCTCCTCCCACCCCCCACACCCCCACGATTTACCTTCAGTTAATCCACCCCTCTCCCACCCACGATTTACCTTCAGTTTTTTTCCCCATTTTCGTATACATGTAATACATGTGAAATGTGGATCCACAGACATTGTTCACCTTGGAATGAAGAGGAGCCTGGAGAAGATTGTTGGAAGTGTGGTAACTGTAGGGAATGGAGATAGTTGATGCTTAATAGGTATCACTGCTTGGTATCACTGCTTTTGCCATAGGTATCACTGTAGGGAATGGAAATGTGGATCCATCATTTGGTATCACTGCTTTTGCCATCAATAGGAAATGATTTTCTCGTGATAAAGGAGTAGTTGGGTTGTGCAATTGTAAAGGAAATGATTTTCTCGTGGAAGACAATAAATTTGACATTGTGGATGCAATTGTAGTTTATTTGTAGTTTTTATGTAGAAATTTTGTAGATGAAAAGCAAATTTTGTTGTCAACATTTTTTTTTGACACAAGATTGTAGTTTAATTGTAGTATAAATGTAGTAATTTTGTAGATACTCTTAAAAACAATACAACTTTATACAATACTTAAACTGATTTGTAGTTTATTTGTAGAAATTTTATCTACAAGATATCTACAAACTGAATACATTGAATTTTAATATCCCAATTCTCATTTCAATTGTAGCATAATTGGCATTTTCGACATAATTGTAGAAGACTTGTAGAAGTTTTAGTCTTCCCAATCTACGATTTATCTACAAATTATCTACAATTTATCTACAACTTATCTACAATTTCTGGAAATATGTCTTCTTCTTCTTCTTCTTCTTCGACGAGTTTCAATGTGAAATTCAGTCAAAACCAAGTCTAATCTTCACCAAAACCCCTCAAAATTGAGATATAAACTCCTAAAACATATTCCGAATTATTTACAACATCACTCAATCCAAACAAATAATGATTTTTGAAAACTCAAATTTGAATTCAAAGCTTTCAAGCTTTTTAATGGCTATCAATGGTGGAAAATATATGGAAGAACAAATTTTTTCAACTTTGAGATCTCTTTCCGTTTCAAATTTCGTATTTACTGTTGACAGAATCACACGCAGATTTGGTGCCTTCATTTTAGCGCGTTTTTAATGGTAAAATCTACCTATTTTTGGATTGGTATATAGTTTGTAGTAAAAGTGTGAACAACACGGGTAAATAACAAATATGAACATTTTTGGTAATAAGGTTTGGTATATGGTATAGGTAGGTAAAAATCCCTATTGAAAAATAGTTAGTGTTTGCAAAGTTATTGAAAAGTAGCCACTATTTAATACTGAGATAAATTGTGGCCAAAAGTATCCTAACCGAAACATGAAAGGTTCTAGCATAATATACAGGATTATGAAACTCCTGCATATAAACTTCTAGCATGTTATGTTGCAACTCTAGCACATCATAAATTCTAACACATTATGCTAATTTCATATGTAAAAATTTGAACTCCAACATATTATGTTGGAAATTTTTCGAATTTTTAAGGGTGTTTTGTTCATATTTTATTTTCACATAAAAAATAGTTAAATTTTGATTAATTTTAAACTTATGGCTAATTTTTAGTTCGGTAAAGGGTATGATATGTCCCTCTACTATTAACAATTGTTTAAAAATGTCCTTCGTTATACTATCGGGTCAAAAAATTCCTTACCATTACACTATCAAACACAAATGCCCCTAAATAGACGGAATAGACACATGGCGTGGATTTAAGGCTCAAGGCCATCTGGTTCTTTTTAATAACCCAAATTGGACCGAATCCGCTCCAACCCTCATACTTGACATCAAAATTTTGACATCCAAATCCAAATCTAGGTTTAACCAGCTCACCATTTTCACCTTTTTCACAACAAATCCGAAAACAATAAGATACTCATTCATATAAACCCACATTGTAAAAATTAATCTTTAAGAGGGATAATCTAGGGAAATTTACCTCAAAATTCATATGTGTGATGGTCATGGAAAGAAGGGCATCTTTTTAGTGTAATTTCGAGCAGATTTCCGGCGTTGTATCTAGCAATTATTAAAATAATTTTTAGTGTAATTCTAGTAACTATATTAATACGAGCAGATTTCTAATTAAGGTCATCAATTTTTTTTATCAATATGAGCAGCTATCTAAAGGTAACAGAAACAATAAAAACCAACTAGCAGACCCGAGAATTTCAGTGGGGACCTGGCTAGGTTCTATTTTCCGGCAAAGTTCAAAAAGGCAAAACCTCTAATTTTTTTAGATCCAACAAATTGGAAAGAAGATAAAGAAAATAAGTAGAAGAAAATGAAGGAAAGGGGTAAGGCGGTGTATTTTTTTTTGTTTTGAAAAAGATAACAAAAGTAATGCAGTGGTATTTTGAAAAAGATTTGCAGTGGTGTTGGCTTTGTAATATTTCCGGCGAGTTTCACCGGTTCCATTCGCTTATTTGGTGGAATGAGTTTGTTGTTTGGACGATGAAACACGAAGAAAAACAAGAAGAGAAGAAGAGAGACGAAGGGGGGGGGGGGGGTGCAGGACAGTGGATGTTAGTACTACAGGAGGAATTTTTGGTGAGCTACCATGTTTTCCGGTAGTTTTGGTGTGAGGTGAGAGAAGAGAAGAGGGCCGTGTCTGGTGGGGTTATTTTAGGGGAGGGGGTTGAGGGTCGGATAACGGGTCGGATAATAAAGGTATTGGGTATTTTAAATTGGGGATGGGTGAACCAAATCTGAGAGTGACACGTGTCTATTCCGTCTGTTTAGGGGCATTTTTGTTTAATAGTATAACGGTAAGGAGTTTTTCGACCCGATAGTATAACGAAGAACATTTTTAAACAATTGTTAATAGTAGAGGGATATATCAGACCCTTTGCCCTTTTTAGTTAACAGTTATAAATCTGGTTATTTCTGATATTTTTCCCTCGATTCTAAGAGAGCTAAACTTTAAATTTTTTATAAACTTGGTATATTTCTTAAATCGGGGTCCTAAAAAAGACTGTTTGTGTACTTCGCCCCCATAGAAGTTTAAAGTACCTTTATTGCCATAGCTAGACCGGAATTCTGAAGTATATTTTAGGGTCATTTGAAGGATTGGCCCCCATTTTCGGTAAGGTTTTGCCTGCCTCCATCTTCAAACAACAGAGAACGTAATCAGCTGTAAGTTCCCCCTCTGTCTATCCTTCGCCATTCCTTCGAAACCCTAATTGCCTCTTTAATTTTTTTTAATTATGGCAATAATGTGCTAATATACCTTTGAGTATTACTGTACTGGTAGTCCAAATTTATGAACATTTTTCTTGATTGAAAATGAGAAAAAGAATAAGGCACAAACTTTTATTTCTTATCCCTCCGTATTTGATATCAATTTATTTAACATGCCCATTAAATCTAAAATCATTTCTCTCTCTCTGGCCATTCAATTAAAGTTGGTCTGCTAGAGAGTAAGTTAATAATTGATAAAAATCACTCTAACCATGATTTGTTATTATTAGTGAGTACATTGCATTTGGTCCAATCTTGGCGAAGAGTCTTTTATTCTTGTTAGAGATTTATAGACCAAGTAGAAACTGCAGAGAATTTGTAACGTTGGAGAACCTAAATTATTGAATATTGGATTGAGACAAGCCATAGTGGTGCGACATTGATAACGAGGATTCATATGGCCGTTCCTGACTAGCTTGGGATTGAGCATAGTTGTTGGGCACTATATGGCCGGCCTGCTTTGAAGAATTCATGGTTTATATATGTGTCGGACCGGTGAGAGTGCAGAATAATGATTGATTTCACTGTACCCATCGTAAGGGGCGGATGCAGCATAGAGTTACCGGGTTCAACTGAACCTAGTACTTTGACGCGGAACATAAATTTATATGTAAAAATCACTAATATTGTAATAAATAATAGTTATGAACCCATAAATTTAAAATATAATGGGTTGAATGCTAAAAACTTTAAATGTTGAACCCATAGAATTAAAATTCTAGATCCACCTCTGCCCATCGTAGCCCACCCCATCTACCTATTGTCCAAGGTCAATTGTTGCTTCCTCTCTCGAGATTGCAATCCATATCAAGTCGGAATGGGTCAGAGAATACATTTAGCTATGAGGTTCTTAGTTCAAGTTGTCCCATGACTTCTCTCTCTTCATTAGCATCTTTAGTTGTATTCAAGTAGCTGAGCTTTTTCTTTTCTTTTCTTCTCTTCTCTTAATATGATACACCTCCGTCTGTGTTATTGATAGAGTGGATAGGTTATTTCTGGAAATCCCGTTCATGTAGAATTTAGTAGGAGTAGCATCTTAAAGAGATTATTATGTTTCATGTCGAATTCAAATATATTTTAAGAAGTTTATAATGTTTCATTATTTTCATGTAGAATTTAGTAGGAGTAGCATCTTAAAGAGATTATTATGTTTCATGTCAAATTCAAATATATTTTAAGAAGTTTATAATGTTTCATTATTTTCATGTAGAATTCATTCAAAAAGGAATTCTTATCTTTTCTCTATCAGTTCCATTTGAAATATAGGTGGGGTGTTGTCCGTAGTAGCCCTGTAGGGAATGGCTTTTACTAATCATGTAAAGGATTAGATAAAAAGATCTTTCAATGCATCACTTTTTCCTGCTTGGGAATTCTAGTTGTATATATTACATTCAGCTGCATTTGAGTGGGGCCGTTATTCTTACTTAAACTGATTACACTCTCAGAAGTCAAAACTGGATAAACATGAAAGGGAGACTTGTATCAAAATGTTAGTTTTACGTTTGCAATTGATGTAGTCTACTTTGATAAAGTGATGTACTATCAAGGAGTTAGATTCACGGAATTGAAATATATCATCAATTAGTTTGAAGAGGATGATTCTGTTTTAGGCTGTTGCTCACTTGCTCTTGTCTAAAACTAAGATATATTGGTATCTTCTCAGCGGCTACTCATTGCTTCCTTGTAAGTTCAATATATAACCACAGTGGGATGTTCTCGATCCAAAGTGGACTTCTTTGGGTCGTAGCTTGACTGGTTTGTGTGTAATGGCTCCCCACCACATTGCCCTTCGTTATCCATTTTTATTCCACGATCGATTTTGTTTCCCTAAGTACCAGTGATAAGGGAAAACAATTTCATGCCTATTTCCTCTTTTCGCACTGCTACCCCCACAAAAGAAAGAAAAAAGAAGGAAACGAAAAGGGAAGAGTAAAGAATGAAAAGTGAAAAGTCGCAGCGTCTTCTTGATATTGTAAATTTCTTGATTTTCAGATGTACTGGCTTCTTGACTGCAATTGCAATTTTAATTTTATTGTGGTGAGTGAAGGGGAGGAGAGAATGACGAAACATCTACTGTGGTAGAGATTAATTTGAGTTCTCCCCTGTTATTGTATCTTCATTGGTTTTCAATAGTCAAAGACGAAAATATGGCCCAAGCTTTTTTCCAGTTAGTTGATTAATTTCCCGTCTGTCTTAACATATGCAGTAGCTGCAGTTACACAACTCAAAACATTAATTCTTCGAGTTTCCTTAATTGGACTAAAATGAACAACAAGGAATCAGAGGTATACCTACCTGAAGTTGGAAGCTCAAATCAGTTAGAGACTAACAATTCAAGTTACGTTTCTCATGTCAAGAAGCTACTACATCGACGAATGCTGGTTGGTATAAGTGATGGGAGGTTCTTTCTTGGTACGTTTTATTGTATTGATAAGCAAGGAAACATAATTCTTCAAGATGCAGTTGAGTACCGGAGCACCCGAAGATCTGCTCCTTCCCCGATGGAACAACGACTTCTTGGTCTCATTTTAATCCCTTCCTCATGTCGGAAAACATGTCATGTGGATTGTTCTATTGACGAACAGCTGTCCCTAATGTCGCTTGGGGAGCAAATTTCATAATTAGTTGTGGCGATAAACTTTATAAAAGTTGATCCAATGATGAATATCTTCCCCGTTTGATTTAATCTGACAATTCATTATGTAGTTTTCAAGTATTAACTTTGCTGATGTTATATTATCATGTGTTTTTGTTCTCAGCTAGAAAGATGCTGTTTTGTTCTCTCCCTTATTGGGGTTGCAAAGGATTGGTTGGTTCATGTTGTGACTTGTGTTGTGTTTGTGTTCATGTTATGTTATAATCTGGATTTCGTAATTGTGGCTTAGCATCAGTATTGACATGATTTTGTGTCATAGCAAAAGACAATCTTTGGATCGTTTGGTTGGGAACAAATTATCCTGGGATTATATTGACATGATTACAATATAGAGATGAAATAATGATGGGATTATTTAGTGGATATAGATGTTTGGTTCATTAGACTATAAATAAGATATACAAGTTGTAATATAAAACGTGTATTTGATTTACACTAGATAAGTTGGAATAAATTTTTATTTCTACTTGAACTTTTATTTCTAATTTTAACCTTAAATTGTTTAATAGACTTTGGAAGAAGAGACTTATAGAAGGGCATTTCTGTTATTTTAGTATTTGTCTTGGGATTAAATAATCTCAAGATTGCTGTGATTAAAAAATTTAACCAATGTTGAGAAATAAGATAATTCCACATTTTATCTCGGGATTGTTATCCCTTATCCCACCAATTGAACAACCTAGTACGAGAGGTTGAAGGACGTCCGCTAGGATAGCAAAATACGTGGGGTATTATCACTTTTAGCCCGCGTTAGAAATTATTTATATTTGATAGCCCAAAAAGTGTATAAAATTTGTATAATTTTTGTATATAACACACATAACGTATATATATACAAAAATATATATAAATTTTATACATTTTTTTCGACTATTATTTTTACTGCGATTATACAATATCATTTTTCCAAATAATACACGTGAACGATTCAACTTAGTATTGGCTGTTTTTACATCTCGAGTGTTTTTTACTTTGCCGTGCTTTTAATATGTGATGAACTGTCTTAGTTTTTAACCCATTCATTGATTTTTTTTATTGAAATAAAATGACTTATAAAAAACGTTTTGTGCTTTATTCATCTCATTTTTTTTTTTTGAAAAAGGTTTGTTCATCTCATCTTTTCTTGGTGTCAGTAACATGTCTCACAGTCCCAGTATAAGACATAAGCTATATGAGTCCTCTTAATCCCTTCCATTCTACTCAGGACTATCTTATAATTAATTTTTTTAATTTTTTTATTATTTGGCCTCTTCAATTAATTAAAAAATTTCATTATTTCCTTATGTGGTCATGATATTAGGATTGTAATAAATCTCCTTTCCAAAATTTTAAGTTATTATTTCAATTTTCAAGTTTTGAGTGATAGAAATTTGTATAATATTTTAGAACTTTGAATTAAACTACTCAAATTTTCATATTTATCAATAAGGTTTTTGACAACAAGAACCAAAGTAGTGCATTGACACAAATAACTAACTTGGATTCGTGAAATACTAACTGGTCATATACTTCAATTTTTATCTTATAGTACATATGTTTACTAGTTATATATAATAATGATAATATTTTTGGGCATCTAACTCTTGGGGTCAAAGAAAGTTTAGTAGTTTTACCGTTGAGACAACCAACGAAAGTGGTTGGATAGTGGTTCTTATGGTAGTACTATGTACTTTCCTTCACCTCCAGAGATTCATATTAAGGGTATGAAACCAACATTGAGATTGCGAGTGCCGTGCGCAGTGAACAAGTCCTTTGCAATCAATACAAGAAAACAAGGCTATGACGATATTTTATAAATATCGCTATTGATCGCATAAATGTCACAAAATCGTTAAACGACATTTATTTTACATTTAAAATAAATGTCGGAAATTTTCGACATTTAAATTAGTGTCGGCGAATAATTAATGACATTTGCTTTACCACATTTTATCAAATGTCAAACATGTACTCTCGACTCATCTTGCTTGCGACATAAAACATAAATGTTAGGAAAATATGTCTTGTCAGTCGTTTTTTTATTTTTGGTTTTTTATATTAAAACACTATGATAAATTTTAAAATTTCACGTGATGAAATAACTATTTGATACTTCAGAACATCACACACCACAAAAATGAAACAAGTAGCCACATTTGCATATCTTTTTGTACAGAACTACAAACTATGAGTATCAAAAGATTGTAAGGAACGTAACAATACATAATTGTTCTCAAACAAATATAAATTTTCTTTACACATTTCTAAAACAAGTTAAGATCGTCTTTAATCTAAGGGAAATAATAATCAACAGTCAGGGTCAGGATCTTTCTTCAAACTTGGTTTCAAGCATTTTCAATCTTGCCCATGTCCATCTCTAGAGATAGTGTTGGAGAATATTTCTGAAACCACATCTTCCATAATAATTGAACTTCCCATCATATTCACCGGAAAAGCGTAATATCAAAAGGGCCCAATTTCTCCAGATTGATCGGCTAGAAGAGGCCTTCATTGAAACAGATCGTCACCCAGGTTCCGCAACTTATGTCACTAATCTATAAATCCAAACCTGTTGAACTTGTAACTGGTTAAACATAGACGAATGAAAAGATAAATAATACTCCTCTCTTGAGAAAAAAGGATAGCTTAGAAGTTGACAGTAATCCTAAAATTCATAATACCTTGTTGATGTCCTTTCCCATTTCCATATTTTTTTGACTTTGCAGAGAGAAAGATTGAGGAAAGGCAAGAGGAGGTTAGGGTTTTGAGAGAAAAGAATTAAAGTGAGGTCTTTATTAAGAGTTCCTGATTTGTTTTTCGGTAATAGTCTTAAAATTTCCTTAATATCCGTCTATCAAGCTTAAGCTACAAATACGGTAAAATTTCCATTTTTAGTTCTAAACGTCACTAAATTCTTCTTTATTGTGATTTAAAATCAAAAGTCTGTCGTTATTGTTTTTTACACTAATCTGTCATCATCGTTAAATGAGGAGTAATATTTTAAACCACTTTTTTGTCGACATTTACTATCACTAATTAAATTTATAGAATGACTTATTTTCTTCGATAAAGAATGATTTAACAATTAAAAGAATTAATAAAATTTCCAACATTATATGTAATATTGGTAGTTATCGACTAATAATATAACATTTAAAATAACAGTCATTATTCTTTTGATATTTTGTATCAAATGTCATTATTTTTACGATATTTTATATCAAGCGACATTATTATTACGACATTTTGTATCAAATGTCATTGTTTTTACGATATTTTGTATCAAATGTCGTTATTTTTATGACATTAATGTCATTAAATACTTTTTTCCCCGACATTTGTTTCAAATATTACTAAATAAATATCATAGTATCCTCACTTTCTTGTAGTGAATCCAGTAATTGGAAGCGTCAAAAAATTTTGTATGAAGGGGTGATTAACCAACAACTTTGCCGTCAATCGTCTTTGATACTTTCTTACAACTCATTTTATTAGGAAATCATTCCCAATCCCAACTGTTACGATCCAAATTCCATTATAGGTCGTGATGGCGCCCAACATTGTTGCATGATAGAAGGTGAATAAAGAGTAGTTTTCCTAACAACCTATAGCCTCTCAAAGATTAGTACAGACGTCTCCGTACCGATCCACAAGACTCTATTAGACCTGCCCATCACTTGTGAGACCTACGTGAACCTAGTACTCTGATACCATGTTGTCACAACCCAAATTCCATTATAGGTCGTGATGGCGCCCAACACTGTTGCTGAGCAAGCCAACCCTGATCGACTAGTGAGTTCTCATTTATTTTACTAAACAATCCCAATATTTACTTAACTTAAATTTAAAACAGTCGATAAATAACGAATTTATAAAGCAACTGAAACGAAGATGACTAAAGGAAATCATAATTATAGGAGTACAACCCAAAAATAATAGTCTACTAATGCGTGTGCCAGGATCCAGTGTCACAAGTGTGCGGACAACTAGTAGAATGTACAAAAATATAACTATCCTACTGCCTAAAATAGAATAGATAGTAATAAACAAAAGGGAGACCCCGGCAGGCTTCTGAACGGCTTAGAAGGGGCAGCTCACAGTGGAATCTCGGTCAAGTATCAAGAACGCGCACCGGATGGGTAGCTAGATACACTTGCCTCAGATCCTGTACAATTAAGTAAAAAAGTGTAGTATGAGTACATAAAAAATATGTACCCATTAAGTATCCAGTATAACCTCGAAGAAGTAGTGACGAGGGGTCGACTTGACACTTACTAGGGCCAAAACAATTTAATTTAACTGTGATGCTAAGTATGGATGTCATGAATAAATAACAGTTAATAACAGGAAGTGACAAGTTCTTTCATGAATATAATTTTAGTTTCCGCCATTTCAGTTAACAAATTTATATTTCAAGGCATTTTAAGCAGTCAAATCACAGAAAGTACCAAGCAAATAGCATGCGCAAATAATGTTGAGGTCGTATGACCTGATCCAACATAATAATAAAATATGCACTACCAGAGGGTCGAACGACGCAAACCATAGATGCATCTATTACTCCGCTCGCAAATCATACATACGACACAGTCAAATATACATAAACACATCAAACAATCAATCAAGAATTCATCAGGGAAACAATTACCCAAAGAAATGTCAACTTCCCTTTAACGGTCAAGAAAATGATGTTTAAATTTTTTAGGAGTTCATTTGCCAAGGTCGATATGATTTAAGCAATTTAAATTGACAATGAAGTTAGTACAACAAGTAAAGCATGCTTTTGGGTCTTAGGTTACCCAGACCTAAGCATAATAGTAGCTATGCACGGACTCTCATCACCTTGTGCGTATATAGCCCCCACAATTAGAAGCACATATTCAATTATTTCGCCTATGGGGATAATTCCCTCTTAGAGGGTTAGAAAGGAGACTTACCTTGCCCAAAGCTTACTTCCGAGCTCAAGAATCCGCTCAAACCGGAGCCGGATAATTCAAAACTATTCAAGTAGGGTAAAATCTAATCGATATAGGCTCTAAAGTTACTTCTACTATTAGAGTGATTACCCAACCCAAATTACAAGATTCCTAAAATTCACCCCCAAGCCCACGTGCCCGAATTTCGAAAAATTTCGAAGAAAGTCATTACCCATAACCTTAGGATCAAGAATATATAATTTTTAATAGATTCCATAACAAATTTCGTGGTTAAATCTCATTTATATCAAAACCCTAGGTTTTACTATAAACCCATAATTTTCCCTAATTTACATGTTGTAATCCACCCATAAACTATGTATTAAACTCATATTAAGTAGAAATTACTTACCTTACAAAGCTAGGTTGAGATCTCCCCTTTTGAAGCTCCCAAATCGCCCAAGAACGGAGTAAAATGAGTCAAAATAACAAATTCCCGTATTAAATGAAGGCCATTGCCTTCAGAAATTTCCGCACCTGTGGTGCGTTGACCGTTTCTGCGGACGATTGTCCACTTCTACGGAAATGGGTCGGGCCAACTGGGGCCGCATCTGTGGAAGGGTGACCGCTCCTACGATTTCGCTTCTGCGGAAGAGGAGCCGCATCTGCGGAACTTGGGCTCCTCCCCTTAGGCCGCATCTGTGATGCTTCAGCCACATCTGCGGGTACGCACCTGCGGCTGGCCAACCGTAGGTGTGATTATAACCGCAACTGGAGCTTCAACTCCTTCTCAAATTTTCAACTTAGTTCGAGCCTCGTCCGATTGACGCTCAGGGCCCCCGGGGCCCTGCCCGAACATACCGATAAGTTTGGAATCATAAAACAGACTCGCTCAAACCCTCGGAACGCCCGAAACAACATTAAAACTAAGAATCACACCCTAAAACCAATTGAATCAAACTTATGAACTTCAAGTTCTTCCATTTACTTGCGCCGAAATGTACTTATACTACTCAGAATGACACCAAATTTTGCGTGCAAGTCTTAAATGACATTACAGAACTATTTCCGATCTTGAAATTCAATTCGGACCTCGATATCATCAAAATCCATTCCAAACCAAATTTAAAGAACTTCAAAATCCTTAAAGACTAACTTTCACTATTAGGCACCAAAATGCTTCCGGGTCATCCAAAACTCGATCCAGACATACGCCCAAGTCCGAAATCATCATACGAACCTGTTGGAACCATCAAATTCCAATTCCGAGGTAGTTTACTCAAAATATTGACCAAAGTCAAACTTGACATTTTAAGCCAACCTTAAGGAACCAAGTGTTCCGATTTCAACCTAGACACTTCCAAATCCCGAACCAACCATCCCCGCAAGTCATAAATTAGTAAAAGAAAGTACGGAAAGTCTTATTCAGGGGAACGAGGTTCTAGAAAGCAAAATGACTGGTCGGGTCGTTATATTCTCCACCTCTTTAACAAACGTTCATCCTCGAACAGGTTTGGATTCATACCTGAAGTGCTGAATAAGTGTGGATATCTGCTCCGCATGTCCTTCTCGGACTCCCAGGTCGCCTCCTCGACTGGTTGGCCCCTCCACTGAACCTTTACCGCAAAAATCCTCTTGGATCTCAACTGGCGATCCTGTCTATCAACAAGAGCAATTGGATCCTCCTCATACCCCAAACTCTCATCTAGATGGATAGTGCAAAAGTCTAACACGTAAGACAAGTCGACGTTGTACCTCCGGAGCATGTATACGTGAAAAATTGGATGAACCCCTGATAGGCTGGGAGGTAAAGCAAGCTCATAAACAACGTCCCCAACTCGCCTCAACACCTCGAATGGACCTATAAACCTCGGGCTCAACTTGCCCTTCTTCCCGAATCTCATAATACCTTTCATCGATGAGACTTTCAAGAGAACCTTCTCACCGACCATAAATGATACATTACGCGCCTTTTGATCCGCGTAACACTTCTGTTTGGACTGTGCTATGCGAAGTCTCTCCTGAATCAAATTTACCTTTTCCAAGGCATCTTTTACCAAATCAGTACCGTATAACTTAGCCTTTCCAGGCTAAAAAACGATATGGTCGACCATATAAAGCCTCAAATGGAGCCATCTCAATGCTGGACTGATAACTATTGTTATAAGCAAACTTGGCTAAAGGCAAGAACTGATCCCACTGACCTCCAAAATCAATCACACATGCCCTAAGCATATCCTCTAATATCTGAACTGTCCGTTCCAACTGCCCGTCAGTCTGTGGATAAAATACTGTGCTGAGCTCTATGAGGGTTCCCAACTCACTCTATACGGCTCTCCAGAAATGGGAAGTGAACTGAGGGCCTCTATATGATATGACGGAAACAAGCACACTGTGCAACCGGACTATCTCCCGAATATAAATCGGGTCCAACCTCTCTAAAGTATAGGTAGTCACAACCGGAATGAAGTGTGCCGATTTGGTCAACCTGTCGACAATGACCCAAACTGCATAAAACTTCCGCAAGGTCCGCGGCAACCCAACTACGAAGTCCATAGTAATGCACTCCCATTTACACTTAGATATAAGTATCTGCTGAAGCAGGCCACTTGGCCTCTAGTGCTCATTGTCACACCTCCTTTTTACTATACCCCATAAAGGGTATAAATACAAGGGAGTTTTTCCAATTTAAGTGATATTATTCGAAATGAGATTATTTTATTTATTTCAGAGTCGCCACTTGGGATATTTTAATGGTGTCCCAAGTCACCGATTTCAAATCCCGAATCGAGGAAAATTGACTCTATTTACGATTTGCGAATGCAGAAATCCGGGTAAGGAATTCTGTTAACCCGGGAGAAGGTGTTAGGCACTCCCGAGTTCCGTGGTTCTAGCACGGTCACTTTGATCATAATTGGCTTGTTAAAATTATTTAATTACTGATTTATAGAGCCTATGTGAAATTAACTTTCACCGCTTTTTAAGTTAAGCAAATTATCTTGAAACGGGTCACGCGTACATGTACCTATTTGTTTGGCGCGTCAAAAATCATGTCACGCGAACATGTCCCCAATTGATAATGCTTCGTTTATTTATTTAAGAAAAATTGGTTGAAGTTGCGCGAACGCATTCCTCGTGTTGTTTTTAAGATCATAATCTTGTCACGCGAACGTGTCCACGACTATGATAATCTATTAAACGTGCCTAAAGCAAATTATGATAATTGGTTATTTGTTGTATCTAAATCATAAGAAATTAGTAGAGGGCCATGCATTTGTAATTTTTTTTGGCACAACATATCTCGATTTGTTCTAACTTCTATATTTAATTGGGAGAGCCATAACTATTTATTTTAAATGTGGAACACCTCAACTGATTAATGAGCATGACTAGTTGATTAAAAGACGTAAGAGGATTTTTACTTTTTTTGTGCTAATGTTTAAGCTAAAATTTAAATATCAACAAACTAGTAATAGACGATCCATGTTTGATTACGAAAAGGCCCAGACTGATTAGAGGCCCAAAGGCCAACCTGCCAGTTACTACATGACCAACGAAATAAGCAGCTAGGCTTGACGTGAGCCTAGATGAAAATCCCATCGTTGAAAAGAAATTCGGCATAACTGGGCCAAAGAATGAAGCCTCCCATGGATGAAGTGGAAATGGTCACTACCTTTCTCCAGGCTCAAGAGTCTGACTATTTCCAGAACATGATGTCGGCCATGGGTAAGCCATTCGCGGAAGCGATCAAGATTGGAGAGATGGTGGAAAATGGTTTGAAAACGGGAAGGATTTTGAGTCAAGCAGCCATAAGGGCAACCTCCCAGGCCGTCCAAAGCGGGTCTGGAGGAACAACAAGGGGGAAGAAGAAAGAAGAAACGACTATGGCAGCCTCTGAAGCAAGGGAGTATCGTCATCCCAGGCCCCATTTTCCGGAAAGAGCCCCACAACACAATTACCCCCATTCAAATTCGGCATATGCTCATCAACCTTATATGGTCATGAATGCCCAACCTTATAACCATCCACCACAACAAGCCAACCGAGGCCCAGCTCCACCTCCCAGAAATCAGCCTCACTACCGCAACCACTATAACCCACAACTCCCGCAGAATAACTACCGCCCCCAAGAGCCACCTCGACGGCGGACTTTCACGCCCATCGGTGAGCCATACTCAACTTTGTTCCCAAAGTTGGTCCAGTTGGGTTTCTTGCAACCCATCCCTCAAACAAGGCAAAACCCGACATCTCCTTCTTACAAAGCCGGAGTCAGATGCGCCTATCATTCAGGGGCCGAGGGACATGATACAAACGACTGCTGGTCATTGAAAAGAGTGGTCGAAAATTTGATAGAGCAGGGGAAAATAGTGCTAAGGGACGAGGAGATCCCGAATGTAACAAACAATCCATTGCCCGCTCACAATAATGGGTCGTTGATCGGCATGATTTGTGAAGACAAAGAGTTCGACCCTGCTTTGAAAGCCATAATTGCCATTGTCGACACGGGGAAGAGGCCTGAAATAGACCAAAAATCAGAAAAAGGGGAGGAGGCCAAGGTCGCAGAGAGCAAGTCTGAAAAGAAGGTGGAAAAGAAAGTGGTACCAGCAAAGGGCGGAGTTCTTTACGTACCGCGAGGTCAAGCTGAGAAGACGCAGAGATCCGGGATCAAAAAGACAAAACCTATGTACGTGCCAAAAGGGGCCTATGTGGTCCGGGGGACGATTCAACCACCTCGGCTGAATGAGCCAGTGGTTATCGGACGCGTGCCACAAAAGCCAATGACCAACCCGACCACAGTGCCGTGGAATTATCAAAAGACCTTGGTGATGTACAAAGGAAAAGAGGTCGTGGGAGAACTTCCAGAAAATACTTTCATTAGAGGGTACTCAAATACCCAAGAACTGAACCACGCCACACAAAGGCGCTTTCCTCCAAAGAAGCCTGTGAGTGTTGAAGAGGCGGAAGTGTTCTTCCAACAAATGAAGATGCCGGATTACGAAGTGATAGATCAGCTGCGCAAGCACCCTGAGCAGGTGTCCATGCTATCATTATTGACAAGGTCGGCCGAGCATCAAAAAATCTTACTAAAGACCCTGAATGAGGCATATGTGCCGGTTGAAACCTCGTTTGAACAATTAGAGCGGATGACAGAAAGATTCTTCGCCGTCAACCAAATCTCCTTCAGCAAGAAAGATCTACCCCCGGAAGGAGCAGCACACAACAAGGCTTTGCATTTAACAGTCAAATGCGAGGACTACTATGTCAAGCGGGTAATGTTGGATGGAGGTTCAGGCGTTGACATTTGCCCGCTCTCCACGCTACAGCGAATGGAAATTGGGACCGGAAGAATCCGACCCAACAATGTCTGCGTAAGAGCTTTCGATGGTATCAAGAGAGACACCATGGGAGAAATAGACATGCTGCTGGTCATAGGACCAGTCGAATTTCAAGTCACTTTCCAAGTGATCGACATGGACACATCTTACAATTTCCTCCTCGGCAGGCCTTGGATCCATGCGGCAGGAGCCGTGCCTTCCACTCTTCACCAGATGGTGAAGTTCGAGTATGAAGACCAAGAGATCGTGGTCCATGGGGAAGACGAACATGCCATTTATCGGGACCCATCCATCCCGTATCTTGAACCAAGAGAAGGGAGCGAGCATACGGTCTATCAAGCTTTCGAGGTGGTATTGGCAGAGCAGCACGAAGAGGGAGTACCTTGCCCCCAGCCTTTCTTGTCTAACGCCTCGGTCATGGTGGCCAAAGAGATGATCCGACACGGATTTAGGCCAGGGAAGGGACTTGGACGAACCCTTCAGGGAATAACAGAGCCCGTTACTTTGCCAGTCATCAAGAAACCTTTTGGACTAGGTTTCAAACCTACTCCAACAGACGAAAAATGGGCAAAGAAAAGGAGAAATGAGGGCTGGAAGTTGCCTTAACCACTGCCAGATTTATATGCGACTTTCGTCAGGCCAAGGTACGTTGAAGAAGAAGATGATGAGGTCTTCACAGCTGAGGAAATCGAGGAAATATGTGGGGCGATGAGAGAAATGCTCTACGAGGTCCACATGGTTCAACCAGGTGAAGGCACAAGCACTGCTGAGATGCTGTACATGGGACCGAACGCCCAACTTCAAAACTGGGAAGCCACGCCATTCCCGACTAGACGGAAGTCCGGGTAGATCTGCACTGCCACCTTTCCTGTATCACAAGTCATCTCCGGGACATAACTTGAACGTTTTCTTCTTTTCAATTGTTGTTTTGAATTCCCAGTTGTAAACATTGTTGTCTTCCAACTTTCCAAAGAAAATATACAAAAAAAAATCATCATTGCTTTCCTATTCTTTCTTTTGCTTTGATTTTTTATTAGTTTTCCTTTTATCTTCCTTTTCAGTCCTAATAATGCGGCTTTGAATATGACATGCTTGCGGACTTCACGCCCAGACCACAATGAGCTATTTAATTGCGAATTAATGAACCCAGAACCAGAATATGATGCGGAAGAGGCTTTTAGAGAGATAAACCGAGAGTTGGAATATTTTGAGAATAAACCTAAGCCAAATCTGAACGACACTGAACCGGTAAACTTAGGAACCCCGGAAGAAGTCCGGGAGACCAAGATAAGCATTCACACGGACAAGAAAACGCGAGAGGCGATAATTCAACTTCTTCTTGAATTCAAAGACGTGTTCGCTTGGTCATATGATGACATGCCGGGACTAGGTGTTGATCTAGTGGTTCACAAATTGCCGATTCATCCTGATTGTCCTCCAGTTCAACAAAAGCAACGAAAGTTCAAAACTGAGGTCAGTGACAAGATTAAAGAGGAGATCACCAAGCAGCTGAAAACGGGAGTGATCCGGGTAGTCCAATATACAACATGGCTGGCGAATGTGGTTCCAGTACCGAAAAAGGACGGGAAAACTCGGGTATGTGTAGATTACCGAGATCTGAACAGAACAAGTCCTAAAGATAATTTCCCGCTGCCTAACATCCACATCCTCGTTGATAATTGCGCCAAACACGAGATACAGTCTTTCATAGATTGTTACGCTGGATATCATCAGGTGCTGATGGATGAAGAGGACGCCGAGAAAACCGCTTTCACCACACCTTGGGGCACCTACTGTTATCGGGTCATGCCATTTGGTCTAAAGAATGCTGGGGCTACTTACATGAGGGCCATGACCGCCATTTTCCATGACATGATGCATCAGGAAATAGAGGTGTACGTGGACGATGTGATAGTCAAGTCCAGGACGCAGGATAACCACATCCAAGACTTGAGGAAATTCTTCGAGAGGCTAAGGAAGTATGACTTGAAGCTAAATCCAGCCAAATGCGCTTTCGGAGTTCCGTCGGGCAAACTTTTGGGTTTCATCGTAAGCAGGAGAGGTATCGAGCTAGATCCAACTAAGATAAAATCCATCAGAGATTTGCCTCCTCCAAGAACAAAGAAAGACGTAATGAGTCTGTTGGGCAGGTTGAACTACATCAGTCGGTTTATTGCCCAGCTGACAAGCACGTGTGAACCCATATTCAAGCTGTTAAGGAAAGATGCGGCGATCAAATGGACAACTGAATGTCAAGAAGCCTTTGATAAAGTCAAAGAATACCTTTCGAATCCCCCAGTCTTGGTACCTCCAGAACCAGGAAAGCCACTTTTCTTGTATCTGACAGTCTTGGAGAACTCTTTCGGCTGCGTCCTCGGGCAACACGACGTAACCGGAAAGAAGGAGCAAGCAATCTACTACTTGAGCAAGAAATTCACCGGCTACGAGGCCAAATACACTCTGCTGGAAAGGACATGCTGCGCTCTCACATGGGTTGCACAAAAGCTGAGACATTATCTCCAGGCCCACACTACATTCCTCATAAGCAGGTTGGATCCCTTGAAATATATATTTCAGAAACCAATGCCTACTGGGAGACTGGCTAAATGGCAAATCTTGCTTACGGAATTCGACATAGTTTATGTCACTCGCACGGCCATGAAAGCCCAGGCATTAGCAGATCATTTGGCCGAAAACCCGGTCGATGAGGAATACCAGCCATTGGATACCTACTTTCCAGATGAAGAGGTAAACACCGTAGAAGTGATCTCGGAGGAAGCTCATGTTTGGAAGATGTTCTTTGACGGAGCCGTGAACGCCAAGGGTATAGGGATTGGGGCAATTTTGATCTCACCTACCGGTCAGCATTATCCCGCCACAGCTAGACTTCGTTTCTTCTGCACAAATAATACAGCTGAATATGAAGCCTGCATTATGGGCATGCATATGGCAATCGATCAGGATGTTGAAGACTTACTGATTATGGGAGATTCTGACCTGATCATCCGGCAAGTCCAAGGAGAATGGGAAACTCGGGATGTCAAACTTATCCCATACCGACAACATGTGGAGGACCTCAGCAGGCGCTTTACCTCAATAGAGTTCAGGTATATTCCGAGGTGTCACAATGAATTGGCAGATGCACTTGCTACTCTGGCTTCTATGCTACCCTACCCGGGCAACGCCCACGTCGATCCTTTGGAAATCCAAATCAAGGAAAGACACGGTTACTGCAGTGTAATCGAGGCGGGATCAAATACGCAGCCTTGGTACCATGACATCAAGAGGTTCTTGAAGATGCAAGAATACCCAGAGCATGCTACTGGAGATCAAAAGAGGACCATTAGGCGACATGCAAGTGATTTCTTCCTGAGCGGTGAATTGTTATATAAGAGAACTCCGGACCTCAATCTCTTAAGATGTGTCGATATCGAGGAAGCGAGAAAGATCATGCACGAAGTACACGCAGGTGTGTGCGGACCTCACATGAACGGGTATGTCTTAGCGAAGAAGATCCTTAGAGCGGGTTATTACTGGATGACCATGGAAAAGGATTGCTTTAGTTTTGTCCGGAAGTGTCATCAGTGTCAAGTGCACGGTAATTTGATTCATGCACCTCCCACGGAACTGCATCCCATGTCCGCACCTTGGCCATTTGTCGCTTGGGGCATGGACGTCATTGGACCAATTGAACCAAAGGCTTCGAATGGACACAGGTTTATACTGGTTGCCATCGATTATTTCACAAAATGGGTAGAAGCTGTCACTCTCAAGTCGGTCACCAAGAAAGCTGTGGTGGATTTTGTACACTCAAATCTTATCTGTCGCTTCGGTATTCCTGCAACTATCATTACAGATAACGCAGCGAACTTGAACAGTCACTTGATGGGAGATATATGCGAGCAATTCAAGATAACGCACAGAAATTCCACTCCTTATCGGCCGAAAGCCAATGGTGCTGTGGAAGCTGCAAATAAAAACATCAAGAAGATTTTGAGGAAAACAATACAAAGTTCCCGACAGTGGCATGAGCAGTTACCTTTTGCATTATTGGGGTACCGCACTACGGTACGCACATCTGTGGGAGCGACTCCTTATCTTTTGGTTTATGGGACCGAGGCTGTAATACCGGCAGAGGTAGAGATTCCTTCGCTTCGAATCATTGTCGAAGCAGAAATCGAAGACAGCGAGTGGGTCAAGGCTCGACTGGAGCAATTGACGTTGATTGATGAAAAGCGGATGGCCGCAGTTTGTCACGGACAGTTATACCAACGAAGGATGGCCCGTGCTTACAACAAGAAAGTCCGACCCCGGAATTTCGAAGTAGGTCAGCTGGTACTAAGGCGTATTTTGCCGCATCATGAAGAAGCAAAAGGAAAGTTTGCCCCAAATTGGAGAGGCCCATACATCGTAAGGAAGATATTGCCGAGAGGAGCATTGTATTTGGGTGATATCGAAGGAAATGACCCCGACACAGCAGTAAATGCAGATGCAGTCAAGAGATACTACGTCTAGATCATACTCCAAGTGGCCCTGACACGATTGAAAATGGCGAAGGTTTTATTCCCCACTACTCCCCAAACACTACCCAATTCTCCCTACCAACTTCTGAGCCGTTTACAAAAAAAAAAAAAAGAAGCAAAAACAGAACATTGATTGAGGCCTGAACTACGTTTGACTTGATTCCGAATCGATACGTAGGCAGCCTCTCCCTGAGGTTCAGTCACACCAACAATAAAATCCCATCCACCCTGAAATTGAAAACCGGGGCACGTCGAGCAGTTGAGAAGTTAGTATCACTACCTCTCTTTACCAAACACAAGCCTTCAAATCAATTGCCAAATATGGTGGGGAATCAATAAGCGTCACAAACGAAGACCATCACACTCTGAATTGAGAGAGATAAAATGAGAGAGTCTCGGCGGTGAAAACCTTCGGGCACCACGAGGCAACGGGAGTAGAGAAACCAAAATGAGAGAGCTTGTTTAGTAAAAACTCGCAAAGAGTGCTATCAAGCGATGACAGGAAGAGAAATGAGAGAGGTCAGCCAGCGAAAACCCGCAAAAGGGCACTGTTGGCCGCAGAGAATGACTCCATCCCAAGAAAGTTTCGGCAGAGTGCCACCAGTTTGGAATCACAGATCTGTTCTGGTTCAGGAAAACGCAAACTTTTAGAAGGTCAAACGTCCAGTCCAAAAAGCATGTCATGTCATTTAAAGCCAGCTTTATCTTCCTCAGATAAGTCTTTCTCATCCCGAAAAGGTTATTCCTTTTCTGATTTGTTTTTCCCTTTCTTCGTTTTCCTTTCGAATCCCTTTCGCATTTTAACCCCGAGTTCAGGACACACCGGAAAGGACAGGTGGCAGGTTTGTTTGCACGGAATCCCGTCTCATGAAGGAAAGCACCTCATCTCGTTGATATGATTACCCAAACATGATGAATCATGACGTTTGATGGTGTTCCGGAGTAAAGGAAAAAGAGAGAAATCTTGAAATCTTCCCCAGCAAGTCCACCTTCGGACAGATCCCCACAGAGTCTCCCCCTGTACAAAACCCCACAGAGTCTCTCTTTTTGTACAATCTCCCACAAAGTACACCAAGCATTAAAAAAAAAAAAAATCCCTGTTGGAATTTCATTCAGCACATCCCCAGCGAGTTCTTTTGTAAATATTCCCCAACAAGCTTACCCCAACAAACCCTGGGAAACCCGTTTTGAAACTAAAACCCAGCATACCCCATTGTACAGAATCCGCACAAAGAATCCGCTTTGTAAATATTTGCCCCACATAGCTTCCTCTTGTACAAGTTCCCACAGAACACCTCCAATAAAATCCCCGTTGAGAACCTTCAATCAAAACGGGACAAAAAGAAAAAAGGGCCTTACGAGGCAAATCATCACAGAATCCGGAAATACAAGCCTGAGCAGTCTAAAGGTTTCGCCATTCAATTCGAATCAATGGCGGGACTTCGCAACAGAAGTAAAGACGCAACGAAGCAATTGGGAACGATCAAGGTCACCAAACCGACCGTCATTTTCGAACTAACAATTGTTCTTTGTCTGAGAAATTGAAACAGATGTTAATCCAAGACAACCGTGCAAGAAGCAGGTGTCGCCCAAAGAAGTAGGTACACGGGTACAAGAAACATTTTGGCAATAAGGAATTCACTCAAAAGGTAAGTTCCTGCAAAACTCCCTTGTATCTTCTATTAAAATAAGAAAACTCAAAAAAAATAGATCGTGTAGTATTCTCGAACTGAATTTTCCTTTTAATCAGCATTAGGGTTTTAAACCCTAAACTGAATTTTCCTTTCAGCCAGCATTAGGGTTTTAAACCCTAAACTGAGCTTTTTCATGCAATCAGCATTAGGGTTTTAAACCCTAAACTGAATTTTCCTTTTAGTCAGCATTAGGGTTTTAAAACCCTAAACTGAACTTTTTCCTTTCAGCCAGCATTAGAGTTTTAAACTCTAAACTGAGCTTTTCCATGCAATCAGCATTAGGGTTTTAAACTCTAAACTGAATTTTCCTTTTAGTCAGCATTAGGGTTTTGAACCCTAAACTGAACTTTTTCCTTTCAGCCAACATTAGAGTTTTAAACTCTAAACTGAGCTTTTCCATGCAATCAACATTAGGGTTTTAAACCCTAAACTGAATTTTCCTTCTAGTCAGCATTACGGTTTTGAACCCTAAACTGAACTTTTTCCTTTCAGCCAGCATTAGAGTTTTAAACTCTAAACTGAGCTCTTCCATGCAATCAGCATTAGGGTTTTAAACCCTAAACTGAATTTTCCTTTTAGTCAGCATTAGGGTTTTAAACCCTAAACTGAACTTTTTCCTTTCAAGCCAGCATTAGAGTTTTAAACTCTAAACTGAGCTCTTCCATGCAATCAGCATTAGGGTTTTAAACCCTAAACTGAATTTTCCTTTTAGTCAGCATTAGGGTTTTAAACCCTAAACTGAACTTTTTCCTTTCAAGCCAGCATTAGAGTTTTAAACTCTAAACTGAGCTCTTCCATGCAATCAGCATTAGGGTTTTAAACCCTAAACTGAATTTTCCTTTTAGTCAGCATTAGGGTTTTAAACCCTAAACTGAACTTTTTCCTTTCAGCCAACATTAGAGTTTTAAACTCTAAACTGAGCTTTTCCATGCAATCAGCATTAGGGTTCTAAACCCTAAACTGAATTCTCCTTTTAGTCAGCATTAGGATTTTAAACCCTAAACTGAACTTTTTCCTTTCAAGCCAGCATTAGAGTTTTAAACTCTAAACTGAGCTCTTCCATGCAATCAGCATTAGGGTTTTAAACCCTAAACTGAATTTTCCTTTTAGTCAGCATTAGGGTTTTAAACCCTAAACTGAACTTTTTCCTTTCAAGCCAGCATTAGAGTTTTAAACTCTAAACTGAGCTCTTCCATGCAATCAGCATTAGGGTTTTAAACCCTAAACTAAATTTTCCTTTTAGTCAGCATTAGGGTTTTAAACCCTAAACTGAACTTTTTCCTTTCAAGCCAGCATTAGAGTTTTAAACTCTAAACTGAGCTCTTCCATGCAATCAGCATTAGGGTTTTAAACCCTAAACTGAATTTTCCTTTTAGTCAGCATTAGGGTTTTAAACCCTAAACTGAACTTTTTCCTTTCAAGCCAGCATTAGAGTTTTAAACTCTAAACTGAGCTCTTCCATGCAATCAGCATTAGGGTTTTAAACCCTAAACTGAATTTTCCTTTTAGTCAGCATTAGGGTTTTAAACCCTAAACTGAACTTTTTCCTTTCAAGCCAGCATTAGAGTTTTAAACTCTAAACTGAGCTCTTCCATGCAATCAGCATTAGGGTTTTAAACCCTAAACTGAATTTTCCTTTTAGTCAGCATTAGGGTTTTAAACCCTAAACTGAACTTTTTCCTTTCAGCCAACATTAGAGTTTTAAACTCTAAACTGAGCTTTTCCATGCAATCAGCATTAGGGTTCTAAACCCTAAACTGAATTCTCCTTTTAGTCAGCATTAGGATTTTAAACCCTAAACTGAACTTTTTCCTTTCAAGCCAGCATTAGAGTTTTAAACTCTAAACTGAGCGCTTCCATGCAATCAGCATTAGGGTTTTAAACCCTAAACTGAATTTTCCTTTTAGTCAGCATTAGGGTTTTAAACCCTAAACTGAACTTTTTCCTTTCAAGCCAGCATTAGAGTTTTAAACTCTAAACTGAGCTCTTCCATGCAATCAACATTAGGGTTTTAAACCCTAAACTAAATTTTCCTTTTAGTCAGCATTAGGGTTTTAAACCCTAAACTGAACTTTTTCCTTTCAAGCCAGCATTAGAGTTTTAAACTCTAAACTGAGCTCTTCCATGCAATCAGCATTAGGGTTTTAAACTCTAAACTGAATTTTCCTTTTAGTCAGCATTAGGGTTTTAAACCCTAAACTGAACTTTTTCCTTTCAAGCCAACATTAGAGTTTTAAACTCTAAACTGAGCTCTTCCATGCAATCAGCATTAGGGTTTTAAACCCTAAACTGAATTTTCCTTTTAGTCAGCATTAGGGTTTTAAACCCTAAACTGAACTTTTTCCTTTCAAGCCAGCATTAGAGTTTTAAACTCTAAACTGAGCTCTTCCATGCAATCAGCATTAGGGTTTTAAACCCTAAACTGAATTTTCCTTTTAGTCAGCATTAGGGTTTTAAACGCTAAACTGAACTTTTTCCTTTCAGCCAACATTAGAGTTTTAAACTCTAAACTGAGCTTTTCCATGCAATCAGCATTAGGGTTCTAAACCCTAAACTGAATTCTCCTTTTAGTCAGCATTAGGATTTTAAACCCTAAACTGAACTTTTTCCTTTCAAGCCAGCATTAGAGTTTTAAACTCTAAACTGAGCTCTTCCATGCAATCAGCATTAGGGTTTTAAACCCTAAACTGAATTTTCCTTTTAGTCAGCATTAGGGTTTTAAACCCTAAACTGAACTTTTTCCTTTCAAGCCAGCATTAGAGTTTTAAACTCTAAACTGAGCTCTTCCATGCAATCAGCATTAGGGTTTTAAACCCTAAACTAAATTTTCCTTTTAGTCAGCATTAGGGTTTTAAACCCTAAACTGAACTTTTTCCTTTCAAGCCAGCATTAGAGTTTTAAACTCTAAACTGAGCTCTTCCATGCAATCAGCATTAGGGTTTTAAACCCTAAACTGAATTTTCCTTTTAGTCAGCATTAGGGTTTTAAACCCTAAACTGAACTTTTTCCTTTCAAGCCAACATTAGAGTTTTAAACTCTAAACTGAGCTCTTCCATGCAATCAGCATTAGGGTTTTAAACCCTAAACTGAATTTTCCTTTTAGTCAGCATTAGGGTTTTAAACCCTAAACTGAACTTTTTCCTTTCAAGCCAGCATTAGAGTTTTAAACTCTAAACTGAGCTCTTCCATGCAATCAGCATTAGGGTTTTAAACCCTAAACTGAATTTTCCTTTTAGTCAGCATTAGGGTTTTAAACCCTAAACTGAACTTTTTCCTTTCAGCCAGCATTAGAGTTTTAAACTCTAAACTGAGCTCTTCCATGCAATCAGCATTAGGGTTTTAAACCCTAAACTGAATTTTCCTTTTAGTCAGCATTAGGGTTTTAAACCCTAAACTGAACTTTTTCCTTTCAAGCCAGCATTAGAGTTTTAAACTCTAAACTGAGCTCTTCCATGCAATCAGCATTAGGGTTTTAAACCCTAAACTGAATTTTCCTTTTAGTCAGCATTAGGGTTTTAAACCCTAAACTGAACTTTTTCCTTTCAAGCCAGCATTAGAGTTTTAAACTCTAAACTGAGCTCTTCCATGCAATCAGCATTAGGGTTTTAAACCCTAAACTGAATTTTCCTTTTAGTCAGCATTAGGGTTTTAAACCCTAAACTGAACTTTTTCCTTTCAGCCAGCATTAGAGTTTTAAACTCTAAACTGAGCTTTTCCATGCAATCAGCATTAGGGTTCTAAACCCTAAACTGAATTCTCCTTTTAGTCAGCATTAGGGTTTTAAACCCTAAACTGAACTTTTTCCTTTCAAGCCAGCATTAGAGTTTTAAACTCTAAACTGAGCTCTTCCATGCAATCAGCATTAGGGTTTCAAACCCTAAACTGAATTCTCCTCTTAGTCAGCATTAGGGTTTTAAACCCTAAACTGAACTTTTCCTTCCAGCCAGCATTAGAGTTTTAAACTCTAAACTGAGATTTTCCATGCAATCAGCATTAGGGTTTTAAACCCTAAACAGAATTCTCCTTTTAGTCAGCATTAGGGTTTAAACCCTAAACTGAACTTTTTCCTTTTTAGCCAGCATTAGAGTTTTAAACTCTAAACTGAGCTTTCCCATGCAATCAGCATTAGGGTTTTAAACCTTAAACTGAATTCTTCCTTTGTTCGGTGTTAGGGTTTTAAACCCCAAACCGAATCTCTCCCCAGCTAGCCGGTGTTAGGGCTCCAGCCCTGAACTGAGCATGCATATCCTCTTTCATCAATTTTATGAACTTCCTGGTGAATAATTAACGAAATTTTCCTAGTGAAACTGGGGCAGAAATTTCGTTCGTTTGTTTGTTTTTTCCCGCAGGTCTAACCTCGAGCCACACGGATCGAAATGACCCACGAGATGAGTCTCAACTCAAAATCAAAGAAGAAAAAGAGGTGTCCCAAGATTCGGATTAAATGGAAGGCGGATTGACTCCAGCATTTAATTAAGGTCCTGAACCCTGCCAGTCGCGCCTCACTCAGTATCCCAGAGATTAAACAGGTCACCACAACTCGCAAGCATCAAGATTCAGATCGGAGTCTGCAAGCAGAATCAGCTAAGACCCAAGATCAAGTCGTAAAAGAATCATAGATAGGAATCTTGTAACTAGTAGTTGACATACACACAAGTAGTTAGCTCAATTTCCAATTTCCATTTGGTTGTAATAAGGCAGTCAGTAACGTAGCAGTGACAACAGCAGCAGCAGTAGCAGCAAGCATTGCAATCCCATGGTAGTCCCAGCTACCAAAACCTCCCGAACTACATTGACCTGATTCCTGTTTAGCCCAGGATATGTAGGAAATCTTTGAAGCAAGATTCGGTCAGATCTTTCAAAAATGCTTCATACGGAGTGGTCTATAGGCAAAAATCGCTCATACACGCTCACTTTATCTTTGCACGAAAACCCTTCGTGTTTCCGAACAAAGAGGGGCAGCTGTGAGCACGTGATTTTTGTTTTCGCACGACAATCGCTCCAAAAAGAAATAAAAAAAATATATAATTGGCCCTGCTGTACAATTTCGGATTTTCTGTGCGACACCTTGTTGATTTATTTGTGACTTTGGCCCATTTTTATTTATTTACTTTATTAAAATAAAATTCAAAAATATATGTGTCCTGCATAATTCAAACCGTAATCCGGTCGTTAAATAGAAAATCATGAATAGGCATTTTCGTCCGTGATTTTATTTGGTTTGACTTTACCTGTTTTGAAATATTTTAGTGTGTGTGCAAATAATTGTATTGAGTGTGTATTTAATTTTAATTTG
Source organism: Nicotiana tabacum (assembly GCF_000715075.1). Classification (NCBI taxonomy): domain Eukaryota; kingdom Viridiplantae; phylum Streptophyta; class Magnoliopsida; order Solanales; family Solanaceae; genus Nicotiana; species Nicotiana tabacum. The sequence goes on from NC_134084.1 coordinate 27,746,118, forward strand.
ATTTTTTGGCTTAGTTTTGTTTTAAAATAAATAAGAAAAAGGAAATAAATAAAAAAAATAATAAAAAAAAATAAAGAAAAGACCCCTTCCCTTCCGGACTTGGGCCAATTTTAACAAAATTGGCCCAAACAAACAGCCCAAGACCCAGGCCTGCCCGGTCCAGGCCACCTGATGCCCAGGACGTCCAAACGACGTCGTTTGAGTCGTGCCTGATCTGGGCCGTTGATCTTAGAGTGATCAACGGCCAAGATCAATTCCCCATAACCCATCAATAAACCCGACCCATCTTACCCGGACCGACCCCAACCCTTTACCCTTGAAACAACACCGTTCCACTTAAGCTATCAGATCCAGACCGTAGATCTAGATTGATCTAACGGTCGAGATCAATCCACCCATTAACTATATAAGGCCATAATCCTACCCTGCCCCCCTATCCGAACCCCAGCCTTCGTCTTCAACCTCATCCCCTTCAAACCCTAGAGCCGCCCTTGTATCCCCCACCATGAAAACCGGCGGCATGAACGCCGGTGACCTCGCCATGAACACCATAGAACCCCCTCACCACCCTGAACATAGACCTGTTAACCGTTTGGTTCGAATCACCCCCCAGGTCCTCGAATCTTCATTTGAAGATTCGAGTCAAAACTCGATCTACACCAAACAACCCCAGCTTCATACCAGACACTCCCCGGACCTTCCTCGTGACCAAACCATACTTGGTTTGGTCCGAATCTAACCAGGGAAGCACGAATATTAGATCTGAGTTTTGAAACCATAAGGTCCCTCGTCACTGGTTCAAACCGGTTCAAACCAAAGAGGTTAAGGTCTGATGGACTTTAATCAAAGTGTTTCTCATTTGAGAAACACTTCGATTAAAGCCCGTTCAGCCTTAAGAAAGTTGTCCGAGTCCGAGTTTGAGGTTTTGATTTTTCAAGATTTAAGGTGAGTTTCTTTCTCTTCTTTATTTGTTTTGGCCCATTTGATTGTGTTAAAGTCTGTTCATGCTTTGATTTTGTGTCTTTGAATTTTGTCAACTGTGCCCCGTCCATTTGCCTGAACTTCTGTTTGTTTGAATAAGTCTTTCCATTTGCTCTGATAATGTATATAAATGTTGTGCAAGTAGCGGATTTTCAAGTTTGGACTGACTAATGACTCCTCGAGTGTATTTCTGCTTAGTCAGTATAATTCGAACCATGTTTAAATGTCTGATTTTTGGCTACGATTGTGTATGTTAATGCTAATATAGTCGAGTCGACATGTGTCGTCAATTAGTTTTCAACTGTCTGAACAAAGTAAATCGATTTGCTTCTGATGAACATTTGCCTTGAGCCAATTAAGAACCAGTTTTTGCTTACTTATAGATTGTTTGAATTGATCAGTTAATGTAAAAAGGATTGTTTATGTTTAAATTCTGAATTGGAAGGCATGTGCACTCGTGCACAGCATGTGCATTGGTGCACCTCATGTGCCTTGTGCACAGCCTGTTTTTCTGCTTAAGAAGGCTTTTAAGTTTTAAACAATTTGACAGCATATGCTGTCAGACATATTCTACTGCCCATACCTTGCTTTAAGTTTAAAAAAGTATTAAACCTTTTAAAAGTAAGTCTGTCAGGGAATGTTGATGGAGGTTATATACTTAAATAACTAATTGGGATCTGAAAAGGTAAAAGACACATGGGAGGGGTACTGTGACATTTGGAAAACAGACTGTTAAAAGAGATGGTGTTGAGGCTTATAAAAGGAGACAGAATTGGGCAGGAGAAGGGGGGCATTAGGAGATAGACATAAAAAAGGGTATAGAATCAGAGGAGAGGGAGGATCAGACCTGAAAAAGAAAATATACACACACAGTGAGGGGATTGGGAACCTTAAGAGCTGAAAAGGAAAAACAAAAACACAGATAGAGAGAGGTTAAGGGATAGAAGCTATACAACCAACAATCAGAAACTTTTTCATCCTATCATTATTGGTTTTCAGTTGTTCAACTGGTTCAGATCAAATTCTGATCCTTATGAAATTCCAGTTGTGTCCTTTAGTCGAGTGTTTTCATTGGTTTACTACTGGTTTGGTCTGTCTGGAGTTCTGATTCTACTCCACTGGGTGTTGCTGTTATTTGGCTATTGCTTTCTATTGGCCATAGCTGCATTTCTGCACTCGAGCCTGTTCTTGCTGCTGCTATTTTGCTCACTATTGTTGCTGCATTTCTGTCCTGCTGCTACTGCTATTCTGCTTCCTGCTGTTGCTGATTTCCCTATCTTCTTCCTCTTCTCTTTGGCATTTTCAGTTTGTTTCCAGGTACACATCTCAAGTCTCACATTGGTGTAGCTGAATGTAACATTGAAAAAGCATGAATAGAAAGATTTGAAGGAGTTATAATCACCCGTTTACTGACTGCCTTTTCATAAATGTTGTTAAGTTTATGTAAATTGTAGTTTATACCTGATAGAGAATACATTATTAAGTTTGTACTTGTTGATTTGAACTGTGGTGTTCGATTCGTTTATTGGCATACAGAATGTGAATGGAACTCTTGGAATGTGAAATTATTTAATGTGATTGTTAAAAATTAAAATTCACTCCTTCAGCATGTATTGAATAAGTAAGGGCAAATGGCTATTAAAATAATGTGGTTTTGAACTGCCCGGTCTTCGATTTCTTTAGGCCTTTACAAGATTAGTTTTTATCGGCAGTATTCTTCAATAAGGAATCCTATTAACCCTGTTTAAGCAAGTTAATCTAATTTTTGACCTAGAGATATTTGTTCGGATTAAGTGTCGTATTTCATCAGAATAAGCGGATTTTTCTCTGTCAAACTAAAGCAATTTTCCATTGAAAAGTAGTGTTTTCTCTACTTTGTAAATAGTTAATCAGGTATTGGTAAGGATCCGGATTAGGCAAAAGTATATAGTTAAATTAGCATGTATCTTTTCTTCTAGTTTAGAGACAAATGCATTAGAAATGTAGCCACTTTAGGACGTCCTCTCTAAAATAGAGATGAGCCTCGCCGAATAAAGATGCAAAATTGCGGGGCCCTCAATAAATAACCATGATAATTATCTAGAATTCAGGATAGGCCATTTAATAAATTTCATGGCCTTCTACAAAATAATAACGCGTTAGACTCTTTAGGCGCGGCTTAATTAAATCATATTCTTAAATTCGGGTGCACATTGATGTGACCCAAATCTGAATCTCAATGAAGTTCAAATGTGTCGACGATCACGGGTGCATTGATTGTGACATGGTTCGAGACGCATTTTCACGACGTTGCAATTCTATAAAAATAAATGATAATGATAAAAGCGGTTTAAACTTAATAAAAGCACATAAGTCACAACATGTATTTAAATCAGATATTTAGCCATTATAACAATTTAAGCGACCGTGCTAGAACCACGGGATTCGAGGGTGCCTAACACCTTCCCTCGGGTCAATAGAATTCCTTACTTAGAATTTCTGGTTCGCATACTTCATTTGGAAAAGTCGAAAATTTCCTCGATTTGGGATTCAAGATAAACCGGTGACTTGGGACACCAAAAGCCAAACCTTTCCCAAGTGGCGACTCTGAATTAAATAAATAATCCCATTTCGAATATTGTCACTTAAATTGGAAAAACTCCACCCGCGCATCTTACCCCTCGGGGCGGGGCGCGCAAAAAGGAGGTGTGACAAGTATTATTCACCTCAGAACCCTCAATACTCTGTCACTCCACCTCAGGCTCATGTGCCTGACAAAATTTTAGTGAACCATTTAGAGACAATTGCTAACAAGATCTTTGAAGTGAACAGGGTAGCATTTTCTGATGATGAATTGCCTATGGAAGGCACAGAACACAACAAGGCTCTGTATTTGACGGTCAAATGTGAAGGTTCAATGGTTACTCGGGCACTAGTCGATAACGGGTCGAGCGCTAATATTTGCACGTTATCCACATTGAACAAGTTAAAGATTGATGAGGATAGAATCCGCAAAAATAGCATTTGTGTTCGGGGGTTCGACGGGGGAGGAACAAACACGGTAGGGGATATTGTACTCGAATTGACTATTGGTCCAGTCGAATTCATGATGGAATTTTAGGTGTTGGATGCTGCAGTATCATATAATCTGTTGCTGGGTCGACCATGGATTCATGCAGCAAAAGTTGTGCCCTCCACACTGCACCAAATGATCAAATTTGAGTGGGACAGACAAGAAATTGTTTTACATGGGGAAGATCCCACATGCGCCATGAATGATTCCATTGTACCCTTTATAGAGACCGAAGATGATAAGGTTCCATGGGTGTATCAGATCCTCGACACAGTTCCGGTGAGCAAGGTGCCTGAAGGTAAAAGCGTGCCATGTCCCAGGGTGTCATCTGCGACCGTCATGGTAGTGTCAGAAATGCTGAATAACGGGTTCGTGCCCGGGAAGGGTTTGGGAGTTGAACTGCAGGGCATTACTCAACCGGTGTCTTTGCCTAAAAATCTGGACACCTTCGGGTTAGGGTTCAGACCAACAACGGCAGATGTCAATAAGGCCCGTAAGTTTAAGAAGAAAGCTTTGGTGCTCCCTAAACCAATTCCTCGATTGTCCAGGTCCTTCGTCAGGCCGGGTATCAAGAAACAGTCATTGGCAAAAATATCAGGTTCGTTAATCGAGGCGGAGGGGAATTTGGATAAGGTGTTCGAGAAAGTCTTTGCTGAAGTAAACATGGTTGAGGCCGGGGAAGGGTCAAGCAGAGCAGACATACAGTACATCGGACCACGTGCTAACATCAACAATTGGGAAGCTACTCCTCTTCCAATTCGGAGGGAGTCGTGGTAGTGGGTTTTGTTTTCCTTTTTGTCACCTGGATTATTCCAGGGTTTGTAATCCATTTGCTATGTTCCGTCCATTTGGATGAGTTAAAACCTTGTTGTCTTTATGTTTAATGAAATGCAATTTTCTTCGTCCCTAATTCTCTTTCCATTTTCTTTTCTTTTCTTTCTTTGTACAGTTCTTTTTATGCTGATATCAATGACATGACATGCATGAGGAATCTTCGGCCCAGTTTTAAAAGCCAATCTAGTTCAGAAGTAATAATACAAGAGATTGAGTATGATGATGGGGTGGATTGTAACAATGATGAAGCTTACGAGGAAATTAGTAAAGAATTAAGTCATTTTGAAGAAAACCCCAAACCTAACCTAAATGACACAGAAGCGGTTAATCTAGGGGACCAAGACAATGTACGGGAAACTAAAATAAGTATTCACTTGGAGCCACAACTCAAGGAGGATATAATTAAAGTGTTGCATGAGTACAAAGATATTTTTACATGGTCATATGATGATATGCCGGGTCTAAGCACTGATTTGGTGGTTCATAAGTTGCCCACTGATCCAGCACTCCTCCCTATCAAGCAGAAGTTGAGAAAGTTCAAAACGGACATAAGTGTGAAGATCAAAGAAGAGATTACCAAGCAGTTTGAGGCAAAAGTCATTCAGGTGACACGGTACCCCACCTGGTTAGCTAATGTCGTGCCTGTGCCAAAGAAAGATGGCAAGACCAGGGTGTGCGTCGATTATCGAGACCTTAACAAGGCAAGTCCAAAAGATAATTTCCCATTGCCCAACATCCATATACTGATCGACAATTGTGCCAAACATGATATTGGTTCTTTTGTGGATTGTTATGCGGGTTATCATCAGATTCTAATGGACAAGGAAGATGCAGAAAAGATAGCATTCATCACGCCGTGGGGAACATATTGTTATCGAGTCATGCCCTTTGGTTTGAAAAACGCTGGGGCAACTTATATGAGGGCCATGACAACCATCTTTTATGATATGATACGTAAGGAAATCGAGGTATACGTGGATGATGTGATCGTGAAGTCTAGACATCAATCCGACCATGTCAGAGATTTGAGAAAATTCTTTCAAAGGCTTCGCAGGTACAATCTTAAGCTCAATCCTGCGAAATGTGCTTTCGGGGTGCCATCTGGGAAGTTGTTGGGATTTATAGTCAGCCGGAGGGGTATTGAATTAGACCCGTCAAAGATCAAAGCTATTCAGGAGTTGCCACCTCCAAGAAACAAAACCGAGGTGATGAGTTTGTTGGGACGATTGAACTATATCAGTAGGTTCATTGCTCAACTCACGACAACTTGTGAACCAATTTTCAAGTTAATGAAGAAAGATGCCGCGGTCAATTGGACTGATGAATGTCAGGAGGCTTTTGATAAGATAAAGGAGTATTTGTCAAAAACACCTGTGTTGGTTCCGCCAGAACTAGGGAGACCTTTGATTTTATATCTGACAGTTGTGGACAGTTCATTCGGCTGTGTACTGGGGCAGCATGATGTTACGGGTAGAAAGGAGCAGGCTATCTACTATCTCAGTAAGAAGTTCACATCTTACGAGGTCAAGTATACTCATCTGGAAAGGACATGTTGTGCCCTGACTTGGATAGCACAGAAATTGAAACATTACTTGTCATCCTACACCACTTACCTTATATCTCGCCTGGACCCGCTGAAGTATATTTTTCAGAAACCCATGCCCACAGGATGGCTTGCCAAGTGGCAGATCTTACTTACAGAGTTCGACATTGTCTATGTGACACGGACTGCCATGAAAACACAGGCATTATCCGATCATTTGGCGGAGAACCCCATCGATGAAGATTATGAGCCTTTGAAAACTTATTTCCCTGATGAAGAGGTGATGCACATTGACGAATTGGAACAAGCTGAGAAGTCGGGATGGAAACTTTTCTTTGATGGGGCTGCAAATATGAAGGGCGTGGGAATAGGAGCAGTACTTATTTCGGAAACAGGTCAGCATTACCCCGTTACAGCTCGGCTTCGTTTCTACTGTACAAACAACATGGTAGAATATGAGGCGTGTATATTGGGATTGAGATTAGCTGTGGATATGGGTGTACGGGAAGTCTTGGTCATGGGTGACTCGGGCCTACTGATACACCAGATTCAAGGGGAGTGGGAAACACGGGACTTAAAGCTTATACCGTATCGGCAGTGTCTGCATGAGCTTTGCCAGCGCTTTCAGGCCATAGAATTCAGGCATATCCCAAGGATTCATAATGAGGTTGCTGACGCTTTGGCTACTTTGGCGTCAATGTTGCACCATCCAGATAAGGCTTACGTTGATCCGTTGCAGATTCAGGTCCGCGATCAGCATGCTTACTGTAATGTGATAGAAGAGGAAATCGATGGAGAGCCGTGGTTCCATGACATCAAAGAGTACATCAAAGTGGGAATATATCCAACGCAGGCCACCGGTGATCAGAAAAGAACAATTCGACGGTTGGCAAGTGGGTTTTTCATTAATGGAGGGGTACTGTACAAAAGAACGCCAAATCTCGGGTTGTTGAGATGTATAGATGCATGGCAAGCCACAAATATTATGACTGAAGTGCATTCCGGAGTTTGTGGACCGCATATGAGTGGGTATGTTCTAGCAAAGAAGATTCTCCGAGCAGGTTATTATTGGCTCACGATGGAGCGGGACTGTATCAGTTTTGTGCGTAAGTGTCATCAATGCCAAGTACATGGAGATTTGATTCATTCTCCGCCATCAGAATTACATACGATGTCCGCACCATGGCCTTTTTTTGCATGGGGCATGGATGTCATTGGGCTAATTGATCCAGCAGCGTCAAATGGGCACAGGTTCATCTTGGTAGCTCTAGATTATTTTACCAAATGGGTGGAAGCTAAGACATTCAAGTCTGTGACCAAGAAGGTTGTGGTTGACTTTGTGCATGCAAATATCATCTGTCGGTTTGGGATCCCAAAGGTAATCATCACAGATAATGGGGCTAATCTTAATAGTCATCTGATGAAAGAGACATGCAAGCAGTTTAAGATTACTCACAGACATTCTACTCCGTACCGTCCCAAGGCAAATGGTGCGGTTGAAGCGGCCAATAAGAATATAAAGAAAATACTCCGGAAGATGGTTGAAGGATCCAGACAATGGCACGAGAAATTGCCTTTTGCATTGTTAGGATATCGCACCACCGTGCGTACTTCAGTAGGGGCGACTCCTTACTCATTGGTATACGGTATTGAGGCAGTAATACCCGCAGAAGTAGAAATCCCATCTCTGCGAATCATTGCAGAGGCAGAGATCGATGATGATGAATGGGCGAAAAGCCGTCTGGAGCAGTTGAGTTTGATCGACGAGAAAAGATTGGCATCAGTGTGTCATGGCCAACTGTACCAACGAAGAATGGCGAGAGCATACAACAAGAAGGTACGTCCAAGGAAATTCGAAGTCGGGCAATTAGTACTGAGGCGGATCTTGCCTCATTGGGCTGAGGCAAAAGGAAAATTTGCCCCAAACTGGCAGGGACCATTTGTAGTAACCAGAGTGTTGTCTAACGGAGCATTGTATTTGACCGATGTGGAAGGAAAATGTGTAGAAATGGCCATCAATTCCGACACGGTCAAAAGATATTATGTATGATTTCTTTATTTTTCTAAATGTGTCTGTCTGTATTTGGCATATCTTAAAGATTGAAATGATGAAGGCATTTTGTCCTGCTATCCAAAAACTCTTATCCCTTGTTATCCCCCTTCGAGCCTTACTTATTTTTTTTTTCATACCCCTCTTTCGGAATCAGCGGCACTATCAGAGAACACAGGTGTCAAACATAAAGGAAAGAAGAGAAAAACAAAAGGAAAATAAAGAAAAGAAAAGAAAGGAGAGAAAAGAAGGAAAAGAAGAAAAAAAAGATAAAAAAAGAAGAAGAAGAAGAACGAAAAAAAAAGAAAAAATAAGAAAAAGAAGAAAAGAAAAGAAGAAAAGGAAAAGAAAGAAAGAAAAGCGAAAGAAAAGGAAAGAAAGAAAATCGCAACGACCAGGTTGAATACAGTGAACTACGTTTGACTTGATCCCGAAAGGGTACGTAGGCAGCCTTACTCCGAGGTTCAGTCATATCAAACAAAAATCCAAAAATCCCCAAGCAAGAAACTGGGGCAGAAATTGTGATTGTTATGAAAGTTGGATTCCGAAAGTTGTAATTTGAACCCAGTTGAATTGTTTTGAGCCTTTCATACCTTTCTTTCTAACCCAATCCAAAAGCCTACATTCGGTCCAAAGAAAGACCTTCTGATCAATTTTTGATAAATGCCAAATCGAGCAGGTAGCGGTAATTCGTGGCAACGGCCACACTCTGGTTCAAGCTAGAAAGAAAGAAAGCAAAATGAGAGAGTCTTATCGGTGAAAACCCTCACGGGCACCGTAAGGCGACGGGAGCTGAGAGAAAAATAAACGAGAGAGTCTTATGGGTGAAAACCCTCGCGGGCACCTTGAGGCGAAAATGAGTTGGAAGATAGTTAAAAGGCAAAAGGTTTGTGGTTGGAAGAATGTTTCGAGGTACCACAAGAAAACTAGGGAAGGGTCTGGGTAATTTAAATAATTGATGGAAGTTCTGGGCAACAAAGTATGGCAATTGAAAGTTGGTTATTTGGACAGATTGGGCCGATTAATCCAAAATGCATGTCATGACCATGGGTACCAGTTGTCTCGCTCAGATAAGTTTCTTTTCCTTCTCTTCCTAAAAACAGTCATCTGGTTTTGGATTCTTCTTATCCTTAATTCAAAAATCGTTGCATTTCATTTTCTATTAAGGGTCTTCATTTAGCAGAGATACTCCAGTACTAGTTTGGCCAAAGCGGGCAGAAGGGACTTCAAAGCTCACTACCATCTTCTGGAATTGTAAAGCACAACGTGGTCAGAGCATGCCAAAAACAACATGATGTAAATGGAATAGGGGAAGGCGCCGGAAGTTGCATTGGCAGAATATTTGGGAAATGTTATGGGAAATGTGAAGGTTCAGGCAAAAGGGTCGAAAAGATGAGACAACAGTATGGGTATAAAGGCATTCAGGTGGTCAGAAATCGGGGAATTAACGGATGTCTTATCGGGGAAATGATTGGGAAGTATCGTGGGAAAGGCAAAGCTCAAACAAAAGGTCAGAAAAGTAAAACAACAGCAGGGGTGTAAAACACTTAGGTCGCTGGATGTCGGGAAATTTAAAAGTTGGTCAGAAAGTCAAGCGGTTCAGAAACAGCATGGGGAAGTCAGTCAACACAAAGCATTGCAGGGGAAGGATTTCTCAGCAAAAATGCCATCAACTAACCACCATTTTAAACTAACGAAATTTTCTTTGATTGTAACAGGGGCAGAAAGTTAGTCATTGAAAAAGGGAGTGGCAAAGTGCGGTTTGATTGAATACAAGATAATCTTGAAGTGCATAAGGGGAATCGAATTGGATCACAAAGTTGGCATGATTAAAACAAGTGTAAGTTGTCAGGACCTTCCTGGATAATAGTATGTAGCTCAGATACCCGAAAGTCAAGAGTCCGCCTGGAAAACAGAGACATGCATTTTTTAATTTTTAGCAGTCAGGAGTCCGCCTGGAGAACAGAGACATGCATTTTGTTAAGTTTAGGAGTCAGGAGTCCGCCTGGAGAACAGAGACGTACTTTTCAAGTTTGAAATCAGGAGTCCGCCTGGAAAATAGAGACATGCCTGTTAAATTTTGGCAATCAGGAGTCCGCCTGGAGAACAGAGACATACTTTTCAAGTTCGAAGTCAGGAGTCCGCCCGGAGAACAGAGACATACTTTTCAAGTTTAAAATCAGGATGTCCGCCTGGAGAATAGAGACATATTTTTCAAGTTTGGTAATCAGGAGTCCGCCTGGAAAACAAAGACATACATTTTAATTTTAGCAATCAGAAGTCCGCCTGGAAAACAGAGACATACATTTTAATTTTAGCAATCAGGAGTCCGCTTGAAGAACATAGGAATACATTCAAGATCGAGTTTATTTAAATTCAGCAGTAGGGAGAAAGGGAATAACATCTCAGCCAACGAGGGAATAACAACATGGATTTTATCGAGAAAGAACAAAGCAACAAGGAAGTGCAAGAGCAAGTGTGAAGAATTTAGATAGGATTTTTATAATTCATAGAGCATAGTTAGTATAGCTTCTTTTATCTGTGGCACGATGTAATAAGGGAGGTCAGCAGCAGTAACAGCAACAAGTACAGCGCAATCACAGTTCCTGGTAGTCCCAGCTACCAAACACTCCCGAACTACACTGACCTGATTCCTGTTTAGCCCAGGATATGTAGGCAACCTCCGAAGCAGGATACGGTCGAGCTTTTTAAAATGCTTCACACGGAATTTGCAAACGGGCAAAAATCGCTCGTATTTGCTCACTTGTCTTTACCCGGAAACCTTTCGCGTTTCCGAGCAAAAAGGGGCAGCTGTGAGCACGTGATTTTTTCCCTATATATGAATAATTCCCAAAATCCCAAACAAAATAATGTGTCTTGATTTTTACAATTTTTGTGCATCTTGGTGTCATTTTCTGATAATTGTTGCATTTTATGCGCATGTTAATTTTTATAAAATACAAAAATATGCATTTTGGCATTTAGGCTTTAGTTTTATATTTTTAGTATCCATTAGGGTTTAAGTTGTTTAGAACACAACATGAAAATCATAAAATTAGTTCACTTTTGCATTTGTCATGAAATAATTTTTTTTATTATTTAAAACAATTTTTAGGAATTGATTAATCTTTGTTTTGAAATAATTAGGATTTCATGTTAGTTTTACATCTTTATAAAAATTAGAAAAATTGTAAAAAATGGGAAAAAGAAAACAAAAAGTGAAATAAAATATATATAATGGAGTTGAACTTGTGTGAAATCCGGAAATTTGGACCAAACACACAAAGTACTCCCGGCCCAAACACGTTTGCTTTGAAAAGTAAGTCCAGCCCAAGTCCATACCCGGTCCGCCCCCCTTTAAAATGAAACGGTGTCGTTTCAGGGACCTTGGATCAGGACCGTTGGATCCCATCAATCCAACGGTCCGGAACTAACGAGGTTTCAAGTATTTAAGTGTCCAAACCAGACCCCCACCCCCCCATTTCCATCGTCTTCTTCACCCTACCCCTTCTCCCCTAACCCTAATCCGCGCCGCCCTAAAAAACCCTTGCCGGCGGTGAACGTGAACTACACCGTTCACCCTGAAATTAACACCATGGGTTCCCCTCACCCTCCTCTTGCTACTACACCCGATGGTTTGCCTCGTATAAGGCCGGAACTCTTCGAATCTTGATTTGAAGTTTTCCGGCCAGTTGATAGTTTGTCCAACTCGGCCCAAATTCACACCCTACAACCCCCAGCCCTTCCTCAACACCAATCTGTGGTTGTTTCCTTTCAAATCAACTTGAAATGACCCAAATCTTAGATCTAAGAATTGCGGACCAAACCCTAAAAACCAATCCTTTTGATTTCGAACCGTAGTACCCTTAACCATGTGTTCTTGTGCAAGAACACATGGTTAGGGGTGTTACGCGTCAAAAATCTGAAAGGATTCAGATGTTATGACTGGCCGGACCCCCTTTTCTGCATTTGTGAGCTTTTCTGTTCTTTCTTTTACTGCTTCTTTTACTCGCATGATTAAAATATTACTTGCAGTCATTGTTTCATTATTGTCATGTTAATTTTTGGTTTAACTGTGTTAGTTTAGGTTCTGTTAATTTTTGTTGATTCTGAGTTTGTTAGTTGGTTAAATGATTATAATTTCTTGGATTAATAATTAGTTTAAGTTCTTTTAATGTTAATCATGGTAGCTTAAGCACAGTTTGTTTTCGTTTAGCTTATTGGAGTTGGTTAGTTGAACATAATTGGGTTAGTCAGTCTGATTAGTTGGTTTCTGATCGTTAAGTGATTAATTTTAGTTGGTTTCTGATTGTTAGTTAATTGATTTAGTTAGTTTCAGACTAGGTTAGGGTATTGGGTTTAGTTATTAAGGACAAGGGTAGGGTTAGTGATTCTGAGAGGCTTTCAGGGGTAATCTGGGTAGGGAAAAGGGTAGTTCTGATAGGAATAGTAATATCAAGGTATAAAGAAGGGCAGTATGGGTATTGTATGGGTAGGGGAATGCTTGAGGACCTTCTAGAATGGGTTTCAAGTGTAAATCTTAGTAAGTACACTGCAGTTACTTGTTTAGCAAGATAAGAATAGAGGGACCAAAGTGAAAATAGAGAGGGACTAATTAGAAAATCAGAACTTAGTTTATTCTCTTTGGGGTTGCCTATAAAAGGGCATGAGATGCCTTGAAAAAGGGGTTGGCTCTCAGATTTTCTGCCTTGAGCCTTAAGTCTTAATTTGAGCATTCATTCTTTCTTTATTTTAGCTGGCATTTCAATTCTGAGTTATTCAAAAAAATAAAACATCAAAATATGGAAATCTGAAACAGTTTTAGAGTTTCATTATTAGTGTTGGGTTTCAGCTGTGAGGGACAGGGGTATGTTAGATTGATCTGTGAAAATTGGCTTGCATTTCTGATTTTCGAAGTAATCTGTCTGTGTTTCTGTGGTATCATATTGCTGGGTGGTTGCTGCTGTTGTTCAAAATACCTGAATCCTCACCTTTTCTCTATTTCATATTCCAATTTCCAGGTACATTTCCCTGAATCTCAATGATGTATGTTTGTTGAAGTTGAAATGAAGTGTTCCAAGGACTGTTATTCAACTGAAAGTAGCCTGTGTCTTTGATGATAGTAGTAGTGTACTCACCTGTTATGTAATTGGCAGAATGTGTATAATTAAACTTGTTCATTAGGGTAGATTACGCGTTGAATGATACATGGTTTAGAACTGTTTAATTGGACATTTGAATAAGCTTTGAGCATGGGCCTGGGCTAATATGAAAATTCATGTGAGTTCCATTGGTCACCAGAAGCAATTAAACTTGTGTGCATGACATGAAAACCCATGAGCAAGTTTGATGACATTTAGCTTAGTCGTTGGTATTTTATCATCATAGTATAATAGAAGGTTTGCTTTTGTTTTTAAGGTGCTGAAATCGTTTGGAAGATCTTATGAAGCAATTGGTATAGAAATCAGTTGGACATTATGAAGCAAACTCATGCATGATTGACTTAATTCATTGAAAACAGCAGATCGCGATAGGCAATGTGTAGGATAAATCAATTAGGGATTCTGAGCATTCACATTTTTAGTATAAGGATTCATTGCTACATTAGAATTAAACCCATCCTCATTGGGCCGTTTGGATCACGCTGAGGCCACGGGCAGGCCCAGTTTTCTTTTAAAATTTGGCCTTTATTTATTCCATTGCAATCCCTTTTCCAAAACTAACTAGTCTTTTAGAGGCGTACAAATAAGTAGCAGATCGTAGCTATTTCAGAATTGCTACTCGCCTTGCCGGAATAAGTCACATGCGCGGATTGTCAACAATGGGCTACTAAAGTGTTTAGAAATTAGGAGGGCCATTTAGCAAATTCCATGGTCCTCTTTAAAATCATATTACGTTATAATCTTTGGGTTCAATTTAATTGAATAAACTTTCTTGAACTCGGGTGCGCATTGATGCGACCCAAATCCAAATCTCGATGAAGCCGAAATGTTTCGATAACTGCGGGTGCATTGATTGTGACGTGGTTCGAAATGCATTTTCGCGACATCGTAATTCCTATAAAATAAATAATGGCAGAAAAAGGTTTACCAAATTGAGACAGACCTTGCCACACAAAATAAATAGATGTGGGGCCCTTAGCAAGTAATTATCGACATAATTAGAATTGGGATGGCCGTTTAGCGAACTTCACGGGTTTTCCCCAAAGTAACTCTATGTTAGTATCTTTAGGTACGATTTAATTAAATAACCCTCTTAAAATTCGGGTGCGCATTGATGCGACTCAAATCCAAATCTCGGCGAAGTCGAAACGTGTTGATAACTACGGGTGCATTGATTGCGACGTAGCTTGAAATACGTTTTCACAACGTCGCAATTCTGCTAAAATAAATAACAATAGAAGCGGTTTACAAATAAAAAGCACATAAGTTAACATGTATTAAAATCAGATAAAATCAAATACAACAGTTAAGCGACCGTGCTAGAACCACGGAATCCCGGGAATACTTAACACCTTCTCCCGGGTTAACAGAATTCCTTACTCGGATTTCTGGTTCGCGGACTGTTAACAGAGTCATAAATTTCCTCGGTTCGGGATCCAACCGGTGACTTGGGACACCATTAATCTCCCAAGTGGAGACTCTAAAAGATTAATAATTAAATCCCGTTCCGATTGTCCTTTAAATGGAGAAACTCCTTTACACCCTTTGCGGGGTGTAGGTAGAAAAATGGAGGTGTGACAAGTATAGAGCACATAGTAAGCACAGATGCACATAGGTATAGAATCAAAGAAGCCTTGAAAGGGGTTCAAAAGATTTTAAGGGATAGCTATTGGTACCAATACAGTAGGAGTTTCAGAAACAATCATAGAATCAGTCATTTAAAGTTACATATCAGCTTGCATATCAAAACTGGATAACAAGTAGACAAGTAGTCAAAGTAAGGTAGAGTCATATTGAGACAGACTACTAGGGGAGGGGGTAGAACATGTTCTGAAAAAACCCTAAGAAGGTTAGACTAGCATGATAGATGAAGTAGTAATGTAAACATGTCTATTGCATGTTGAACAACAGAACCATAAATAGAAACAAATGAGAAACATGATAAACTCAAGTACTAAAAGAAACATATTGGTTTTGAGACTTGAATATCAGAACATACCAGTAGAGGGATGGTAAACACAAAGTGAGGAATAGGAAAGCACAATAGCTAGCCTTGGCTTGCAGTCGACTAACTCAGAATAATAGCAAGTAACCAAAGAGATAGTAGAAAGTTTTTGAGTGTGAGAGATCTTTTTGAACCAATGTGCTCGTGTGTGTTAATGAGAGAGTATGTATATATGGTAGTTCAAAACTAGGTAAAATAAGGCAAGAATCACAATAGTATAGTAATTATGGAACTCAGAACCAATTAGAGCAAAATCAATACGAGTACTCCTTTAATTTAAGGGAATCAGTTCAAGCGGTAAGGACAAGTAACAAATAAGGAAAGAAATCAATGTACGACCAATAAGGAAAAATTTCAAATACAGTAAGTATAGGGTAAATAATTAGGGCTAAGTTCAGAAAACTCTAATTAAGGATTTAGTCGGTAAGAATAAAGTACCAATGCAGACAAGGTAGGCAAATCAATCAATTTGAATAGAAAGGGTAGGAATCGAAGGTTTAAAGGAAGGTCTTCCAATAAAACCATGAAATAGGGAATCCATAATCAATCAAAGAGAAAGTCATGAGTCAATGCTCTAGCATATAAATAGAGTGAGATAAGAATAACCAGACATAGCAAACATGAAGGTTAAACAACACTGATAGAAAGAGACAAGTCTTGAACAGTCAAGATGAACACAAGCACATAGAGTTGATGTAAGTTAGGCTAAGAAACTCAATAGAAACATATTCGAGGCAAGATATCACAAAAACTCAAACAAGAACCGGTCAGTCATAGAACCAAGCGAAGAAACCTAGAAAATTAGGGCTTTCAACATAGATGAGTTAAAGATGTGATAAACTCATAGAATCAGTTAAAATAATGCAAGAAATAGAAGTTCAAACACAAAGAATCAGTTAAACAAGGTTTTAAAAAGAAGTTCTGAAACCCTATTTTTTAGAAGCAGGTGAAAAACACTTAAAATCAACGATTCTTGTAAAGAGTTCTGAGGATAGTATAAAACATTAAAGAAACAAACTGAAATCATCCTAGATCTGCACAGATCTAGGAGATATAGGAAGAAAATTAGGGTTTCAAAAGAAACCCATATAGAGATGAAAGAACCTGTCTAGAATCCTAAGGATTGTAACAAATACAACATGATTTTGCTCGAAATCACACTGGATTAGCCAAGAACAGACAAGTGACGAACCTTAGATACATTTCGGCATGGCCCTGGGCCCTTGAAGACTATAGAGAAGGCAGACATGGCATTCGAGAAGCCATTGGAGGCTTAGGAGACGATGAGAGGTCACCGGAGATGACCGGAGAAGAGATGTCGGTGTTTGAAGGGCTAGGGTTAGGTTGAGAATGTTTTGAGAGAGGAGAGGATCTTAGGGCGGCGGATGTGGGAAAGTGGTTAGGGTTGAGGGGTCATTTGGAATAAAAAAGGAAAGACTAAACGAGGGTCGTTGATCTTTTAGATCAACGGCCAGGATTTGATAGGTCTTGGGTCGGGTAGGTGCATTTAGGGCCTGGGTGGGTTATTTAATCCTAAATTGCGCTGGGTATTGGGTTTAATTGAGGCTAATATTGAAATGCAATTTGGCTAGATTTTAAATAGCCAATTTATCCCTGTATAATTTATAATAAAAAATTTATAATTTCTAAAAAAATAACTTCATGTACTAAAATAATTTAAAATAGATATTTAACATTTTAAAAATATAGAAGATCAATTTTATGCATATAAGTGTAATTATACATTAATAGGCTAATATTGCAATTATATGCAAATCAGTTTTAAAAACATAAATGCAATTATAAAAAACGCACAAAAATATTTAAATAACATTTTGGCATAAATATAGGATTTAGATGATTAAATTATCACAACAATAATTTGAGGGATAATATTGGGGATTTTATGAGTAAAACGGGAGGAAATAAATTAATTTAAAATCTTTAAAATTATAGAAAAATTATAAAAATGCTTATGTATGCTTATATATGCATATATGCTATTTTGAAAGTATATTTACATATTAAAAATATATATGAAAAAATTGGGTATCAATAGAGTGTTGATGTTAGGCTAGAAACTCATGTTTTAGTCGTAGTATTACATTTCAATTACTGCATTTTTACGTGTGTTTGAGCTCAAATACTAGTGAATATCACTTAGTACGTGTTTTATGCCTTGAAAGAGGTGACCCTGAGCTCAAAAATTAATTTGGAGCTAAATCGATCAATCTGGAGCTTTGAAATCTGAGTAAAAGCCCAATATATTAAGCCGGAATTGTGTTCGGAGGTTGTGTACCAAGTTTGGATGTTAAAAGAGGATGAAATAATTTCACTCTGAGGAAATTACACTTCCGCGCCGCATGGGGCGCCGCAAGGCGCGGTGCATCATTACAAAAGTTGGCCTGACAAGAAAGTGAGAAGTTGCTGATAAAATCCACTAACGCGTCGCATGGTGCGGCGCAGCTGTACATTTTTTACTGAGCCAAGTCCTATTTCGCGCAGGAAAGGGTGTTTCGTCTCGGTTCGATCCTACTTGGTATAAATACATATAAAAATGCTATTTTGAGGACTTTTGACATATTTTAGACCTAGAGAGACTATTTCTGAAGGGAGAAAACGTTTAGAGAAATTTACGGAGGAGATTGACATCGAATTCTTCATTCCTTCATCTTTGATTTATAATTTTATTATGTAAATTATTTGGGAAATTGTTACTGTGACGACTCGGTCAATCGTTTCATGTGTTACCGCTCCGTTTTCCCTATTTCTGCTTCTTATTGTCTTATTCAGCTGTATTATGTATTATCGGGTTGGTTGCCTCGGGTTCGGAAAGGTTTTGGTAAGATTTGAGACATTTAGTGTCTTCTGAGTAACCTTAAATTGCAAATGTCAACCGTATGTTGACTTATGTGATAAAGGGCTCGGATGTGAGTTTCGACGGTTCGGATATCTTCAGGAGGTGATTCTGGACTTGGAAGTGTGATCGGTTGGAGGTCTGTAGTAGGTTTAGGCTTGAATTGGCGAAATTTGGAACTTCGACGTTTTCCGGTGGATAGGTGAGATTTTGATATAGGGGTCGGAATGGAATTACGGGAGTTGCAATAGGTTCGTTGTGCAATTTGGGATGTGTGAGAGAAATTTCAGGTCATTCGGACGTGGTTTGATAGACTTTTTGATCAAAAGCAAAATTTGGAAGATTTTTGGAACCTTAGGCTTGAATCTGATGTGTTTTGGTTGATTCGATGTTGTTTGAGGTGTTTTGAAGATTGGTATAAGTTTGGATAGTGGTATATGACTTGGTTGTGCTTTGGTTGAGGTCCCGTGGGCCTCGGGGGTGATTTCAGATGGTTGACGGAAAGTTTGGAGTTGCGTTTGGCAGCTGAAGCATTTTTGTTGCTGTCATAACCGCACCTGCGGTTGGGAGGCCGCAGGTGCAATGCCCCAGAAGCGGAAGGAAAGCAGCAAATGCAGACAAGAGGAAGATCAGGTAGAGCCGCAGAAGCAGACATCTGGGAACATTTGCGATGGCGCAGGTGCAAGGGAGTGACCACAGGTGTTGTCCTGGGGATTTAAGTCAATTTCGCATGTGCAAATCTGGGACTGCAGGTGCAAGTCCGTAGGTGCGACCATTTAACCGCAGGTGCGGTTTTGCTGGGCCAGAAAGTAGACAAACCCTCCTTCGCGATTTTCAGCCTTTCTTCACCATTTTTTTAAAGCGATTTTGTGTTGTAGCTTGATTACTTTCGAGTGGACTTTGTTTCCTTAGCATATTTTGATGGTTACATACTGATTTTGATTAGATTTGGAGCATCCGGAGGCCGATTCGAGAGGCATAGTCATCGTGGGCTAGAGTTTCGACCGGATAGAGGTGAGTAAGGATTGTAAATGTTGTCCCGAGGGTATGAAACCCCGGATTTCACATTGATGAGCTATTTTGAGGTGACGCACATGCTAGATGACGAGCTTGGGGGTTGTGCACCATTGGGGATCGTGACTTAGTTCATCCCGTATGACTGTTAACTCCGTATTTGATTGAAAATCGTCTGCTATCATCATGTTTTGGGCGGAATGCCATATTTGGGCCTTGTGCCAACTGTTTTTGACCCTTAGGGGACTTTTACTACTATTCCTCACTGTTTTGACCATATATTTGTACTCAGTCAAGCTATATTATATTGTTTTCATAACTCAACCATGTTTACTCTGTTTTGACATCTTAAATGATATTTTTGGCTAAACATCATGTTTTACTCTGCCCGAGTGGCTTTTAGAGATTTCTGATTTAGTAGGGCCGAGGGCCTGTGTTGTGAGGTTTTTATGGGATCGGGCTGCGCGCCGCAGCGGTATTATGTTGATTCATAATTTTGAGGCCGAGAGCCTGAGTTGTACGCCACAAGGTGGCTTGATATAAGGCCGAGGGCCTGTTTGATTATGCCACAAGATGGCTTGATATTGCGTTTGGGTCTAAGGGGCCCCTCCCGGAGTTTGTACACTCCTAGTGAGTGCGGGTACCCAATGTGATTTGTGACATAACCCGAGGGGCTGATGTTGTTCCATGCTATTGCCCGATAGGCTGATACGAGTGATTGTGAGATAGCCCGAAGGGCTGATTTTATGTATTTATCTTTTCTCACTATTTTTCATTCACTCGTTTATCTGTTAAAAGATGTTTTAAAGAAGCTTATACTGAACTAAAGTATTTTATAAGTTTTCACTATTTTATTGCATTGTATTGGTTTTACACTGCCTCTTTGTAGCATTTTGTTGTGTTTTATGTGTTTTCTTATCGCTCAGCTGCCTTTACTTTTATTACTCACTGAGTTGGCGTACTCACATTACCTCCTGCACCTTGTGTGTAGATCCAGGAGCCTCGAGTCCTACTAGCGAGGGTTGATTGCTTCCAGCAGACTGTTCAGAGTTCACTAGGCAGCTGCTCGGCGTTCGCAACCCAATGCTTCTCCTTCTTATATTTATTATCATTTGTACTGGATTTGTAGTAGTCCATGTAGTCTCTTTCTACTCTTAGATGGATGTTTAGATGCTCATGACTGGTGACACCCTGATGACGGGCTGTGTTTATTTTCGCACTTGTTCTATTTCACTGTATTTTGGGGTTTATCACTTATTAATGACTTAAATTGAATTATTATAACTGTTAAAATGGATTGGAGGTTTGTGTCGGCTGGCCTTGTTTCACGATAGGCGCCATCACAACCGGTTCCGAATTTAGGGTCGTGACAAGTTGGTATCAGAGCCTAAGTTACATAGGTCTTACGAGTCATGAGCAGGTTTAGTATAGTCTCGCGGATCTGTACAGAGACGTTTGTATTTATCCTCGGGAGGCTATAGAACCTTTACGAAAACTTCATATTCTTGAAATTCTTGTCGTGTGAATCTGTTGATTCGAGTACTAAACTTATGTTATTCTATTCTCTCACAGATGGTGAGGACACGAGCGATCGGTCAGGATGGACGACCACCAGTACCATTAGTTGTGACCACTAGAGTCCGAGGATTCGGTTGAGGCCGTGGTAGGGGTAGGGGTGTATCCTGCACAGCAGCTAGGGCAGCACCTGTAAGTCCACCAGCCGCCCCAGTTCATCATCAGGTTCCAGATGTGGACACTCCAGCAGCACCAGCTTAGGCACCAGTTGTGCCAATTGTGATTCCGGGCCTTTAGGAGGCCCTGACTCAGATTCTATCAGTATGCACTGGCCTAACTCAGGCGGTCTCAGTTACTACAGCCACAGCTACTTCTCAGGCCGGGGGAGGCACTCAAACTCCCGCCGCTCGCACACCTAAGCAGGTCGTGCAGGGACTTCAGACACGGGAGGCACCTCCAGCCCAGCCAGTTGCAGCTGTTCAGGACTATGTAGCTCTTGCTATGCCAGAGGACGAGCAGCACAGGTTGGAGAGGTTTGGTAGACTTTAGCCTCCGACCTTCAGTGGTGCAGAGGGCAAAGATGCCCAAGGTTTCTTGGACAAGTGTCAGAGGATTCTTCGTATAGCGGGTATTCTGGAGACAAGTGGGGTCGCATTTACTACTTTTCAGTTTTTTGGAGCTGCCTTCACTTGGTGGGAGGCTTATGAGAGGCGTAGTCCTATTGGTGCAACACCCTTTACTTAGCAGCGTTCTCCGTTCTCTTTTTGGAGAAACATGTGCCATAGTCTCGCAGAGTGGAGCTGCGCAGGTAGTTCGAGTGGTTGCATCAGGGAGAGATGACTGTGATGCAGTATGAGATGAGGTTCTCGAAGTTAGATTGTCATGCTATTTTGTTGGTTCCTACGGAGAGGGAGAGGATTATGAGGTTCGTTGATGGCCTCACCTATCAGCTTTGTATTCTCATGACTAGGGAGAAGGTGTCTGGTGCTACTTTTGAGGAGGTTATTGACATTGCTCGCGAGATTGAGTCAGTTCGTCGCTAGGAGTGAGATGAGAGGGAGGCCAAAAGGTCTCGGGGATCTGGTAGTTATGGTGGTGCTCCTTCGAGGGGTCAGTTTCAGCACGACAGAGGCCGTCCATTCAGACATGCTCAGTCATCTTGCCCAGGTTATCGTGGGGCGTCATCGGGTCATGATTCTCACAGTTCTTATTAGGGCCAGTCATCACTCAGTGCCCTTCCATCCCAGAGTTCGTCCCGTGCTCCATCAGTTCAGGGCTCTTCTATGCCAGATGCATCTGCTAGTCATTCTGGTACTTGAGGTTTCCTTCAGTCCCCGTCTCCAGCACCCGAAAGTTGTTATGAGTGTGGAGAGTTGGGTCATATGTAGAGGCAGTGTCCTCGTCGTCTTGGGGGTTCATCTCAGTAGAGGGGTTAGCCATTGGCTTCAGTGCCAGCTATTTCACCACCACCCACCCACCCAGCTAGAGGTGGAGGTCAGTCAGTTAGGGGTCGCCCTAGAGGGGGAGGTCGATCAGGTGGCGGTCAGGCCCGTTTCTATGCTTTCCCAACTAGACTTGATGCTATTGCTTCAGACGCTGTGATCACAGGTATTGTCTTAGTCTGCCATAGAGATGCCTCTATATTATTTGATCCTGGTTCCACTTATTCTTATGTGTCATCATACTTTGCTCATTATTTGTATATACCCTATGAGTCTCTTATTTCATCTGTTTGTGTATCTACTCCGGTGGGCGATAATGCTGTTGTAGACCATGTGTACCGGTCATGTGTGGTGACAATTGGGGGTCTGGAGACCCGAGTGGATCTTTTGTTGTTATGTATGGTAGACTTCGATATTATATTGGTCATGGATTGTCTATCTTCATGTCGCGCTATTTTGGACAGTCATGCTAAGACAGTGACATTGGTTATGCCGGGTGTGCCACGGATTGAGTGGCGAGGTTCGACTGATTATGTTCCCATTAGGGTAATTTCATTCGTGAAGGCCCACCATATGGTTGGGAAAGGTTATCTTTCATATCTAGCCTTTGTGAGGGATGTCGGTGTAGAGACTCCTAGTATTGATTATGTTCCTGTTGTGAGGGATTTTCCCAATATGTTTCTTGCAGACCTGTCGGGCATGTCATCGGATAGGGATATTTATTTTGGTATGGACCTGGTGCCAGGATCTTAGCCCATTTCTATTCCACCCTATCGTATGGCACCAACGGAATTGAAGGAGCATCTTCAGGAACTCCTTGATAAGGGGTTTATTCGGCCTAGTGTGTCACCTTGGGGTACGCCTGTTCTATTACTGAAGAAGAAGGATGGCACGATGAGGATGTGCATTGATTATAGGCAGTTCAACAAAGTAACAATCAAGAACAATTATCATTTGCCTCGTATCGATGATTTGTTTGACCAGATTCAGGGAGAGAGAGTGTTCTCCAAGATTAATCTTCGTTCAGGTTATCAACAGTTGAAGATCAGGGACTCGGATATTCTTAAGACAGCTTTCAGGACTCGATATTGTCATTATGAGTTCTTGGTGATGTCTTTTGGGTTGACTAATGCCCCAGCAACATTCATGTATTTGATGAACCGCGTGTTTCGGCCTTATTTCGAATCGTTTGTCATATTCTTCATTGATGATATTCTGGTATATTCATGTAGTTAGGAGGGGCACGCAGAGCATTTGAGAGTTGTGTTATAGAGATTGAGGGAGGAGAAGCTTTATGCAAAGTTCTCCAAGTGTGAGTTTTGGCTTAGTTCAGTGGCTTTCTTGGGGCACGTGGTGTCCGATGAGGATATTCAGGTTGATCCGAAGAAGATAGAGGTGGTTCAGAGTTGGACCAGACCATCCTTAGCCACAGAGATTCACAACTTCCTTGGTTTGACGGGTTATTACCGTCAGTTTGTTCAGGGATTTTCATCTATTGCATCGCCCTTTACCAAGTTGACTCTAAAAGGTGCTCCATTCAGGTGGTCGGATGGGTGTGAGGAGAGCTTTCAGAAGCTCAAGACTGCCTTGACCACAGCTCCAGTGTTAGTCTTGTCATCAACTTCAGGTTCATATATCGTGTATTGTGATGCTTCGAGAGTTGATATTGGGTGTGTATTGATGCAAGAGGGTAGAGTTATTGCTTATGCTTCTCGTCAGTTGAAGCCCTATGAGAAGACCTACCCTGTTCATGATTTGGAGTTGGCTGTCATTGTTCACGCATTGAAGATTTTGAGGCATTATTTCTATGATGTGTCTTGTGAGGTGTTTGCTGATCATCGAAGCCTCCAACACTTGTTCAAGTAGAAGGATCTCAATTTGAGGCAGCGTAGATGGTTGGAGTTTCTAAAGGATTATGATATCACTATTTTGTACCATCCGGGGAAGGCCAATGTGGTGGCCGATGCCTTGAGTAGGAAGGCGGGGAGTATGAGGAGTCTTGCATATATTCTAGTTGGGGAGAGACCTCTTGTAGTTGATGTTCAGGCCTTGGCTAATCGGTTCATGAGGTTAGATATTTCGGAGCCTAGTCGGGTGTTAGCTTGTGTGATTTCTCGGTTTTCCTTATTTGATCGCATCAGAGACCTATATCCGGAAGATTGTTCGGTTGCATGGTGTCCCAGTTTCCATCATTTCAGATAGGGGCACTCAGTTTACTTCATAGTTTTGGAGGTATATGCAGCGAGAGTTGGGTACTCAGGTTGAGTTGAGCACAACTTTTCACCCTCAAACGGACGGGCAGTCCGAGCGCACTATTTAGATATTGGAGGACATGTTACGTGCTTGTGTCATTGATTTCGGAGGGTCATGGGATCAGTTTCTATCGCTCGTAGAGTTTGTTTATAACAATAGTTACCAGTCGAGTATTCAGATGGCTCCATATGAGGCTTTGTATGGGAGGCGATGTAGATCCCTAGTTGGTTGGTTTGAGCCGAGTGAGGCTAGACTATTGGGTACGGACTTGGTGCAAGATGCTTTAGACAAGGTGAAGGTGATTTGGGAGAGGCTTCGTATAACGCAGTCGAGACAAAAGAGTTATGCTGACAGGAAGGTTCGGAATGTGTCCTACATGGTTGGTGAGAAGGTTCTATTGAAGGTTTCACCCATAAAGGGTGTTGTGAGATTTGGAAGGAAAGGTAAATTGAGTCCTCGGTTCATTGGGCCTTTTGAGGTACTTCGGAGGATTGGGGAGGTGGCTTATGAGCTTGCTTTGCCACCCAGCTTGTCGAGTGTGCATCCGATATTTCATGTTTCTATGCTTTGGAAGTATATTGGCGATCCATATCATGTTTTGGACTTCAACACTGTTCAATTAGATAGTGATTTGACTTATGATGTAGAGCTAGTGGCTATTTTGGAGCATCAGGTTTGAAAGTTGAGGTCAAAGGATATAGCTTCAGTGAAAGTGCAGTAGAGAGGTCGGCCCGTGGAGGAGGCTACCTGGGAGACCAAGTGGGAGATGCGGAGCAAATATCCACACCGGTGTGAGGCTTCAAGTATGTTTCTTGACCCGTTCGAGGACGAACGTTTGTTTAAGAGCGGGAGGATGTAACGACCCGGCCGGTCATTTCATGTGTTACCACTCCGTTTTCCCCATTTGTGGTTCTTATTGTCTTATTCAGCGGTATTATGTGTTATTGGGTTGGTTGCCTCGGGTTTTGGAAAGTTTTTGGTAAGGTTTGAGACACTTTGGCTCTTTGAGTAAGCTTAAGTTGGAAAAGTCAACCGGATGTTGACTTATGTGGTAAAGGGCTCGGATGTGAGTTCCGACAGTTCGGATAGCCTCGGGAGGTGATTTGGGACTTGGGAGTGTGATCGGAACGTGTTTTGGAGGCCCGTAGTAGGTTTACGCTTGAATTGGCGAAATTTGGAACTTTGGCGTTTTTCGATGGATAGGTGAGATTTTGATATAGGGGTCGGAATGGAATTCCGGGAGTTGCAGTCGGTCCGTTGTGCCATTTGGGATGTGTGTGCAAACTTTCAGGTCATTCGGACGTGGTTTGATAGACTTTTTGATCAAAAGCGGAATTCGGAAGATTTTTGGAACCTTATGTGTTTTGGTTGATTCGATGTTGTTTGAGGTGTTTTGAAGATTGATATAAGTTTGGATAGTGGTATATGACTTGGTTGTGCTTTTGGTTGATGTCTCGGGGGCCTCGGGGGTGATTTCGGATGGATGACGGAAAGTTTAGAGTTGAGTTTGGTAGCTGAAGCATTTTTGTTGCTGTCATAACCGCACCTGCAGTTGGGAGGCTGCAGGTGCAATGCCCGTAGAAGCGGAAGGCAGGCCGCAGATGCGTCCAAGAGGAAGATCAGGCAGAGCCGCAGAAGCGGACATCTGGGCGCATCTGCAATGGCGCAGGTGCGAGGGAGTGACCGCAGGTGCGGTCCTGGGGATTTAAGTCAATTTCGCAGGTGCATACCTGGGACCACAGGTGCGACCATTTAACCGCAGGTGCGGTTTTGCTGGGCCAGAAAGTATATAAACCCTCCTTCTCAATTTTCAGCCTTTCTTCACCATTTTTAAAGCGATTTTGGAGCTTTTGGGGGGATTTTGAAGAGGGAATCCAAGGGAACTTCATTGAGGTAAGATTTTTGAACATAAAACACGTTCCTATAGTGTTATTTCATTGATTAGGCTTGGAATTTATGGAAATTTGTGGATAAATATTGAAGAAACTAGGGCTTGAGATTTGAGACCTTTGATTAAGGATTTGAGGGGTCATTTATGGTCGGATTTTGGTACTTTTGATATGGATGAACTCGTGGGAGGATAAGGAGTTTATTGATGTAATTTTTATCAAATTCCGAGACGTGGGCCCGGGGGGCGGGTTTGGTTAATTTCGGGATTTGTGTTGTAATTTGATTACTTTTGAGTGGGCTTTATTCCCTTAGCATATTTTGATGGTTAAGTACTGATTTTGGTTAGATTTGGAGCATCCGAAGGCCGATTCGAGAGGCAAAGGCATCGTGGGCTAGAGTTTGGATCGGGTACAGATGAGTAATGATTGTAAATGTTGTCCTGAGGGTACGAAACCCCGGATTTCACATCGATATGCTATTTTGAGGTAACGCACATGCCAGATGACGAGCGTGGGGTTGTGCACCATTGGGGATCGTGACTTAGTCCATCCCGTACGACTGTTGACTCCGTATTTGATTGAAAACTGTTTGCTATCATCATGTTTTGGACGGAATGCCATATTTGGGCCTCGTGCCAATTGTTTTTGACCCTTAGGGGATTTTTACTACTATGCCTCACTGTTTTGACCTTATATTTGTACTCAGTCATGCTATATTATATTGTTTTCATAACTCAGCTATGTTTACTCTGTTTTGACATCTTAAATGATATTTTGGGCTGAACATCATGTTTTACTCTACCCGAGTGGCTTTTAGAGATTTTTGACTTAGTAGGGTCGAGGGCCTATGTTGTGAGGTTTTTATGGGATCGGGCTGCGTGGCACAGCGGTATTGTGCTGATTCATGATTTTGAGGCCGAGAGCCTGAGTTGTACGCCACAAGGTGGCTTGATATAAGGTCGAAAGCTTGTTTGATTATGCCACGAGATGGCTTGATATAGCGCTTGGGCCGTAAGGGGCACCTCCCGGAGTATGTACACCCCCAGTGAGCGCGGGTACCCAGTGTGATTTGTGATATAGCCTGAGGGGCTGATGTTGTTCCATTCTATTGCCTGAGGGGCTGATACGAGTGATTGTGAGATAGTTCGAGGGGCTGATTCTGTTGGTACTTTGCCCGATGGGCTGATTTTATGTGTTTATATTTTCTAACTATTTTTCATTCACTCTTTTATCTGTTAAAAGGTGTTTTAAAGAAGCTTATACTGAACGAAGGTGTTTTTACAAGTTTTCACTCTTTGTATTGTTTTTACACTGCCTCTTTGTAGCATTTTGCTGTGTTTTACGTGTTTTCTTATTTCTCAATTGCCTTTACTTTTCTTACTCACTGAGTTGGCGTACTCACATTACTCCATACATCCTGTGTGCAGATTAGGAGCCTCTGGTCCTACTAGCGAGGATTGATTGTTTCCAACAGACTGTTCGGAGTTCACTAGGTAGCTGCTCGACGTTCGCAGCCCAGTGCTTCTCCTTCTTATCTTTATTATCATTTGTACTGGATTTGTAGTAGACTATACAGTCTCTTCCTACTCTTAGACAGATGTTTAGATGCTCATAACTGGTGACACCCCGATGTCGGGCTGTGTTTATTTTCGCACTTGTTCTATTTACTGTATTTTGGGGTTTGTCACTTATTAATGACTTAAATTGAATTATTATAACTGTTTAAATGGATTGGGGGTTTGTGTCAGCTGGCTTTGTTTCACAATAGGCTCCATCACAATCGGGTTCAAATTTAGGGTCATGACAGTTACTATGAGTATGAGTAGCTAAATTCCTAATCTAGGGTTTTGATGGAACCTGTTGAAGGATGATTTTCTCGTTATGTTAATATAAATTTACCATAGTATTATCTCTATTTGTTCAACTACATGCTTATTGCTATTGATTAAAGGGCCCTCAATTAACTGTTCCTATTTAGTGTGGATTACTCGGGAGAGAGTTCATATTTAGGTAGTTGTTGAACATCATCACTCCTAACGTATATGAGGGATCAATACGAATGGTTTAAAGGTGGGATTAGGGATAACAAAACCTTGGGTGCGATTGGAGTGAGCTGTACTTAAAAGCTAGCTAGGTAATTCGGGAGAATATGTCTAGTATATTATTGTAATTACTCGGAAGAGGATTACAACAGTCAGAGTGCTCATGATCGATAGAGAAGACTTAGGTAAATTTATAGAAAACATAGCGGAAATGATTCCGACAACAGGGGAAATCACAACCTTAGATCATTCTAATTCTTGTTTACAAACCGTTCATAGTTAGCTCTTAATTACTGCATTTTCGTTTCGTAATATTTAGGAAGTAAACTTCCAATCTGTTATTTGAATATCTCCGAAGATTGAATACGTGAATTTTTGTGAGTCCAATACCTATGATTGATAGGTTAGTTCTCTGTGGGATTCGACTCCGGACTTGTAAACCGGATTATATTTGCAACGACCTCTTAGTCCTTTTTATAAGGCATAGTTGGGCGTGATCAATAATATTATTTTACATGTATATAATTTTAAGTATTTTCAATGACTCCAAATAAATAGACCACTTTGGTGGAAACTATTTTATTAATCATAAATTCTTATTCAAATAATATTATATATATGTGAAATTAAAATAGGGCCTACACAATAAAATGCGTTTAGTGTTATACTGCTTTTAATTCCATCCTTTGACTTAAAAGGAATAACTGATCGGCAAAATTTAAGGAATAACTATTATGCAACATGTAAACATCAATACAAAATTCTATTGAAAAGGTAATTGTTCTATGACCAAACTGAAAAGTCAGACTTGGCAGGCTAATGAGATATTTGATTAAGGATCAGTCATTCTCAGAGAGAGAACTAATAAAATAGTGCTTGTAATTATCAAGCTTCAAATCAAAATATCATAATAATAAAGAAGAACATGCCAAAGATAAAAAGTTTGGGAAGACAAAAGAAAACACCACACTGCTTTTCGTTGATTTCGGCTTTCAATGGCTAAAACTTGTGTGATTTAATTATTTTAATCATCTAATAGCATAACTAGTTTAAACAAAGAAGAACACTTCATCTATTTTCCTTGTTTTTTATTTTTTGTTTTTTGTTTCATCGCCGCTTCTAATGCACTCAAAATAGTTGGAACAACATCGGAGAAAGACAATCTCGAGCCATAGTCGGAATTTTACTTTTAAACTCAAGATTAATTCTTG
Organism: Nicotiana tabacum; assembly: GCF_000715075.1. NCBI lineage: Eukaryota > Viridiplantae > Streptophyta > Magnoliopsida > Solanales > Solanaceae > Nicotiana > Nicotiana tabacum. The sequence continues at coordinate 27,775,968 of NC_134084.1, forward strand.
ATCTTAATCCCTAACTATGGTGGCTTTGATACCAACTGTAAGATAATTAATTCGTAGCCATAGCAGAGATTAAGACACAATTATACAATCAATCTAGAGTTAGAGTTTAAGGAAGCGTACCATTAAACTCCATGGATTAAGCGGTGATAGCAAATGGCGATTAAGCCTGAGACCAACTTCCACAATCCACTAGCTACGCCCTCTCACAGCCCGGAGAACTTTACTGATGGGACGTCTACCGTTACCACGTATTCAAGAGGCAGAATACGCTAGGATTTTCTAATAGCTAGGGAAAGGGAGGTTGGCCTCTATTTATAAAGAGTGTCTACCCATCACAGGCCAATAGTTATTGGGCCTCACTTATCCACACACATAATATTAAATATTAAGCCTTTTATTTATCTATCACTTGGTCTACGTCACTATCCTTTCAGGCTATAACCAATTAACGTAAGTCCAAATTCCAACAGGTATCACAACGAATATACCCTTTATTGTGAACGTAAAGATCGAATAGCTATCAATCAAAGATTTGGAAAGTGTAATTATCTTCTTTCCCTCTGAATTCATTAAATCTCTTAGTGTTTCCCCTAGTGCAAATTCGAGTAGAAGATTGTAGGTTCTTTTGGTATTTTCAAGGTTTTATCCTCACCAAAGCAATGAAGAATATAAGGACAACCCTAAGTTCTTGCAAGATTTTCCCTTCGTTTCTTAATGAAGATATGTGTTGAAATTCAGAAGATTTAAAAGCTGTAAATGTGGGATAACAAAAGTAAGATGAATCCCTTATTGGTGAAGCAAAGTATGCAAAAGCTTCCATAGAAACCAGTACCAATAACATGGTGTGTCTACCCATGCATCATTTTTAGGTTTCCTTGATCACCATCTTCTCTTTTCTTTAGGCTTTCTTGATAACTGAATATGACTCCCTTGTTTACTTGACGACTGAATATAACAATAACAACAACCCAGTATAATCTCACAAGTGGGGTCTGAAGAGGATAGTATGCACGCAGATCTTACCTTTACCCTGGGATAGAGAGGCTATTTTCGATAGACCCTCGACACAAGAAGAATAAAAGGCGACAATAGAATAATAACAACAACATAACCACGAAGATAGTACCACCGAGCTAAGAATAAGAAAATATACCTGGAAAAGTAATATCCCACTGACATTGCATATAATCTATATCTATATCTATACCTATACTATATTAAAAACACGAAGGCCCTTGAGCGAAATGTCGTTTGCCTTTTTTACCCTTTAAAAATATTGTTCACACTAAACAAAATAGTCATTTAATTATGCTCATAATATTTAATAGTTTGAAATCGACTAAAATTTTTATTATTAAATTGTTTTCTATTTGAACTAGATAGGAAATCCTAAAATTTAGGACTTTAAAGTCAATTAAATTCTTACCTAAGTTAAATCTTTTCCTTATTTAAATTATATATGTTACAAAATTGTAATTCTTACATGTTACTTTCATGGGCATATATTCTTGGGAAAAAAAATAGCAAATTAACGTGTGTTTTAAGTAAAATTAAAGTAACTAATTGATCCGGTTTAAAAGGCACGTAAGTCATAGTTTTGACTTAAAAAAATGAAAACATTAATGAGGTGGCATGAATTTAGACTTTAAAAAGCAATTGGGACGTTCTATTTTCTTTTAAAAATAAGGACGTAGAATTTTGAAGTATACTTACAATATCTGTTCATTTTTAGTGTCTAAATATTAAGAAATAATCAAAAGATAATCTTTTTTAAATGTGACATTATTTTAAATGGTAAAATAAGTTGATCAATATATATTTTGTACACATAAATAGGAATAGAAAATGGATATATATATATATATATATATATATATGATTGGTCGCGGGTGAAAAAAGTACTTTAGAAAGAAATTATAGTTAAAATAAGATAATAATCGAGCAAAAGAATTATAAAAAGTGTTAATAATAATCGAGTTTGGATACCTATGTGATTACTAAGTTATCAATAGAACAAGGTTACAGCTTTTACAGTGCCATAAAATAAGTAAAGTTAAAAAATAAATTATCGGTAAACCAGCTTACATAAATTTTATAATAAGTAACATGAAATATACATGCAATGCACGGACCCAAGTTCTCAAGTAAAGTTGAACGATTTTTTTACCTTTCAATCAAACGCTACTCTGATGACTTTTTTATAATAAAACAAGCAAGAGAAACAACTGAAGGAAGAACTAATAGACTAGATCAAACCCCTAAATATGATTAATATTTATTATTTTGGAGCTTGTAAAATTTTATTATTTTTATATTATAACACAAACATACTTTTGAATAACATTTGTTTTATTTATAAAATGTAATTTTATTTAACACGAGGAACACGCGCGTACGCTAAGACTAGTATGAAAAAGTATCACAACCATGTCAATTTAACTTGCCTATATGATTTATTTGGAGGTCGAATGACGACTAACTGAGAAGGCATACTGGACAAAGAAAATGTACTTATCACTACGTACAAGAGCTGATGCAGCTAATAAGAAAATCACCATCAGCATGTTGATTATGAAATAGATAAACTCACTGCTAGTTCAGTATCGAGAGAAAAAAATAACAGAACTTAGCTTCTGTTCAAACTAACAGAAAGAGGCCACACTACATTTGTACTCATAAGCTCCAGATATAACCAAAAAAAATCCATCACGCAAATTTTCCATTCAGTTCCTACCACGAACTTTTAAAAACTGAATTTCTCTGTTAAATTCCACTCTTTGCACTCCTCTTTTTTATTTCTCCAAAACCTCTCTATAAATAACCTATCGTTATCCATTTTCCACAAGCACTCGTCCAAAATGCGCAGATTTATTTCATGGAGTATCCCTGTTCCTTTAGTCATAACATCCCCTTCTCTTTTGCTATATGGCTCGCTCTGGCCGTGCAACCATTTCCAAATTTCTCCGCATTACTCACCCTTTACTTCTCCCTTCCCATCTACCTTGACGAATGACGACTGAATATGTAATGAAACGTTATGGGTAATGATTTTTTCTATTGTCACATATGAAATATATATTAGTATACATTTACCCAATTCCCAATTCCTAAATATAATACACTAATAAGTGCGAAATGTGACTTGTGACACAAAAATTTCCCTTTACCTTTTCTTTTGGGATCTTTTCCCAAATAAAATCTTATTTTGTTAGTAAACTGAAACGGTCCAATATGGTTAAAAGGGGGAGTCCTTTCCAATAGTATAGTTCATCTAAATTTGTAAAAGAAATTTTTTTAATTGCGAGCGTTTTTTCTTCTAGCATCCAAAGATGGGAGAACAAATAAAGAAGCTTACCTATTTGTACTTTTGTTTGTAGATAAAGAATACTCATTCAAAAGACTTTGTAAAAAATATCTTACGAACAAACACCTCAGTATTAATCATGACGCAATAATACTAAAATAGTACTCCCTCTGTTCACTTTTACTTGGTACGTTTTGACTTTTCACGACCCTTAAAAATAAAAAAATGAAGTGCATATGTATAAGGTGGAAATCGACAGCTCGATTTCACGGCATCTCGAGGGGTTACAATAACCGACATTGAGAATTCTCGACAGTTCCACTTCGACAATATAAGTAATGACAGGTCTCGAGGCAATGAAATTAACGGTCTCGGCGGATCAGGGTGAAGTTCCCAAGGCACGTACTTATAGCTGGACAGGTCTAGTGGTCAAGTCGGAAAAGCGAATCAAGGCATTAAATGGTTGTACCAACCCACATCTTTGTAATTAATGTATTTGTACTATGTTGGGATTTCCTCTCTTATATAAAGGGGATCCTTGTCATTTTGTAAATATCCGTTGACCATACTAAATATACTAGAACATTCTCTCCGCTCTTTAACACATTCTCTTGGTTTCGTTATTTTATTTATTGCTCATATTTATTGTGTTCTATTTATTGTTCATCATTTATTGCTTATTATTGGCCATAAAGAGTCGCCTTTGATCTATTTATAACTGCTATTCACCATCGACCGCCTTCGTAGCTCCCAGCCAAGCTCCAGACTCGACCCCGAGGCCCTCGAATAGGCAAGCTCGAGGCCCCGATTGACAATGATTCGGTTTGATTAACGCCTCGTTTTAAGCTCTTATTTCGTTTCTAAGTCTTTCACATAACATCAACTGCCTAACAACTAGCATAAAAATAGATCACGTATTTTTAGAACCAATAAATCAAATTTAATTGTTATTACAATTTTCACGGTAAACATTTTGGCGCCCACCATGGGGCTAAAAATAATAGTGATTATTTTCTTGCTGGTTTAACTACATAACGCAAGTTATCTTTCACACTTTTCCTCGCCCAAGGTCTTTGATTTCAGGTCAAGATGTCTGACTCGGTGAACAACAACCTTGAGAACCACGGAGAAAATGGTGTAGATGTCCAGGTGCTGGTGTACCGCCACAAAACCCTAAGAACGTACCAAAACTGATTCATGTGGACACGATCTCACGTGATGCTCAACACGTCGATGTAAGCTCCCACACTAACAAGAGTGTGCACCAAGGAGACCGACAAGAAGCTCAGGAAACCCCAGCTAGGGAAGAACGGGAGGTTAGCCTTCACGTTATTTTTGAAATGTTGCAGGCACAACAGCTAGTGATTGCCTAGCTGCAAAGTCACAAGAACACTCCCAGCATGGTTGCGCCGGGACGGCTACCCCGGCCGAGCAGGTACTGGAGAGGTCAAGCAACAACGGGTCAGTAGCCGACCCCGCCATCGTAAAGATGCCCGAGGACCTCACAAAGAGGATCAAATCGGGCGAGAAGAGGATAGAAGCCAACGACAAAAAGGTCGAGACCTATAACTCCAGGGTAGACCAGATTCGGGGCGCACCCCCGATCCTGAAAGGTATGGATCCGAAGAAGTTCATACAAAGGCCATTCCCAGAGGAAGCGGCTCCAAAACCTATTCCAAAGAAGTTCAGAATGCCAGACCTTCCAAAATACAATAGGACATCAGACCCCAATGATCACGTTACTGCTTACACTTGCGTAGTGAAGGGCAAAGATCTGAAGGACGACGAGATTGAGTCTGTCTTACTAAAGAAGTTCGGGGAAACACTCTCGAAGGGAGCCATGATGTGGTATCACAACCTAGTTCCTAACTCTATAGATTCATTTGCCATGCTGGCAGACTCTTTCATAAAGGCACATGCTGGTGCCATCAAGGAAGCAACCAGAAAATCCGACGTCTTCAAGATCAAAAAGTGGGAGAATGAGATGTTGCGAGAGTTCGTATCTCGCTTTCATATGGAACGAATGGAACTACCACCGGTCTCCGACGACTGGGCAGTGCAGTCCTTCACTCAAGCTCTGAATGAACGAAGCTCGGTGGCTTTAAACCAGCTGAAACAACAGGTCACACATACGATCTTTTAAAGTGTCGATGCCCTGCAGGAACCCACAATCAGGAGAACGAAAACATCCCTCACCAGGAAGAGGCAAACTCGAGGCTCTATCTCATCATCGTAACAACGCACTAGTAACTTCTTTTCTTATGGATACATTTCAAATTAAACCTGTGCTTGTGGGTCCAGGTAGCTCGACCAATATTATCAGGTCAAATGCAACAAAGCAGCTTGGACTGCTTCACCAAACTATGCCCGCCCCCCGAACCCTCAACGAATTCAACACGGCGTTCACAAGGCATATTCTCGGCTATTTCCGAATGAACAAATAAAGGGTTGCACCGCGCCCTTCGAGTAGATAGATGAAGTTCTACCAAGGTTCAAAACGTCATCGCCACTAAGGTACAACCATCTCCTTTTTCGTGTTACATCTCGTACCCACCTTTATATAGGTGACCGATTAAGACAACATGAGCGCTAACCCAGCTCGAAGACCTTAAGGTTTTAAAGCATCCGTTGCACTCTTTTCCTTGGACCGAGTTTTTATCCCAAAAAGGTTTTACCAGCAAGGTTTTTAACAAGACAACATTTATATGCTACCTAAGGAAAATCTAACAAGTATTCAAGGCTTCTTTCGCATCCAACCTCAAATACTGGGGGCCATACCCTCGGAAGGTCACCTACTCGGAGAAGCCAAGATACGCCAAACGGGGGCTCAACAGGAAAGTAATGTACCGGGCCAAACAGTCAAACAAACCATGTCAGCATAGAACAACAAGCCCACAACAGCAAAAACATGTATACGTAATCAAAGAATACTTCCCAAAAGAATTTTGCATTTCAAGGAAGCTCGACATTTTTGCAAAAAAAAAAAACGACCCCAAAGCCGGAAGGCTCCCCGAATACTCGGGGACTGGCGTCAACTACTTAAACCAATGCGACCTCCGGGTCAGGGCTCCTAACTCATAAGCCCTCAATGATGCAACATCACGATCACAAAGTGGCTCTAGAGCCAAAAACGTCCCGAACACTCAGGGACTGGCGTCAAATACTCAAGACCACATGACCTCCGGGTCGGGAACTCCGAAATCGTAAGACCTCAATGAGGTAATACCGAGTCTACAAGCAATGGCTCTCGAGCCAAGAAACCCTCGATGACTCGGGGACTGTCGTCAATCGCCATCTCCATCGACTTATCGAAACCCGAGGTCGTAAGGCCACATGCGGGCAACCTCGATCTCGTAAGACCTACATATGGCAACAACAACATCTGTAAGACCTCAAGCAAGGCATGAACAATACTTGTACCAAGTATCCAAAACTGTAAGACCTCAAAGGCATGAAAAACTTGTAAGACCTTACTAAAGGCATAAACCCGATCTCAAAGTTTCGGCTATATATCAAACTTGTATGACCCCTAAAAAGGCATACCCTCGATATAGTCATAAGCAAGTCTAGTAGAGTCTCGCGGATCGGTACAGAGACGTCTGTACTTATCTTCAGGAGGCTACAGGGTTGTTAGAAGTACTTCCCTTCTTGATTCCTCATCGTGCGATTTGATTCCTTGAGGCTTATGCCCTTGTTTCATTCCTACTCAATCTTACGCGACGCGAACCGCTGGTTATAAATCGAGAATTTAAGGATTGTAATGGTACTACGAATGTGGTGCGAGGTGTTTCTCCCTGCGGGGTTGTTTGAGCTATTATCGTCACCTTGTGGAAGGATATTCTATTGTTTTAGCTCAGTAGCAGTACTTCTGAGAGCTTTGAGGCTAGGCACAAGTTTCCATGATGCTTATGAACGATTGTTCCGCAGTATTGATATGATGGTATGATGTTTGCCTACGTATTGGGGTAGTGAATGACTTGAAGGGAGGTTTACTTAGGGCATGATCTAGAGATTCGGTATTTTATTCCCGACAGAGGAAAGGCAATCGGGCTAATTCATCTGCAATGTAGTGTCGTCGTCCTCAATTGTGTGTGTTAAGTTTGCCGGTGTTATGGTCTTCTGCAATTCGCCCTTTGGGTAGGATATTGTGAAATAATATTGGAGAAACGACGGCTGGATATCGCGGGGTGCGGTGGTTCAGGATTGAATCGATGTTTCTAATGTCGACGGTTCGAGAAAAACGACCTCCGAAAAGGTTTAAAGTTAGTAGCGATTTGTAGGTTCAAGTGTTGCGAAGATAGATTTTATTTAAGGCAATAACCGAGCAGTAACGGATGAGGAAGGACATGTGGGGAGTTTCAGGCAGTGGTTAAGATTTCTAAAAGGTCAAGTATAAGAAGCGAAGGTCGAGTAGCTTAAAGGGGTGGGTTCCGCCAAAGTGAGAGAGCGGTGGAGTTGCATATGGGCTTTGTGGTAGGATGACTACGCACCTTAAGGAGAGTTTAGAATGATTTGGGAATTTTAGTGATTGGTGATTGGGGGTCTACTAATTTAATTCGAAGCATGGGTTATTGATGTTGTAGTGATTGTACCCCGTACAGCAGCGTTGGTAGATGTCGGCACGTAAATTCCACAGGTGAGTTATCTCCAGTGAGTAGATCGGCGGTCGCATGGTTGGCGAAGCTTCTGCGAATAATTCTATGGGTTATACAGCAAAGAGATCGGTCGTGCGAATGTGGTTGATGATTCAAAGTATAAAAAAGGGTTTTACAGAAAGATTTCAAGAATTTTGGCAGTTGATTACGCAAGGTTATGTCAATAAGAGATAAAGAATCCTGGTGAATTCCAGAGTTGTATAATAGTGGCTTCAAGCTAAGTGGGGGAGTCCCACCGCCTATGATTGGGTTGCATGGTTAACTACTTGCGAGGTTTTCGGTTATTAGCATGTTGATGGGTTATTTTAGCTCTGGGAAAAGAACATAAGTGGTAATCTGAGCAAAGAAATTGTTAAAGGTGTGCTATGGTTGGTCTTGTTGGCTCATGTTCAGACTTGGGAAAGGATTCAGGATTTGTGCCTTGTATAGATGCAGGTTCCAAGGGAAGTAATTCTGCCAGGTGCTTCGTCGAGAGGGTGTTCATGTGCTAGAAGATTCATGGAGTTGATTATATTCGGGGCCAAGTCAGAGCGGGTGGCTCTTAACAACGGTCCTAGTGGATTCAAAGGGGTAAAGTGTGGTGCCTGATGATTTCGAGCCTATAGGTACGGTTAAGAATCAAGCTTTGTAGCAGCTTATGAGACGGGGCCCAGAATGTTCTATGATATTTTGACTTGCACTGTAGCATTTGGGAGGTATAAAATGGTTCGTGGGATTTGAGACAGCATGGTCTCGTGATTCAAGGTCACTTGGGATGAGTGCGGATGGAGTGTGTTATATATTGAATGGAGTTATTATTATTTCTAAGGCAATCAAGGATAGATTGGAAGAAGATAGATTGGTTAGCCATAGTTGAATTGGAATATTGGTGGTAGTGATCGGTTCCTTCAGCGTGATCAAATTATGCAAGTGATCTGTGACGGTACTTGTGAAGCTTATCAGCCGCCGTAATTGATGTTATTCAGAAGTATTCTACTGTTATGCCATGTTATGTGTAGGTGGATCCCGAAAGGGCTATGGTGGATTAGACCACTACTTAGAGATTTGCATATTCTACGGTTATGAGAATTCACCTATGTGTTGCTATGGTTCCCCTGAAGTGAGTTAAGTAAAAAGTTTTTATAGGATGAAGTGTTAACCTGTTAGTGGTTCCGGAGTTACGATGAAAATTGTGTTCTATCGTATATTGGCATGTTGGGTGCAGTGAGTGGTATGGAATTTGAAGTGAGGATCAAGGTCGCATTTCGGTGTTGACAAGGATATCACGAGCTCGGATAAGCAGGAAAAGAGTTTTTATGTTTAAAGTAAGTTGGTATTGTCTTCAGCGTCACCTGAGATCGGTGTTTTGTGGAAAAGGCTTTGCATTCTGGTTAAGGATTCTTGATCGCTTTTCAGCGTTAGTGCGACCGGTAGTTTGGATGTACCGACCTGTTATTTATTACGGAAGGTTGTGGGAGCGTGCCCCACGGCGAGGGGGTATAAGTGTGGCATGTAGTCACTTGATTGATTTAGGAGTTAAGCCAAGCATGAAGATTGTGGTGATGTCGTTAAATTGAGAATTAATGCCTGGAGGGCACTTGGTCTATTGGGTTGTGGACTGTGGAGGATTACTCCGGTTATGATGATTGTTCTTGCGTGTTATAAGAAAAGGGGAGTTAGTATGGACCTTTGAAAGGTTATTAGCCTAGTTTGGTACGATCAAGATCGACTTAAGGTCTGTGGATGGATTTAAACGTGAAAATGGGCTCTATATCAGGCCAGATGTGTTCATTTCAGCAATGCGCCCCTTATGGAAGAGTAGTCGGGGTATTATTTCGTCGTCAACTATTTCATGTAATGATATATTGCTCCGTGCGAGTTGTGAGACGGCTTGGTGAATTTCTTATGTGTTGAGGTTCCGCGTAATGATGATGTTATATGAGCATGATAGCTCTTGAGATTCAGATCGTATATCGCACCTCAGTTGTGCTTGAATTTTGTAGCTTATGGTGCTATATGTCTCCCCAGGGATGGTATTATGCACTTAGTGTGCTTGTGACTGATATTCGGTATCTTATTGCAATGAGCAATTTAGCTCGATCTATATCTCCTTATGTGAATTCTATGCGTGGATCGGGTGGCACTCCGCCATAGGTATGTTATTTGGATCGGGTTTCCCGCCGCAATAGTGTGATGTTGAGTACAGTTCCCTATATTTGTTTTTATGTGTTTTGTTTCCTATGTCTCTACAGAAAACTCATATTAGTTGTGTGCCAGAATCGCATGTATGATTCGCGAGCGGGGTGTCAGTTCAATTATGATGACCGCGTCGCAAGTATGATTCGCGAGCGGGGTAATTGGATTTCCTTTTCAGAGTTCGTTTTCCTTTTGTATCGCGTTCGAATTGGTAGCCTATTGGCACATTGTGGCATCATATGAGACTTTTGATCATGTCCGAGGTGGCTTATTGTCTGAGCAGTTCGTACTGGGTGAGACGAGATCATTGGATTTAGGATCAGTGCAATCTGGTTATATGAAGTATATTAAGGGGCTAAGATCATTATTTGGTTTAGGATGAGGTGACGGTTCTTGTCAGGAGTATACACCCAATGATTTGTTGATTCGGCAGTTGGTCATGAAGTTCTACACATCTCTTCCGTCGTGGCGGTATTGTCTGAGTTAGAGCAAGACCTATGTAGGCCATGAGGTGTAATGGGAGCATCAGATTCGTGGAATGTTGACTAATTTGATCAGAAAATGTTATTGTGGTCCTATGAGTAAAGTGGTGCAAGGTGTGAATTCAGCAAAGGTATATAGTCATGTTTGGGTTCAGCGTGTAGTGATTGATATGGTGATCTTATGTTGGAAACAGTCCTGGCAGAGAATTTCGGATGATGGAATTGGGCTCTAAGGCTTATTTGCTTAAGTGAAAAGGGATATCTTCAGATTGACTGAGCTGGGGCGCCCAGCTGAGTTGTGGTAGCACGGGTAGGTGCTCAAGGTGTTAAACAGTGATTTCGGACAACTCCAGCGTAGTTCTTAGCACGTTCGAGGACGAACGTATGTTTAAGTGGGAGAGAATGTAATGACTCGACCGGTTGTTTTTAGCTCTAGCGCGTTGTTCAGCGGTTTGAGGCCATGAGCAACATCACTTCAGGTATTATGACTTGTGCGCATAGTCGGAATTGCATTTCCTGTAGTTCGGAGTTGATTTGGAAAGAGAATTCTCATTTCGGAAGCTTTAAGTTGAAAGAATTAACTAAGATTTGATTTTAGAGTAAACAACCTCGGAATCGGGATCTGACGGTTCCAGTAGGTTCGTATGATAATTTTGGACTTGGGCATATGCCCGGATCAAGTTTCGGATGACCTGGGAGCGTTTTGGCGCCTATGGTGGAAGTTAGCATTTTGGAAGAAATTTCATAAGTTTGGGTTGAAGTGCATTTCAGTGTTATCGATGTCCGTTTGGGATTCTGAGTATCGGAATAGCTCCTATGGTGATTCTGGTGTTGGGAGCGCGATCAGAAGTGAATTCGGAGATCCGTAGGTCATTTTGAAATCATTTGGCTAAAGATAGAAATTTGAAGATTTTTGAGAAGTTTGACCGAAAGTGGACCTTTAGATATTGGGGCCGGATTCCAATTCCGGAAGTTAGAGTAGGTCCGTAATGCCAAATATGACTTGTGTACAAAATTTAAGGTTAATCGGGCGTGATTTGACGAGTTTCGGCATCGAAAGTAGAAGTTTGAAATTCTAAAGTTCATAAATCTTGGATTGGAGGTCGATTCGTGGTTTTAGCATTGTTTGATATGATTTGAAGCCTTGAGCAAGTCCGTAATGTGTTTTGGGACTGGTTGGTATGATTGGTTGGGGTCCCGGGGGCCTCCGGTGGATTCCGGGTGGTTAACGGATCGAAAATGGAGTTTTGGAGAAGGCTGAAGTTGCTGGTGTAACCGCACCTACGAAACTAGGGTCGTAGATGCGGAGCCGCAGAAGCGGAAATGGACGGCTAGGCTGGGACCGCAAATGCGGGACCGCACCTGCGGAAGCAGAAGCGTAGATGCGGAAGTTGAAGGCTTGGGGGAAGACCGCAGAAGCGACAATTGGTCCGTACCTATGGGACCGCAGAAGCGGTCGATAGACTGCAGGTGCGAATGGACTGGGGGCAGTGAGTGTTTTAAAAATCGGGATTTGGCCATTTTCTCTCATTTTTCTCTTGGCTTGGGCGATTCTTGGAGGGTTTCAAGAGGGGGTTTTCATCATCAACGATAAGCTAAGATATCCCCACCTATCTTGAGTTAAATACATTGATTATGTACAGATTTGAGCACGAAATTTGTAGAAACTTGGGGTTTGAGGGAAAACCTAGAAAATTGATATTCTTGGAATTTGACCATGATTTTGGGTATGAAATTGAGAGTAAATTATATATGAGAGTTCGTGAGTTTATGGGCAAAGTATATCTTCGAAAAATTTCGAAATCCGGGCACGTGGGCCTGAGGGCGTATTTGTCAACTTTTCGATTGGGGTTAGGAATTGTTATAAATTAGATTGTAATGAGTAATTGAGCATATATTAATGGATTTTCATAATTATTGGCTAGTTTTGGAGCGTTTTGTCAATTTGAGTCTTCGGAAGGGCGTGGAAGGTCGGTTATGGATCTTCGGAGCGAGGTGAGTCTCCTTTCTAACCTTGTAAGAGGGAATTGTCCCCATAGGTAAAATAACTAGTTATGTTCTCCTATTTGTGGGGGCTAAGTACGCACGAGGTGACGAGAGTCCGTGCGTAGCTACTAATATGTGTAAGTTCGGGTAGTTTAGGACCCTAAAGCAAGCTATAATTGGAATATTTGTAATCTTGTTGGCAGTTGAATTGCTTAAATCCTATCGAATTGGTAAATGAATTTCAAAAAGAATGAAACTTCATTTTCTTAAATCATTAAAAGAGAATTGACTTTTATTTGGATAAATATTCCTCGATAAATTCTTAATTTGCTGTTTGAGCATATATTTCTATGTGTACCTGCGTCGCATGTATGATTCGCGAGCAGGGTGATTGTTTATTTAAATTTGACCGCATCGTAGGTATGATTCGCGAGCGGGGTAATAGATGCATCTATGGCTCATGCTGTTCGACCCTCGACAGTACACATTTTACATTTCTGTTGGATTGGGTCGTACGACCTCGACATGATTTGCGCATGCTTGTATTGCTTGCCTTGGAACTTATTGAAGTTGTTATTTCCTCTTCCCGGCTTAATAATATATGTATAAATGATGGAAAAGGAATTTGGAAGTTTCCTATAAAAGAAAGAATTGTTTACTTGCTTCAACCTATCGAATTACAATCATGTTTATAAAAATTCACGATTTAATATATTACTGATATAACATTATTGGACCACTAGTAAGTGTCGAAGTCGACCTCTCGTCTCTACTTCTTCGATATTAGACGAGATACGCATTGGGTACACATTGTTTTTCGTACTCATACTACACTTCTGTGCATTTTTGTTGCACAAGCACATGCATCTCTAGTGGCCTAGTGGGCGTAGCAGCATGGTTGATACGGGGACTTAGGTGAGCTGCATTTCCGAGGTGACCCTCAGCCAACAAGTCTCTTTCAGATTACTGTATTTATTTTCTGTCCAATATTGTATTCCGGGTATTTCTTAGAAATTGTTCATGCACTTGTGACGTCGGGTTCTGGGATGTCTATGGGTTTATTCAGAAATTTTAAAAGTTGTTAAATGTTTCATTATTTATTCAGAGGAATTTACTATGTATTGTTTAAATGTATAAAAGAAGTGATTTCGGAAATATTTAAAACGAGAATTTAATTGAGTATTTTGGTTGGCTTGCCTGACAGCGGTGTCCAGCGCCATCACCACCATTAGTGGATTTTGGGTCGTGACACCATATAACAACTCACAATCGAGGTTTTTTAAACCGTCGAAGAGCTAGGCAAACACTATTTCAAGAAATCCTTATCGAGGGAAAAATAAAGCCTACATAAAAGGTCGCATCGAACCAAGGCATAAGAGCCATTGTTGCCAGCCCACATATATAAAAGGTCGTACCGACCCAACGCGTAAGAGCCTAAGGGCCATCTTGGAATTCAAATACTTTAGGTTTGAATGAGCTTGAGTCGTAACCCGATTCGCAGACTGAACCCAAAACAGTTAACTAAATATGCCTAAGGGCAAAAGCGTAAGAGCCATAGTTGCTAGCCCACATACACTAAAAGGTCGCACTGACCAAAAGCGTAAGAGCCATTGTCGCCAGCCCACATACACTAAAAGGTCACATCGACCAAAGCTTAAGAGCCATTGTCACTAGCCCACATACACTAAAAGGTCGCATCGACCAAAAGCGTAAGAGCCATTTTCCCTAGCCCAATGAGCCTCAAGGCCATACCATGAATCTAAGGATTCCTTTCAACTCAAAGACCAGTTCACTGGCTAAAATCAAAACAAAACGAAATGCAGGAGAAACAAAACCGCGAGGTTTTCCTCTTTCTACATACATGCAAAAAAAAAATACAAGCTCCATTTACAGCATACTTCGAAAGTACTATGTACAGAATCAGAAAAGGAAATCTACGTCCCCTTTGGGACTATGGCTCGTCGGCCTCATCCTCACTATCCTCGACATCGGACAGAAGGAATTTAGCATCGTGTTCTTCTGCCTTGGCTTGCTTGATCTCTTCTGAGAGTTCGAAGCCCCTGGCATGAATTTCCTCGAGGGTCTCCCTCCGAGATTTACCCTTCACGTACTCTTTACTATTGTTCTCACGATCAAGAGCTTCCCTCAGCTCAGATCTAGCATAGGCAGCTCCCTTCAAATAGGCCGCCAGTTTTTGGTCAGCCCCAGTGCGGCTCATTACGGCCTCAGCCTGGGCATTCACCACCTCAGCCTTCACCTTCAAAAGCACGGACTCGAGCCTTGTGATCATATTCACTCAGACAGAATCATTCGCATGAGCGTTCCGAATTTGCACCTCGAGAACAGAAGCCTTAGCCAAAGCATCCTCCTTGGATGCAACTTGGGCATCTACTCGAGCCTTTAACTCGTTAAGCTCACATTTGACCCGACCAACTTCGCCCCAAAGATGTTCCAGCTCCTCCATTTTTCTCTCCAACTAAAATATCGAAACATTAATCTCTGAAAGTGAAAGGGGAGCATACATCAACCTGAAAATACAGGTTACTTGTCTTTCGTGAAGTTTTCACAGTTCTGACTTCTATCCGCCTCACACCACAGGTATACCAGCTAACTTTCCTTTCTCTCACAAAGGAGCTTAAGGGATCTCTCCCTATCCAAAGCTCTCCGCAGCCCGGCTTCATGGCGAAGCAGCTCGAACTTAAGCTTGTCAAAGGCTTGCAAAGGAAGATTCAATAAGAAAGGAAGGGCGTGAAACCAAGATAAGCATATACCGGCTACCAAAGTTTACCATAAAGCCAAGCCGCTGAGCCTCACCAAAGGCCGAGCCAATGTCTGATGGCATAGTATCCCCTGAAGCGCCTTTGGTAGAAAAAAAAGGAAGGCGCCGCATGACCCTCGCTCCTCGAAATACCTTCGACGGGAACGGGAAATGATCTTTCAGAAACAGAGGCCTCCGAAGCCAGAGGATCGGCAGAATCGACTCTTTTGAACATCAGAAAAGAACTTGCCCCGCCATGAGCATCCTCACACCTTGGAGACTCTTTCCGTTTATTATCAACCCTCGACCCCGAAGTTGGAAGTCTCTCCTCCTCTTCCAGGGGGCACGGTCTCATCTCCGAAAAATCTCCAGCACCTGCGGCGACAGAGTTAGTGCGCTAAAAGGAAAGGTACCTTTTCTAAAGAAATGGCCACTAAAGGCCTACCGTGATGTTTTGCCTCTCATCTCCCCTTAGACAGGTCTCGCCATCTGCGCTTATCATAGGTCGAACAAGCTGCTAGCTTGCGGGACCATTCGGCCAGATCATGGATCTTATTTGGCAACCAAGGAATCGCTATAAAGAATAAAATAGAAAGAATCCTTTATAGAGTCCTCCCCCGCTATGGACAAAGCGATAAAAATTACAAGTACGCCACTTACGTGTAAAATCCCATCTCTCAGAAAATGGCAAAAACTCTCCCGGGATAATATCGATTGTCCATGCTCGAACGAACCGGCTCATCCACCCCCGGTCCTTGTCCTCTTCATTGTTAATGGCAAGGGACCGAGTGGATCGATGCCGCAGAGTAAACAGGCCCCGATAATGCAGCGGCCGATATAACCTAACGAGATGGCTGAGGGTAAATTCAAGCCCTGCCTTATCCGCAAAGTACCTTATCATCAGCACTATCTTCCAGATGGATGGATGAGCCTGTGCCAGGGTAACCTGATATCTCCTACAGAACTCAAGCACGACCCTGTCAGGGGGGACCCGATGTAAAAGGATACGTATACATGCTCAAAAAACCCTCAACATGGGTCATGATATTCTCCTCCGGGGAAGGTAGCTGTAGTACCACTCCTTCTTCCCATCCACAATCTTTTCTAAATCATCTCGAGGTGTTCCTCCCTTATTGAGGAGATGAACCTCGATACATGCTCCAGATTCTCTTGAACGTTGGGAGGTCTCTCTAACGTAAAGTCTCTCCTCGAGACAAAGCACCTCGAGGCTCGCTTACCGGGTACCGGCGGTGTACCACCGATCGAACACGGAATAGAGGCAGAACTCCCCTCTCCTTGATGGGCGGATGTCGTTGTAGCATCCATGGCTACGGTAAAACAGGAAGAGGAGGATGAAGGTTTGGGCCAAGTCTTTAAGTCGAAACGGCGAGAGAACTAGCACTAAGAACAAAGTTTTGTGGAAGAAAAAGTTACTCTGAGTAACAGGATCTCCATTTGAGAAGTAAGTGAGTGAATATAGAAAGGCAGGCAACGACTACTCCCCTACCCAGAAGACCAATTAATTCTGGCCATGACAGCGTCGCCTTTTTTGGGAAATGTACTGGTAGGACCACCCCGGGGGTCCCACTATCAGGTCACATGAACATTGCTATCGCGCGAAGTTCGGGAGGTATCGAGACCTCGAAGGTTTTCCTGCTATCATAAGAATCGGCCCCAAAGGAGCTGTCGACCTAATTTCGAGATAGAATCTGATCTCAGGAGCCCCGATTACTTCGAGCACGAGCTCCAAACAGCTAACATCTAAATTTGAAGGCTAACTCAACAAGAACGATGGAATATAAAAAATGAAAAAACTTGAAGTAGAAGGATTCTCTTGCATTGCCAAAAAATATATTTACATAGGGCATCTTTATAAGACTCGTTTCCCCCAGAGTACATACACAAAAAGAAAGAAGAAAAGCAAAGACGACGCAGGCCTACTCTTCATCGCCACTACCCTCCGAACCATCTTCGGGACCTTCATCCAAAGCAACTAAGAGCTCCCAGTTTTCCTCCGATTCTCGGGCCTTCTCGACCTCAGTTGAGAGATCGACACATTTGGCACTAGCTTCCTCTAAGGCTTGCCTCCTCGCCTTTGCGCTAGCATGAGCGACAGCCCGAATAAGTTTTTGCTCGGCCTTCTCCAATATATTTCGGGCTATTTGATTCGTAGTGGATGCATCCTTTAGATAAGTGGAAACTTTTCCTTCGACCTCGGACTTGGCCATGGATAGCACGACAATCTCTTTTCGAGCATTTTGGAGAAGACCCTGAGTCGATGTCAATTCCGAGGTCACTGCCTCGTTTCGCTTCCTCAACTCGAATCTCCCCATTCTTCTGCCCGATATGCAAAAGAAAACGTAAGTCAGCAAACCTTGAATTATAGGAACAATGAACGGGTTTATGAGTAACGAATTACCTGCTCCACAAGGCCAACCTTTTCTCTGAGCACTCCCTCCAAGCTCGTCCGAAGTTCGCCTAGCTCATTCTCCTTTCGGCCAGAAGAGGCCTCCGACTCCTGCAGTCCCGAGGTAAGCTTCTCGAGCTCCTTTTCAGGGCATGAAAGCTCCTCTAGGATCCTAGAGATGACATGGTCATATATCTCCTTAGACTACGACAAAACAAAGAGTTAGACAAACGAGGAATAATGCTTGAAGACTAAGGAAATATACATAAATATCTATCACATGCCGTTGGAACCTCTCCACTGCCTTGATGGCGCTGGAGGTGTCAAGATCGATGTCCTCGCTGACATCGTCAATATCATCGAGAATATTTCCAAGTGCACCTCCCCCCTTGAGAGGAACCCCCCCATCGGCAACATTCAGGTCCTGAGCGTCCCTTAACTCCCCCGAAGAGAACTGAGGGCCCAAATTAAGGCCACCCAGGGAATTGATGTCGCCAAGGGGAAACTCCTGCCCCCGAAAAGCTTCGTGCCCAGACCCTTCAAAACCTTCAGCAATAGTCTCTTTGGCGGAGGCTACACCATGACCAGACGAAAGCTTGGGGGCCGCGCCCGCACCCTTTTCGAGGCCCTCCGAGGCACGGGCTCGAGTCAATTCAGCCGACCCCAACTCAGTGCCCTTCGGCTCGGACATTTGGGGAGCTCCCGTGCCCGACTTTCTCCTTTGTACCAAAGGGGCTCGTCATCGGAGCCCACTCCAGAGGCTGAAGACCAGACCTCGGCTTCGGCTCGAGATCTAATGGGTTTAGTTTTCTTCGCCATCGGGGACTCAGCGGCCGAACTTTTCTTCCTCTTCTTGCCTTTGTCAGGATTCGGGGCCCTTTCCTCACCATCAGGAGGCGGTCTCATCTGCACTCCGTCGACAAAGCCTACACAAGCATAGTGACCGAAATCTCTCAGCATAAAGGATATGGGAAAGAAGTGCAAAAACATAGTGAAAGAAGCAAGAGGGATCTTACCATGGTTCTTGTCCACCCACCGTGTTTTGGCTAGATTGGCCCAAGACCGAACGAGATACGGGAACGAAGTATCCAACCGCTTTATCCATCCCGGTAGATCCTAAACCGTTTCAGGGTACCAAGCGGTAGCTACAAAAACCAAATGGAAATCATTTTTCGGAAGAGAGGTAAGAAGATCACAGAGCATATTCGAAAGAAAAATACTTACACTATGTATTACACTTGATGTCCGAGGTCCTCACTTGGACGAACCTACTCATCCACCCTCGATCCTTATCCTCATCTATGCTCGAGAAAATGATTTTTTGGATCGGTGATGAAGCTTAATCAAACCTCTATATAATCTGATCATATGGTCGAGGGTAAAGGTCTCGTCCTCGACCCCATTGGAGAAGTGGCGGAGCATGTAGACTATCCTCCAAAAAGATGGATAGATTTAATCGAGCGTCACTTGTTAGTTGTCACAGAAATCGAGAATAACCGGATCTATCTTTGAGAAGAAGGGTTAGAAGAATCGACCGGACTCGGAGTGAACGGGTAAGTATATACATAAAGGAAACCATCTTTATGATCCGTTATGCTCTCGTCAGAACGGGATATCTCAACCAGCACTGCCTTTCCGCAGCGGCAATCTTTATTCACTTTCTTCACATCGGCCACTACGCTAATATACCGGGACATGTGTTCGCATCGGCCCGGTGTAGACGAAGGTTTGTCGATGGTGAAATCCTTTATCGTGTCAAACCCAATAGGAGTGCACTGCTCGACAGTGGGTATCACTTTGGGTATTCCTTTAGAGGTTCGGGATGAAGAGGCAGCCTCATCTTTCCAAGGAACTGTCTTGGAAGTCCTAGCCATAATGGTGGTAAAAGTTTTCTAAGGAAGTAGGCAGAGGATCAAGAACGAAAGAAGAAAGGATGCGAAAGGGGATGGGTCTGGCCTTGAAAATTTGAAGATGTTGAGAAAATATGAATTATCAAATAGTTGATGAATTTATAGGAGCCGTGTGGGCAGCAGAAAGGACACGCCAATAGTGGTTCGTGGGCTCCTCGATAGTTGTATTTGACGGCGACCCTTGCGTGGCTTTTTGAAGTATGGCATTTAATGCTCTGATGGGCTGACATCACAACAATGATGCTTATGGAGTAGGAGCTCACAATCATTTCCTATCACTTTGTTCTAGGAAACGCGGAGACTATCTGTATACGGTGGAAATCGATAGCTCGATTTCACGACATCTCGAGGGTTTTTAGTAACCTACTCCGAGAATTCTCGACATTTCCACTTCGACAGAATAAGTAATGACAGGTATCGATCCAATAAAATTAACGGTCTCGGCGGATCAGGGTGAAGTTCCCAAGGCACGTACGTATAGCTGGCCAAGTCTAGTGGTCAAGTCGGAAAAGTGAACCAAGGCATTAAATGGTTGTACCAACCCATATCTTTCTAATTAATGAATTTGTACTATGTTGGGATTTTTCCTCTTATATAAAGGGGATCCTTGTGATTTTGTAAATATCTGTTGCTCCATACGAAATATACTAGGATATTCTCTCCGCTCTTTAACACATTCTCTTGGTTTCGTTATCTTATTTATTGCTCATGTTTATTTTGTTCATCATTATTGCTTAGTATTGGCCATAAATAGCCGCCTTTGATCTATTTATAACTGTTATTCACCATCGACTGCCTTCGATAGCTCCCAGCCAAGTAGACTCGACCTCGAGGCCCTCGAATAGACAAGCTTGAGGCCCCGATTGACAGCGATTCGGTTTGATTAACGCCTCATTCTTAAGCACTTATTTCGTTTCTAAGTCTTTCACATAGCATCAACTACCTAACAACTAGCATAAAAATAGATCACGTATTTTTAGAACCACTAAATTAAATTTAATTGTTATTACCATTTTCATTGTAAACAGTATAATTTACCATGATACCCATATTAATTGATGGATATTTTATTGGATTTGAGAAAATAATTTAAAATGAGTAATAAATATTGTGGGTATAATAGGAAAACAAAAATTTATCTTCGACTAAGAGCCTGTTTGGCCAAGCTTCTAGGAGGCCAAAAGTACCTTTGTTGGCCCAAAAAGTACTTTTTGAAAAATTTAAGGTGTTTGTCCAAAATAAAAAAAGTACTTCTTAGCAGCAACAGAAGCAGTTTTTCTGCTTCTGGGGAGAAGCTACAAATTCTAGCTTCTTCCAAAAAGCAGAAGCAGAAGTTGAAAGTTAATTTATTCAAGACAAAAATAACCTTACAATAAATTTATATTTTTCAAATTATCCCTCATTAATTTAATTTTTCTTTTTCTTTTCCTTTTCCTTTTTTTTCCTGCTATACATTTATTCTCTTTTTTATTTTAATCAAATTGTTATTCTCTTTCTCTTATTCCTAAGAGTAGATTTTAAATTTATATTGAATGATGTATTTTGACATATTTAAATTGTCATGTAAATAATAAGTAATACCAAACACTCAATATTATTGCTTTAGAATAACTATATTTTATATTAATTAGTATTTTTAATTTATATTTTTACTTATGTTTTATATTTTAATTGAATTCTTTTCTAATAAATGTTTAAATTTATTTTTCTTCTCTAAATAATACTAATCGCAAATTGAACCTTTACTGTCCTTTTTTCGTAATTTGATATTTAAAAGTGCTTTTTTAAAAGATTGGCCAAACACGATGAGCTTGTAAAACGCAATACTCAAACTAATCGGCCAAACACAAACTACTTATTTTGCAAAAGTACTTTTGAATAAAATTGCTTTTCAAAATAAGTAGTTTTTGGCAGTTTGGCCAAACAGACTCTAATTTTCATTACCAAAACTGTGATGTTATTTTAACACCACACTCAATATAGGATAACAATTTCCGATCTAGTTAATCTAGGGAAAAACAATCAAATGATAGAAATGCCCTTTACCAAAATCCTTTGAGAAGGTCATGTTAAAATTAAAAATAAAATTTTATCCAATTTATCTAATATAAAACTAAATACAAATTTTATGTTATGGGTGTGTTTGATATGGAGGCAAACGTTTTGGGATCGTTTTTTATTTTTTTCATATTTGGTTGGCATAAATATCTAAAAATTATTTTTCAATGAACTCATTTTTCTCCAATTATAGGAAAATGACTTCCCTAGTAAGAAGAAAAAAAATAATTTTGAAATTATCCAACTAATAATTTCAACCCTATGCACCCACCACCACCATTTACACCCACCCTGAGGCTCTCACAACCAAACTCACCAACATTCCCAGCCACAAAACCTCAATGGCCCCTCCCTCCATTGCGCTCGCATCCCCCCCAACCCGACGATCCCCAAACCTAAAAATCCCTAGCTTTGAACTCCAAACCCCTCCCCATGTTGTCCTCTACTCCACACCCACAATGTCCAACTTTTGTGACAAGTCATACCATCTATACATGAACGGGAAGAAGAAATATATATATATATATATATATATATATATATATATATATATATATATATATATATATATATATATATAAGTGGACGGCGTGCCATAATCATGTTGATCTAAGATTTCACCCTAATGCTTCGTCGCTCACTCACTTGACCCCCATACTCTTATCTTCTCACCCCTACCCCAGCTCCTCGTAGTCGACCCTTACTCCTGCTTTGAACTCGGCCCCCTTACCTGCCTGAATCCCCCAACTACCCTCCCCTTCCCCTTCTCGTGCGCCCGCTTTGGACCCGACCCCTCGCTCGCACCCCACCACTTGGTCATGTACTTGGAAACCCCATATCTGCCAACAGAAATATTGGCCTACTTTCATGACCCTGACTGCGCAATCAGAGAGCGGAAAACTAATGCGTTCTACTTATTAAATAGGATTCTATAGCCAGTCCATGAGCCCTGGATACCAAAGGCGTCCTTGGTTGATCTCGTAGTTCCTATGGAGATGATGGCGGTCGGGTCCATGGATTTGTCTTTTTTTTCTTTTGGCTGAATACATGCGGAGACACTTAAAGTTGGCACGATATTTCATTTAGACACCTGAACTTAAGGGTGTTCCTAATGAGCACGTACATTACATGAACTTTGTTCCAATCAGGCACTTATTGCTGAGTTGGTACATAGTTGGCACATAGAGTGAATTTCACCCAATATATGCGCGTAAAGAGCCCAAAAAATAGATTTCTTTTTTTTTTGGTCTTTTTTATTTCCTTCTTCTTCTTCTTCTTCTTTAATTTATGTCCACCACCATTTCCACCATTACCTCCTCCACTTTCACCATTTCCTTCTTCTTCTTTATCAGTACTCATGTCCAATTGAAAATTAAAGCAATTAATTTAAGCTTAAGCTCTCAAATTCAATCATCTTTCCGTTACAAAACTCTCGATTAATTTAAGCAATTAATTTAAGCTTAGCCTATAAGAATGTGTTGGCCATTGCTGTTGAGACCGATTATTCTTTCCCTCTGGCTGACAAAGTGAAAGAATACCTGGAGGATCCGAGCAAGTTTGTTGTTGTTGCTGCTGCACCTGTAGCAGCTGCTGGTTTTGGTGTTGTTCCTGCTGCTGCTAAGGAGGAGGAGAAGGATGGACCTACTGAGCAGTCGGATGATGACGCGGGCTTCAGTTTGTTTGATTAGCCTGTTGTTTATCTCCGTTATGTTTTGAAGTATCTGAACCATATGTTAATTTCAGTTATATTAAGTGTTACTTTGATGATTAAGTTTTGGACCATATGTTACTTGATCAGTTCGTTGATTCTTATATTAGTAGCACACTAGTTTATTATTTATTGCTTTTGAATATTATGGTTGTTTATTTTTGAATGTTGTTGTTTCTAGAACTGAAACCTTTTACACCTGAAACCAAATCCTCCACCACCGTCCTCTCTAACCCCATCGCCGAACCCTTCTTTTTCACCATTAATGAGTTCTTTAAAAAGCTTGAAGGTTTAAAATGGGTCAATTGATTTGATGAAAGTTTGTGAAATTAATGTTGGGGTTGCCTTCGGGTCGTCTTGGGGAATCTTTAGCTGAAGTCATAACAAATTTGGAAGAGTTTCTCTTAAAAGTTTGGATTAAAATCTTGGTTGGAACAAGAATACACATGAAGATAGTGAAGAACACCAAGAACACACATTAAATAGATTTAACATAGTTTTTCCTCTCTTTTGTAACTCAAAAAAATATATGTCCTCATTTTATTCGACATTTGCCACATCAGCAGCGAGTGTATTGCACACACTTTGTAAATTTCACTAATTGTCAAAAGAGTGTCTGATTGAAACAAAGTTCATGTAATGTACGTGCTCATTAGGAACAACCCTAAGTTCAAGTGTCTAAATGAAAAATCGTGTCAACTTTAAGTGTCTCCGCATGTATTCAGCCTTTTCTTTTTCTGCATTTCGCTCAAAGGGGTGAAGGGAGATAGTGAATCAAGCTATTCACAAGGGCCAACTTATCCCCCCCCCGTCCCCACTTTGAAGAACTTTCTTATCCTAAAATAAAGAAAAATGATTTTGGTAGAATATTCCTTTCAAAAGTTCCTAATGTCCAAAACTTTGAAGGAATTGGCCCAAATGACCACATTATTGTAAACCCCATTTTCCTAAGGTTTAGTTTCTATTTAATAATTCAAACTTATTTATCAAAGTTCTTTAAAATTATTTATTTACCCGTTATAACTGTGTATTGTTTATAATTTATATACATTTTCGATTAGAATACTCCCCCCCCCCATAATTAAGGAATTCAATTACGCTATTTTCCCCCTCTTCTCCCCTCTCCCTCTTCTTCTGCCGCCTTCCTCTTCTTTTTAATTTACTGTCAATTTATACCACATATTGCTGCCAACAATTTGACCCGCTCAAAAGTAACTTGAGATGAGATGAGTTGGATCAAGTTGGGCTAAAATTTAGGTTATATCTCAATCCATCCAACTTTTACTAAGCTTTAATTAATGTGTATAATTTTCTTATGAATTCTTTGGTTATCAAATGAGATTTTTTTTTCTTATGTTATGGTCATATATAAAATACAAACACAAAAAAGTTATTTTAAAGATATTTTACCAAAGTTATTCATGGATCAATTTGGCCTAAAAATCAACCCAATTTTAGATAGGCTGAAATGGTTGGATCAAGATGTGCTTAGTTCAACAAATGAGGGGGTCAATGACCAGCCCAACCTTAGACGGGTTGGGCGGGACAAATGAGTTTGGGCTCAAATTGCCACCGAGTAAGTCCGGATTCATGCCATTGAAGATTAAGGAATGGTTTTGATGGAAGGGGCAAAAGAGAACAAAGCTGGGTCATAGACCTCCATTAAGGTTAGGTTTTTTTACTAACTTTGCTAATGGCATAGGCGTTTTTGGTCCGAAAGTATAACCGGAGTTAAATGTATACGATTTTTGAGAGTAGAGGGGCAAATCTGCCCCTTTTCCCAATAAAACAAGATATATCATCACAGATCATGCATAAGTAACTTTCTGACTACTTATGTTCAATATCTGTCTTTGTATGTTGTTCCATAAACGATCAGGTAAGGTATTGTTCGTACAACCGTGTCAATTGGTATGGCAAAGTTAACCCCTGACGACATACCCGAGCCTGCATCATCATTGGAAACGAAAAGTAGTTAGTCATTCACTCAGATTTCATCTTTTTCTGATCACTAAGTTTCTGCATATATATAAGATATTCATGAGGATAGAGGTAAGGCCATCTCCAACCTTACCTCATTTTCCCATAATGGGGGCAATTTTTAGGGTAATGAAGCTCCAACTCTCCCCCATTTTTGCCCTCAAAATGGGGTATGAATAGTGTTCCCTCAAATATGGGGTACACTATTCATCCCCATTACTATTCATGCATATTTTATTATTATTTTATTATTTAACTCTTTTAATTTATCTCTTTATATATACCTAATTAAGTTTATGTAATATCTTTATAATATTAATTTTACATCTTAACTTTGACATATAATTATGATAAATTAATTTTCGTGCATTTATTATTTTGTATCGCAATGATTTCACTTTTATTTGAATTATTAGTTAATCTATAATAATTGCTTACAAATTATATTATTTAAAATTTTATGGAATTGTTTTAATGGATTACAAATTAATGAAAATAAAAGATGGAATTTGTTTAATGGAAATTAAAAAATAAAATTGAAATGAAAGATAATAGTATAATATAGAAGAGAGAAGAATATAAAAAAGAATATTCTCTTTTGGGGAAAAAAATGAGGGAATGGTTGGAGTAAGTTGTCTCCAAAATGGGAAAATCCCCATTATGAGGATAAAAAATGGGATAAAGGTTGGAGATGCCCTTAAATTCCAACGAGGCAGCAAGAAAAGTAGCAGTTCAGTTTAACACCAAGTAACTGAAATGACTATAAAAGGCAGTCCGGTGCACTAAGCTCTCGCTATGGCTGGGATTCAAGGAAGGGTCGGACCACAAGGTCTATGGTACACAGCCTTGCCTTGCATTTTTGCAAGAGACTGTTTCCACGGCTTGAACCCGTGATCTCCTGATCACATGGCAGCAACTTTACCAGTTACGCCAAGGCTCCCCTTAACTGAAATGACTATAAGATGATCAAATATTTGTTACAGTTTTACAGATTCACCGGTCCAACTCTAAGCATCAAATAAGTTTGAACTACAATTTCTTTCAGATAACGCGATTTTGCAGTATTCTGTATATGACATAAGGTTCTTTAGTAAAATCACAAGATGATGTAACCTCTAGTGTAATCAAGATTCAATAGAAAATATACTAACCATATTCTAGACATGTGTACTAAGTAGGATTCCACATACTTCATCAAAGGCCAGCAGCTAAAAAGGGGACTTCTATAGTAATAGGCTCTAACATTGCTATTACGCTTTACCAGGGGACTTCATATTGTGTTAGGTCTAATTTAGTCCGACTTTGTAACCTAGCTAAAAACCAAGCTATAATCAAATCCCTTTAGGATTTAATCTTTGTTTGATAAAAGTTCGATTTTGATCAAGATTTTACAATTTATTAGATTTTGATCGAGAAGGAAAGCCTAGTGTAACTGGTAAAGTTGATGTCATGTGACCAAGAGGTCACTGGTTCGAGCTGTAGAAACAGCCTCTGGCAAAAAAGCAATGGTAAGGCTGTGTATAATAGATTCTTGTGGTCTAGCTCTTCTCCGGATTCCGCCCATAGCGGGGGCTTAGTACACTGGATGATATTCGGGAGAAGGTGCACGTGGCTCCCATTGATGACAAGATACGGAAAGCGAGACTCAGATGGTTCGGGCATGTACAGAGAAGAAACCCAGATGCTCCAGTAAGGAGGTGTGGGCGGCTGGTTGTGGAGGGCACGAGAAGAGGTAGAGGACAGCCTAAGAAGTATTGGGGAGAAGTGATCAGGCAGAATATGGTGAGGCTTTAGATTTCCGAGGACATGACACTTGATAAGAAGTTGTCTCGGTCGCGTATTGTGGTTGTAGGCCAGGAGGTAGTTGAGTCTTCCGTTACTTTGTACCGTTGTGAGCCTAGTCTGGTAAGGCTTTTGTCTAAAATAGCTAGGGGCATTGTCGTGTCTTGATATTTTCTCTTTTCGGTGCAGGACCTATTTATTAGCCATCATTTCTGCCTTGTATTTTTCTTCTGCATTTTATGTTCTTATTTTTCCTATGATCTCTATGGTGAAACTAATATTCTCTCCTTTTGTTTTTCTTATTATCTTGAGCCGAGAGTCTTTCGGAAACGGCCTCTCTACTCCTTCGGGGTAGGGCTAAGGTCTGCGTACATACTACCCTCCTCAGACCCCACTTGTGGAATTTTACTGGGTTGTTATTGTTGTTGTTGATCAAGATTTTACTATGGCAAATATTGTTGAACTTCTCTGAAATTCTCATGGAATATATTATATATTGCTTATTATAATTAAAACACTGTAACCATGATTTGTAATTTTGTATGATACGTGAAAATGAGTATAAAGCAAGAAAAATCAATTTTACATAAACAAAGATCTTTTTCAGGAGCAAATTTTGTCCAAGTCCCTCCATGGGAAACCAACTTTGATCTGGCACATTTCTGATCAAATATGATCTAAGAAGAAATGAGTTAGAATCCTACCAAACTACGACTATAAAATTTGATCACCTAGCAATGGGCAAATCCAGATAAGCGAAATCACTAGCAGTCACTACGAGTAAGCTTTGAAGTTTCTAACAATCTCTTTCCTAATTCAGCTTTATTCTTGACTAAACTCTTAGAAAGGAATAATGTCTAGAATGTACATCTTTTACACCTTTTGTCAATTATTCTTTTACACAACAACAACAACCCAGTATAATCTCACTAGTGGGGTCTAGGGAGGGTAGTGTGTACGCAGACCTTACCCCTACCCTGGGTAGAGAGGCTGTTTCCAAATAGACCCTCGACATCTTTCCCTCCAAGAACTCCCTACCTTGCTCTTGGGTGACTCGAACTCACAACCTCTTGGTTGGAAGTGGAGGTTACTTACCATCAGAGCCCCCCTTGTCTATGAAAGAGTATTCGACGAAGGTACAAATTCTGTCATGCTTCTAGGATAATAAAAATATTAATACCAATAATAAGCAGTAATATTAGTTGCACATAAAGTTTGACATGAGTATCTAAAGGCAATGGATAAAAACTGCTGCAATTGTTCTCTCCAAAGCTATGTTCAGCAGTTTTAGGGTAGAGGGCAAAGCCAATACATTTTTCCGCTGGGGTGGGGGCGAGGCTTCAATGTCAGTAGTCTCACTCAATATGAGTAGGGACTCGGGAGGTTTTATTCAGGGTTCTTCAGTAGCTAATATTACTAGAAATAATGAAAGTAATGAATTTCATACCTCTGCGGGTGAAGGTTGCTGTATTTACACCAATTACATGACCAGATGAATCAATCAACGGTCCACCTGAATTCCCTGCATAAGTTGGTCAAAACTAAAGCTTCCCCTAGATGCATAATCTGATGAACAATGAGTTTTAGACAAGGAAAAGTAATCTATTTTGACATCTTCAGCGGTTAGAAATTGAACTTTATCCGCTAAATCAACCCAGCAATCTGCCCCGACCTTATGCTCAAGTAGACCTCTTTTTGCCCTCTAAACAATGTCTTACGTCCTATTCAAACAGTGCAGTGTGCAGAGGTGATTCACCAAACTTTTCTCGCGACCAGTAAATGTCTTATGTAGGAAAAATGGTTACCAGCATTAATAGCAGCATCTGTTTGAATAGCTCCTTTAATGGCGGCTCCATTTGGTGCAGGTATTTCCCTGCCTTAATCCACTAACTACCTGTAAATATTCGAAATAATCAGATAAACTACAACAATATCCGTTTCCCCCATGATTAAGTTTCTTTTCTTTTTTTCCCTTTCCCTTTGCACGGAGAAACACGAGCAAATCAGTTTAAAAGATTTATCAGTTTCAAGATTTTGCTTCCCTTTTGGCCAGGCGTAAACTGACATTCTTGAGAGTTGATAGTACATAATATTATGAGTTGAACAAAATATTTCCCTTCTTTATATCAGATGACGTTGCATAAAGCAAAAGCAGTGAGCTTACCTTTTATAGAAATGGAAACATTTTGCATCCTAAGAGGAAATCAAGATTACAAGTTCTATACTGAGTAGGTTTAGCAAAAATGCATGAAAAGTAAATGCTAGAAGGATTTTCCTCGGGGAATAAAACCATAAAAATGAGTTTCTTCATAGAAATATTTCTGAACTATGAATAAACTGTAGATAAGTATTACCCCAGTTGTCAGAGTGTTTTCAAATCCATAGGGATTTCCAATGGCGAAGCAACTTTGACCTACACGTAAGCCACGGGAGGCACCAACAGAGATTGGTTTTACTTCATCACCTTCAACATCAACCTGCAGTTGAATAAGAGAAAAACTAATTACACCGAGGGGACTTTTCAACCAATCAGCTTGTATAGGTATCGAGAGCTGTTTGACAGCTTTATTTTGCACATATTTTTTTCATGCTTAGTATGCATTCTCCTTCTAACATTTCATTTTCGCTAGATCTAATCTAAGAGAAGTGTTCTCACTTCTCCCTATAAAATTGCTTTTTTGCTAAAAGAGAGAAGCAATAACAGATAACAGTTGAGAAGTTACAGGGACGGGTGTTAGAATTGTAAGAGCTTGTATACAAATAATGTCATACAAAATAGAATGGGAGGAGCTAGATAATGTCATATATGTCATATTTTTGTCCAGTTAATCTATCAAAAATCTTTAGATGGAGAAATTTGGACAACTAAAATTGTTAGTATATAGCTGACCAGTAATGAGAATAAAAGTGCAGCCCGGTGCACGAAGCATCCCGCGTTATCACGCAAGGTCCGGGAAAGAGCTACACCCCAAGGGGGTGTGATGTAGGCAGCCTATCATGATGCAAGCATCAATGGCTGATTCCACGGCTCGAACCCGTGACCTATAGGTTACACGGAGATAACTTAATCGTTGCTCCAAGGCTCCATAGAGAATAAAGTAGTAAAACAATGGCCATTGGCAACCATATCAAGTAATAGATTGATTCAACACCTTGAGAACAGCCAGATCATATGCTGGATCAACACCTACAATCTTCGCTTCCTTAGCTATGCTTTCTCCTTTAGCATTTACTAAAGAAACCTGAAAAGGAAAACTTTTCAAAATTAGAATGACCTGAAATGGAGCAGTCCTGTTGAATATCCAGATAAGAAAGACCAAAAGAATAACCACCAGGAATGCAGAAAACCTTACAACGCTGCAGTCCACTTTGATCAGTAGATAATTTAGCAATGACATGGTAATTGGTAACCTGCGATAACACTCGTGCGCCCTGAAACTGGTCAAACAGATCATCACTACGAGGCAAAGGATAACAGTTCTTCACTGTAACGTTGTTCAACTGGCGATAATCAATACACAGACGCATAGAACCATCATTTTTCTTCACAAACAAGACAGGAGCACCCCAAGGTGATACACTGGGCCGAATAAAACCCTTATCAAGCAATTCCTGTAACTGATCCTTCAACTTAGGAGGAGCCATACGATACGAAGGAATAGAAATGGGCTGAGTGCCCGACAAAAGATCAATGCCAAAATCAATATATCTATCAGGTAGCATGCCTGGAAGGTCAGCTGGAAACATATCGGGAAAATCCCGTACTACTGGAACTGAATCAACTAAAGGGGTATCAATACTGACATCTCTCACATAAGCTAAATACTCGTCACACCCCTTCTCAACCATACGCTGAGCTTTAAGAAAAGAAATAACTCTACTGGGAGTGTGATCTAAATTACCCTTCCACTCAGCAAGTGGTACACCTGGCATAGCCAGCGTCACACTTTTGGCGTGACAATCAAGAATAGCATAATGGAGTGACAACCAGTCCATGCCCAAGATAATATCAAATTCTACCATGCTGAGCAACAATAAACCATCTCTGGTCTCAAAACCACTAATAGCAACCAAACACGACTGATAGATGTGGTCCACAACAAGAGAATATCCCATAGGAGTAGAAACATAAATAGTGGAACTCAAAGAATCCCGAGATATACCCAAATGCGGAGCAAAATAAGAAGACACATAAGAATAAGTGGAGTCTCGATCGAATAGAACTGATGCATCTCTGTGACAAACCAATATAATACCTGTGATGATAGAATCGGAGGCAACAGCCTCGGTACGGGCATGAAGGGCATAATATCGGTACGGGCATGCGGAGCAAAATTCCATCAAAAAATCACCTTTAAATCCCTACCATGGTCATGTATTTAAATTGGGAATTTATGGCTTCCAATCACCATACCATAAGTTGTAATACTTGATTCATACTCATAATTCCATAATAACTCCATATATGTAAGTCTAAGGGTAAAAGTTTACCTCTTGTAGACCAAATCTTGAAAGACAACTTTGGGGTGTTCTTGAGATTTTGAAGAAATCCTATGAAATCCAATCAAAATCATGTTGTAACTAGTGATTGAGAAGTGAAATCACCATGAAAACACACTTAAAAACTCACCTTAGGTGTGCAATTGGATGCCTTGGCCGGATTGGGGATGGAGAGGATGCCCTAGTCTTGAAAAATAACTTAAATCCTCTAATTTCCTGTCCTTAGGTGTATTTAGAGGTCTTCCACTAGCGCACCCACGCTAAGGCCGCGCTAACGAGGCAGAATACTTCGCAATATGCGCGGTCGCGCTAATGGCCGCGCTAAGGTCATGCTAATGATACATTCCCAGTAAAATGGTTGTAACTTTCTGTATACACCTCTAAATGACGAACGGTTTGATGCGTTGGAAACTAGACTCAAAAGTATTTAATTTGATAGGTTGTTCATCACACAAATCCTTATATAACTAGAGATATTATTGTGAGGTCTTGTGCGCACTCATTTACAACTTTAGTCTATTATGAAATTCTCTAACTTGGCTTAGACTTAGGCCTCTCCTTAGACCCCAATTCACTTATAATATGACTTATACGCTTATTAACATATCCAATTGATATCCATTATATCATGAATCCTCATTTGCACACAAAATAAAATAATTAGCCTACCTTGGCACCACGAAATCTTAAATAACTTGGCAAAATTTTCCGGGGCTTTACAGAGTGGAAGTGGGAGCAGATCACTATGGATTTCGTTGTTGGACTCCCACAGACTCGGAGGAAGTTCGATGCAGTGTGGGTTATTGTTGATAGTCTGACCAAGTCAGCGCATTTCATTCCTATGACAGTCTTCTATTTTTCTGAGAGGTTAGCTGAGATCTATATCTGGGAGATTGTTCGTCTTTATGGTGTGCCCGAGTCTATCATTTCGGACCAAGGTACACAATTTACCTCACTTTTCTAGAGAGCAGTTCAGCGAGAGTTGGGCAAGCAGGTTGAGTTGAGCACAGCATTTCATCCTCAGACGGACAGGCAGTCCGAGCGGACCATTTAGATTTTGGAGGATATGCTCCGAGCTTGTCTCATTGACTTTGGAGGTTCGTGGGATTAGTTTTTGCCTTTAGCAGAGTTTGACTACAACAAAAGCTACCAGTCGAGTATCTAGATGGCTCCTTATGAGGCTTTATATGTAGGATAGTTTAGTACAGCTCAGTCCAGGCAAAAGAGTTATGCAGACCGCAAGGTTCATGATTTGGCATTCATGGTCGGTAAGCGGGTACTGCTTCGAGTGTCGCCTATGAAAGGCGTGATGACATTTGGGAAGAAGGGCAAGCTTAGCCCTAGGTTCATTGGCCCGTTTGAGATTCTTGATCGAATGGGAGAAGTGGCTTATAGACTAGCGTTGCCGCCGAGATTATCAGTCATGCATCCAGTGTTTTATGTGACCATGCTTCGGAAATATCACGGCGATCCATCCCACGTGTTAGATTTCAGCACTATCCAGTTGGACAAGGACTTGTCTTATAAGGAGGAGCCGATGGCTATTCTAGACCGGCAGGTTCGTCAGTTGAGATCGAAGAGTTTTCCTTCTGTTCATGTTCAGTGGAGAGGTCAGCCTCCTGAGGCATCGACTGGGAGTACGAGTCCGATATGCAGAGCAGTTATCCCCATCTTTTCCCCGACTCAGGTACTTCCTTCTTCTGTTCATTCGAGGATGAACAATTGTTTTAGAGGTGGAGATTTTACTTGTTTTAAAATGAAATTCTACGTTTCGAGGCCTTAAAAACCTCTTTTAGCATCACCTCGTTTTGTGTGCGCCGTCCGGACACATAGCCAGAAAGCCTAAATCTGAAAATCTGTGAAATTTTTTACTATAAAATGAATTAATTTGACTTCGGTCAACGTTTTGGGTAAACAGATACGGACCCATGATTGGACGGTCTGTAGGAAAATATGGGACTTGGGCGTATGCCCGGAATCGAATTCCGAGGTCCCAAGCCCGAGAAATGAATTTTTGAAGAAAAATTGTTTTTTGAAATTGTTCATAAGGTTGGAAATGAATTTTGGTTAGAACTTGTTGGTATCGGGCTCGTATTTTGATTTTGGCGCCCGGTACAAGTCTTATATATGATTTAAGATAATTCGGTGAAGTTTGGTAAGAAATGGAATCCGTTTGACTTGATTTGAACCTTAAATGCAAAATTTGATGTTTAAAGAAGTTTTGAGAAATTTCTTTAAATGATTTCTTTAAATTTCTTTATATGATTTAAGATAATTCGGTGAAGTTTGGTAAGAAACGGAATCCGTTTGACGTGATTCGGATCTTAAATGCAAAATTTGATGTTTAAAGAAGTTTTGAGAAATTTCCTTGATCTTGAGGTTTAATTCGATGTTCATGATGTTATTTTGGTGATTTTATTACACGAATAAGTCCGTAGGATAGTTTTGAGGTTGTGTGTATATTTGGGTTGGAGCCCCAAGGGTTGAGGTGAGTTTTGGATAGGCCACAGGGTGCATTTTGAACTTAGAAAATTGCAGGTTTTCGAGCTATGCATAGCAAGCTTGCAGGCTTTGCATTTGCGAAACCTAGCTCGCAAATGTGATGTCGCAAATGCGAGCGGCTTGTCGGAATTGCGAAAGAAGCCCAGGCCAGCTCCCTCTCGCAAATGTGAGGTTATCCTCGCAAATGCGAAGTTTCTCATTTGGCCAGTGATCGCGAATGCGATGCTGTTGTCGCAATTCCCAAGTCGCAAATGTGACATTATTTTCACAAATGCGAAAGTCCAGCATTTATAAAGGTTCGCAAATGCGAGCCCTGTCTCGCATTTCCCAGCTTAGCAGAGGTCGGGGTTCGCAATTGCGAACCCCTGTTCCCATTTCCCAGACCAGTGACCTGCAACTTTATACTTAGACGATTTTAAACCCATTTTTCATATCCTCTCAAAACATAAACACACCAGGGCAATTTTTCAAAGGCTTCTTCTTCTCCAAATCAATTGTAAGTCATTTTTAACTAGTTTCTTCAATCATTAACATCTTTTAACATGATTTCAACTCAAAATCAATGATTTTCATGGGGAATTGGGTGTTTTGGGTAGAACCTAGGTTTTTCAAAAATTGGGGATTTGGACCTCGATTTGAGGTCCGATTTAAAAAAATCATATATTTGGGTTCGTGGGGCAATGGGTAATCGGGTTCTGGTTCGAGCTTCAGGTTTTGACCATGTGGGCTCGGGGGCGATTTTTGACGTTTTGGGTAAAACTTTGGAAAACTCATTTTCATGCATTGGGGTTGATTCATTTAGCGTTTATTGATGTAATTAAGTAACTTGTGGCTAGATTCGAGCGAATTGGTGGTGGAATCAAGGAGTAAAGCTATAATTGAAATGTGAATTGTATTTGTAGCATCGAGGTAAGTGTTTGGTCTAACCTTAGCTTGAGGGATTAGGAGTGGTGTCTATTTGCTACGTGTTAATTGTGGAGACCGACGTATAGGC
Organism: Nicotiana tabacum; assembly: GCF_000715075.1. NCBI lineage: Eukaryota > Viridiplantae > Streptophyta > Magnoliopsida > Solanales > Solanaceae > Nicotiana > Nicotiana tabacum. The sequence goes on from NC_134084.1 coordinate 27,811,169, forward strand.
ATGGTCACGAGTATCTATACGTCGGTGTCAAGCATGACCGTGAGTCTTGTGTTATAAATTATTATGACTCCGTTGTGGTTTATTGTGCCTCACATGTTATTATTATCATTGTTCCCTTGCCAGGATTCCTTGTGATTATTGTTGGCTTGTAAATGGGAGCGAGTGGTACACCTACCACAAGATATAATGAAATAGGAGTGGGTAGTACACCTACCACAAGATATAATGAAATGGGAGCAGGTGGTACACCTACCGCAAGATATAATGAAATAGGAGCGGCTGGTACGCCTACCACAAGATAAATGAAATGGGAGCAGGTGGTACGCCTATCACGAGAAAAGTGAAATGGGAGCGGGTGCTACGCCTGCCACGAGATAAATGAAATGGGAGCGAGTGGCACGCCTGCCACGAGATAAATGAAATGGGAGCGGGTGGCACGCCTGCCACGAGATACATGAAATGGGAGCGGGTGGCACGCCTGCCACGAGATACAGGAAATGGGATCGGGTTGCACGCCTGCAACAAGATGTGAAAAGAAAGTGAAATCTGCCTTTGTTTTCCTTATTCTTTTTAGTGGTTGATTTTGATTCCTTTATAATTCTCTTGATATTCTGTTTTACCTGTTATTCCCCGAAGCATGTTTCCCCCTCCTATCTTTATTTGTTTATTTCTATATTTCTTTTCCGTTGTATATATTTGAACTGCACATGTTTATTTGGTAGTCTGGTCCTAGCCTCGTCACTACTTCGCCAAGGTTAGGCTAGACACTTACCAGCACATGAGGTCGGTTGTGCTGATACTACACTCTACACTCTTTTGTGCAGACCCCAGTGTTGTGGACTTCGGACCGTAGAGAGATTGCTGATTCTTGATCATCAGGCGACCCGAGGTAGTCCTGCAGGCGTCCACAAGCCTTAGCGTCACCTTCTATCTACTATTCATATTTCTTTCATGCATTTCTAGAGATAGTGTTGTATTTATTTCTTTCTTTCAGACCCTTTATTTGTAGTATTCTTAGACGTCTGTGAAACTGTGACACCAGTTCTGGGTAGTCGAGACTCAAACAGTTGTATTGGATATTCATGTTTAGATAGCTTATTGTTTCTTTCTTCCTCTTATGTTAAATTCTGTTGTTTAACTATTATTATTTCGAAATTGTTAATGAATATAAAATGGGTATAAAGGTAAATTGTTCAATTGATTGGCTTGCCTAGCTCGAATTAGTAGGCTTCATCACGACTCCCGAGGGTGGGAAATTCGGGTCGTGACAGGCCTTGACCTAACCTCGTCACTATCCTTCTAAGGTTAAACTTGGCACTTACTATGTACCATTGTGGTATACTCATACTACGTTTATGCACATCATTTTGTGCAAATCCAGGTACTTCTTATCAATTCCAACACTAGTGAGCCGAATTTTCATTTGGAGACTTCAAGGTACACTTGCCCACATCCACAGGCCTCAAAGTCCCCTTCTATCCCTTTTTATATTTTTCCTTCTATACTAGACACAGTTGTATAGGAATGTTTCTGGTATTACCATAGAGCTTGTGACTTGTATTATGCCAGGTTTTGGCTATTGTATACACTTAGCTGTAGAGTTCGATTTTCCTTTTTAATATATGTTGTTAAGTTTTGAGAATTTAGATTATTGTTTTCATTCACTTCCGCATGTTTGTTAGGCTTGCCTAGTCTTAGAGAGTAGGTGTCGTCACGACATTCTACGGAGGAAAATTGGGGTCATGACAAAGCAGCTCATCGTGATAGTCACAGATAGCTCCTAAGCACCCTATTGAGTGCTGCTCGATCGTACCAGGCTCAGAATCTGCACAAATATATACAAAAATGTAATAATATTACAAAGGTTGCAAATATAGTAAGAACCGTAATCGACCTCAACAAAGTAGTTGCAAAAGTTTTGTCAAAAATTTACTTACTCTACAAATTTGTGCAGTTTTATACACAACTGTAATAGAGAAGACGCACAGAGACATCATAATAAGATATGCACAATAGGGCAAGTGATGTAATAGCTCCTATATCAAATAAGAAAGTTTCCAATGCATATAATTAAGAATGTATTCAATCAGCATATATAGATGATATGCACAAGTAAAGCATTATGCTCAACCCGTTAACTGGTATCATAAATCACAAACCTGCACAGACAAAATCCAAGGTAGCATGGATAATCATGTGACTCTAGAGAGATGGATCCAAACCCATGTGCAATAGGAACGTAAATTCATATGCACTTCAAATGTATGTACAATATGCCTTATCAATACCTCAACTGGAACGTGAATCCACACGCTCTAACAACTCAATGTCTCCCAACAGTGTCAAGTTAAGCAGTGAGAACAAGATACATATGCTAACATGGTGTATATAAGAAACAATATATGACCAAATAGTTCTACCATATAAAATAGGCACATAAAATTTAAATTGTTAAACTAGTATCTGAAGGATGCTTATAACATTGTACTACTATAAATAAGTAGCTCAAGTAGACATACGACATGCAAAACATGCAACAAGTAAGGCATGTAACAAACAAGGCATAAGAAAGCTTAACAAATTACCACCAAGAATGGATTAATCTTTACATCCATATATATGTTCGTCACATCGCATATACATTATATTATCCTCATTCATGCAGCACATAGTGACAATATCATTTGTACGAAAAATTCTCCCATCGAAGTAAACAAAGATATTTACTTCTATCCAGACAAGCTTTAACTTCAAACACTGCTTTACCTTGCTCTGAAGCCTCTAAACGTCCATAATCTACTCAAAAAATGCTTGACATATAGTTATACGACTCAATTCCATAAGAAAAGATTTAATCTTGATCAAAGTCAACAAAAATCAACTTTGGGCCTACATGGTTACCTAAAATAAAGTCCAAATCACATTGACCATAACCTTACGAAGTCTAAATCTATGCTAAGATTCTCAATCTAAGATCATTTAGACACATCATTTAGGCGATTCTAGGTTTTCTCCAAAAATATATCTTGATTTCGCCTTTAATCATTATTTCTAAGATATAATAGATTATAGATTCACGATATATTTATCGATTCAAGTTAGAATCACTTACCTCAATGTTATAGTTGTAGATCTAGCTCAAAACCCCTCAATCTGAGCTCCCAAAGTCTCCAAAATGTGTGAGAATGAACCAAAATCACAAACTTGGGACTATTTATACAAAGAAAAAATATTGCACATCGATCAGGGACGGGACCATGTCACGAGCCAAGTTTTCCCTCTGTGAACCGTCGTGATGGCACCAAGTCTCTACGACTAGGTAAGCCTAACATTTGCAGAACATGAAACGAAAACATAAAAGCTAATAGCTAACAGATAAATTTTAACAAGAAATTAAAATGTCGCTCAGTATATACGATAACCATTCTCGAAGTGTACATAAACTCTCCCAAAATCCTGAATATCGCAAGTCACAAGCTACAGAAACAAAATAGTATTTCTATACTCTACAGTCTAACAAAAGAAAATACAAGAAGTGTTTGACATGGGGAAGAGTAGATAGGGACTCCGAGGTCTGCGATCGTGGTAGATATACCTTGAAGTCTCTACATCTATCTCGCCTCACTAATAATGCGACTGATAAGTGGTACCTGGATCTGCACACGAAAATCATGTGCAGGGAAGGGCATGAGTACACTGTAACTGTACTTAGTAAGTTCCAAACCTAACCTCGATCAAGTAGTAACGAGATAGGTTCAGGGCCCTACTGCTATAAATATAATGAAATAAGACAGAATGAAATATCGTAGTAAAAATAAATACGAAAATCTAACATGAATAGAATCATAGAAAGACAACAGCTCAGAACACAGAGATAACAACAAGGGGAGCTCCCGAGATACCGTCTCGTAGTCCCAAACGTAAATATGTACGGGGATCTCCCAGAATACCGTTCCGTAGTCCCAATCAAAACTCAGAAATTCGGTTGAAGAACTTTCCTCTATTTTTCTCAACTTCTCACCCAAATTCCTTAATTTGATGAAAAAAACAACTATGGATTATGGAATACAACCAAAAATGAGTTAGGAACCATTACCCCAAAGCTCTCTCCGAAAATCCCTCGAAGAATTGCCAATTTCCGAGCTCTCAAGTCCAAAAATGAAGAATGAATTCAAATCCTCGAAATTTCCCATTTTTCTGCCAGAGAATTCGCTTCTGCGAGCTTTCAACCACATCGGCTATCCCACACCTGAGGAAAATCCATCGCAGGTGCAAAGGCAACTTAAGTGGGCTGGGACCGCACCTGCGAGCACTGGGTCGCACCTGCGAGCCCGCTCCTGCGGTACACTACAGCTTTTGCGGAACAATAATTGCACCTACGATCCTAGTTGGTCAGGTCCAAAATCGCTTCTGCGGCTCCTTGGCCGTTTCTATGGCTCTGCACCTGCGGCCCAAAGTGTGCAGGTGCGAAAACACCAGGTGCAACAGATTCATCAATTGGGTAAGTCCAATTTCCATCCGTTAAGCACTCGAAACTCACCCGAGGCCCTCAGAACCTCAACCAAACATACCAATCAATCCTAAAACACCGTAAGAACTTAGTCAAGCCCTCAAATCACATCAAATAATGCTAAAATCATAATTCACCCCCCAATTCAATCTTAAAGAACTTGAAACTTCTAAATCCGACAACCGATACCGAAACCAACCAAACCATGTCTGATTGACCCAAATTTTGCACACAAGTCATATTCAACACTACAGACCTACTCCAACTTCCGGAATCAAAATCCGACCCCGATATCAAAAATTCCACTACCGGTCCAAAACTCCAAAAATCCGACTTTCGCCATTTTAAGCCTAAATGAGCTACGGGCCTCCAAAACATAATCCGGATACGCCCCTAAGCCCAAAATCACCCAACGGAGCTAACGAAATCGACAGAACTCCATTCCAGAGTCATCTTCACATAGTTCTGACTACGGTCCAAATCCTAAGGCTTAAGCTCCCATTTAGGGACTAAGTGTCCCGGAACACTCAAAAAAACAAAACGAATCCTCCTGACAAGTCACAATAGCAGAAATAGATATGGGGAAAGCAGTTAATAGGGGATCGAGGCTCTAACTCTCAAAACGACCGACCGGATCGCTACATGACACATCACCCTTTAATGCACGTGAACTAGGAGTGATAGCTAGTACATCGTGCCCAACGTCACACTTGACTTGGGTGCGATGGTAGAACTTTTCATTACATAACTCTACTGGGGGTGTAATCTAAGGTACCTCTCCACTCTAGTCGCGGTAAACCTGGCATAGCAAGCATCACGGTCTTGGAATGACAATCAAGAATAGCATAATTGGGAAACAACCAGTCCATGCCCAAAATAACATCAAAGTCCACCATGCTGAGAAATAATAAATCAGTTCTGGTCTAAAAACCACTAAGAGTAATTAAACACGACCGAAAAATGCGGTAATCTCCCACAGGAATAGACACATAAATAGGGGAACTCAAAGAATCCTGAGATATGCCCAAATGTGGGGCAAAATAAGAGGATATATAGGAATAAGTGGAGCCTGGATTTAATATAACTAATGCATCTCTATGACAGACCGGAACAATACCTGTAATGATAGAATTGGAAGCAACGTCCTCTATACGAGGAGGAAGGGCATAGTATCTGGCCTGGCATCCCCCTCTAGGGCAACCTATACCTCCTCGACCTCCACCTCGGGCTGGCTAAGCAGGTGGGGTGGTAGCTGGTGCTGTAATCATAGCATAGGGACCTGGTGGAGCACACTGTGGCTGGGAAGTCTGTAGAGGTGCACCCCTCCTAAATCTGGGGCAATCCCTCACCATATGGCGAGTGTCACCAAACTCAAAACAAGCTCTAGGAGGGCGTGGCTTCTGGGGCTGACTCGAGCCAGGTCTGCTGAACTGACCGCTAAAAACACCCTGTGCAGGAGGCACACTAGATACTAGAGGTGCATAATAAGGCTCCTGAGGCCTTGGAGGAGCTAGAATACCACTAGCAGCTGGAAGAGCTTAATGAACAGTGCGACTCACATAGCACCTACCATGATGAACTACAGCTAGGGCACAGGCACCAGAATAATGGCCAAACTCTCAAGACCTCTTGGCCTCTCTCTCTTCCTATCCCGAGCAAGCATGCCCTCCACTCTCCTAGCAATACCCACCACTTATTGATACGAGATATCCATCTCTAGCTCTTAGGCCATGCTATGCTGGGAATGAGTCCCTCAATAAACTGATGCACCCTCTCTCGAATTGTAAAAACCAAGGCTAGTGCATTTCTAGCCAAGTCATTGAAACAGACTACATACTCTGAAACAGTCATTGAACCCTGGCGCAACTGCTCAAACTCCATTCTCCATGAGTCCTTGAGGCTATGAGGGACATACTCTCTCAAAAACATGTCCGAGAACTGAGTCCATGTAAGGGAAGCTGCCTCAGCCAGGCTGTCCAACTCATAAGTACGCTACCACTGATAGGCTACCCCTCAAAGCTGAAAGGCAATGAAAGAAACCACACTCGACTCTGCTATGCCCATAGTACGGAGGATATGGTGGCACTCCTCCAGAAATCCCTGAGCATCCTCTGATGCTAGACAACTAAATGTAGGAGGGTCGTACTTCTTGTACCTCTCGAGCCTATGCTGCTCCTCCTCTGAAACTTTTGCCCTACCCTTGGGCTAAGTTGGGGCTAAAGGTGGTACCGGTATAACCTCTGGAATCTGCTCAACCTAAACCCCGCCCTAAGATATGGCTGGAGCACGGGAATCAACCCTACCTAAGCTAGAGCACCAAATATGCTCAGGAACTGTGCAATGGTCTCCTGAAGAGCTGGTGTAGTAGTAGTAGGCACCTCAGGTGTCTGCGCTCCGACTGGAGCTACTGGTGGCTCCTCTGTAGCAGCTTGCTCGGGTGCTCTGGTTGCACCACGTGGGTGTCCTTGGCCTCTACCCCGGCCCCAACCTCGGGTGGCTCTAGCAGGTGGCTCGGGTGCCTGGTCATCTCCGGCTATACGTGTCCTCACCATTTGTGAGATAACAGAAGGCAGAAGTTTAGAATTTCAAAGTCAATAATCTCGCACGACAAGGAATCAAATGAAGTGGAATTTTCTTAACAGTTCCATAGCCTCCCGAAGATAAGTACAGACGTCTTCGTACCGATCCGCGAGACTCTAATAAACCGGCTTGTGACTTACGACTCCTATGAACCTAGAGCTCTGATACCAACTTGTCACTATCCAAGTTCTCTCTCTGTGAATCGTCGTGACGGCACCTAGTCTCTACGACTAGGTATGCCTTTTGCAAAAAATAAAACGAAAACATAAAAGCTAACAACTAACAGGTAAGTTTTAACAAGATATTAAGATGTCGCTCGGCATATAAAATAACCATTCTCGAAGTGAACATAAACTCTCACAAAACCCGGAATATCGCAAGTCACAAGCTACAGAAATAAAACAATATTTCTATACTCTAACGTCTAACAAAAGGAAATGCAAGAAGTGTTTGACATGGGGAAGAGTAGATAGGGACTCCGAGGTTTGCAGTCACAGCAAATATACCTTAAAGTCTCTACATCTTTCTTGCCTCATTGATAACGCAACTGATAAGCAGTACCTAGATCTGCACACAAAAAACATTTGCAGGAAACGACATGAGTACACCACAGTGGTACCTAGTAAATGCCAAGTCTAACCTCGGTCGAGTAGTGATGATATCAGGTCAGGGCCCTACTGGTATAAATATAATAAAATAAGACAAAATAAAATATGGCAGTAAAAATAAATATGGAAATCTAATAGGAATAGAATCATAGAAAGACAACAGCTCAGAACACAAAGATAACAATATGGGGAGCTCCCGAGATACCGTCTCGTAGTCCCAAATGTAAATGTGCAGGGGGATCTCCCAGATTACTATTCTGCAGTCCCAAAGTAAATATGCAGTACAGGGGAATCTCCTAGAATACCGTTCCGTAGTCTCAAAGTAAATATGCAGCTCAACCAACAGAAATAACAATTATAGCAAAAAAAAAACTTACAGTTTAGACTAAGTTCAAGTCAAGGAAAGCAAGAAATTTCACTAAACATGCTGCACAGAGTTCAGATAGGCAGTTAAAACACGTAGGCATGCTATGATAAACTAAACATGATAGTTACATATGCTAGTGTAGTTCAAATATGAGAAACATGTTATGACTTAGTGGAAAAACGGAGTTTTACAACAAATAGCCCATGTACGTACACGTCACCGCACGTACACGGCGCTCACATATCAAACAATACCAAATCCTAAGGGAAATTCCCCCACACAAGGTTAGGCAAGCGACTTACCTCGAACCAAGCTCAAATCAATTTGTCACAATGCCTTTTCCACGAATATCCGGCTTCGAGTGGCCCAAATCTAGTCAAAATCAAATGCATAACATAAATGTAACTACAAGAAACTAACCTAGATAGTGAAATCAAAGCTAATGCGAGAAATTGGAAAAATCGCCCAAAAAGCCTCCCCGGACCCATATCTCGGAATCGGGTAAAAGTCACAAATTATGAGCACCCATTCACTCACGAGTTCACTCGTACCAAAATTATCCAAATCTGATGTCTAAATCCCAATCAAAACTCAAAAATCCGGTTGAAGAACTTTCCCTCATTTTTCCCAACTTCTCACCCAAATTCCTTAATCTAATGGAAAAAAACATCTATGGATTAATGGAATACAACCAAAAATGAGTTAGGAATATTTACCCCAAAGCTCTCTCCGAAAATACCACGAAGAATCGTCAATTTCTGAGCTCACAAGTCCAAAAATAAAGAATGAATTCAAGCCTTCGAAACCCCGTTTTCTGCCAGAGATTTCGCTTCGGCGAGCCTTCAACAGCATCTGCGGTCCCGCACCTGTGGAAAATCCATCACAGGTGCGAAATCAACTTAAGTGGACTAGGACCGCATCTGCGAGCTCTAGGCCGTACTTGCGAGCCCCCTCCTACGGTCCTTATCCACTTCTGCGGACCAATCGTCGCGCCTGTGATCCCAGCTAATCAGGGCCAAAACTTCTTCTGCGGCTCCAAGGCCGCTTCTGCAGCTCGGCACCTGCAGCCCAAAGTGGGCAGGTGCGAAAACACCAGGTGCAATAGCTTCAACAATTCCATAAGTCCAATTTCCATCCGTTAAGCACCCGAAACTCACCCAAGGCCCCCAGAACCTCAACCAAATATGTCAACCAATCCTAAAACACCATATGAACTTAGTCGGGCCCTCAAATCACATCAAACAACGTTAAAATCACAATTAACCCTCCAATTCAATCTTAAAGAACTTGAAACTTCCAAATTCGCCAACCGATGCCGAAACCAACCAAACCACGTCCGGTTGACCCCAAATTTTGCACACAAGTCATATTTAACACTACAGACCTACTTCAACTTCCGAAATCGGAATTTCATCCCGATATCAAAAATTCAACTACCGATCCAAAACTCCAAAAATTCGGCTTTCGCCATTTCAAGCCTAAATGAGCTACGGGCCTCTAAAACATAATTCGGACACGCCCCTAAGCCCAAAATACTCAACCGAGCTAACGGAATCGACGGAACTCCATTCTGGAGTCGTTTTCACACAATTTTGACTACTGTCTAAATCTTAAGGCTTAAGCTCTCGTTTAGGGATTAAGTGTAACAGAATACTCCAAAAACCAAAACGAAGCCTCCCGACAAGTCACAATAGTAGAAATAGATATAGGAAAAAACGACCGACCGGATCATTACATCGCGCCTCACCCTTTAACGCACCTGGACTAGGGGTGATAGCTAGTACGTCGTGCCCGACATCACACCTGGCTTGGGTGCGATGGTAGAACTTTTCATTCATTCTAACCCCCCCCCCCCCCCCCACAAACGAACATCTCGAACCCCACGTAACTCCTCCAACGATTCAGACTATTCCAATTATGCTATATGAACATATGTAAAATCTCGAAACACGAAACAAAATGCTATTAATCAGATCAACAACTCAAACCAACTTAAGAATCCTTAAAGTTCCAACTTTCATGAAATATCCACAATGTGCTCCCGAGCCCCTTAAAAACATGATAGGTGTTTTATGAACTCCTATGCGCATGAGTTATTGATCGGATAATATGGTACATACGGTTCGTTTGATGGACCTCTAATTTTATAGTACGATGAGAAGTTTCTAGAGAAGTCCTGTATCTTCGGGAATCACAAAGTCTATGTTAATTTGTATACGTGTAAGGGTTGTAAGGGGTTGTTTGGTAGGATGCATTAGATAAAATAATGCATGCATTAGCTTTTTGTATTAATAATACATTGTTTGGTACACATTTTGAATTTACGCATTAGTTATGCAAGCATTAGCTATACATCCTATTTGGTATTATCCTATGCATAACTAATGCATAGAAAACAAGTAGTAGCAATGCAATGAGCTTTAATGCATGCATTAGCTTAGTTAAAGACAAAATTGTCCTTCAATGCAATGAGCTTTAATGCATGCATTAGCTTAGTTAAAGACAAAATTGTCCTTCAAAATTTATGTTTGATTAAAATATGCTAGTTAGTATATTAATGCAAGCTCAAAAGAATCCAAATAGTGAAAAATAAAATTATATCCCTAGTAAATAAATAAATACTTAGCATATTTTCTTTTTTATAAATAAATATTTAATTTTATTTTCCAATATAGGTAGACAAATCAAATAATTTTTTGTAAACTTTTTCATATAAAAATATTTCTCAACATATATTTCTTTTAAAAAATTAGAGTGTGAACTAGTTTTGAGGGCATTTTGTAAACAAGCAATTCTTTTAGAAATTGTGCGATGTTTTAATACATCAAACTAAACAATGGATAAGAAATATGTCAGCATAACTAATATCAGTATTACTAATACATCCTATTCAACATTATTCTTATGCACCCTACCAAACGACTCCCAAGTGTGACAGTGCCATCCCTTGGGTAACGCAAGTAAAGTTGGGTCCCAAAAGTTTAAGGACCCCTCTTGTCACTAATAGTGGATTTATGAATTAACTTTTCTTTACAAATTTGAGCATAATATTTTTAAAAAAAGGAAAAGAAAATTTCAAATGGATTTGAATCGAAGCGTGAAAAATATTTTTAGTTTTCTATTTGGTGGCAAAGATTTTATCTCTCTAGGTTATTAGAAGATTATATTTAATATACTCAATTAAATAAATAAAAAACTTGATTATTTTTCAATTACGTATATTACTTGAAGAATAATATTAGCATTTGTGTAACAGATCTATTAATAGCTTTACATCTCAAAAAAAAAGGTATATATATATATATATATAGGGAGCTAGGTGCGGTAGACGTATTAAACACCGTGATTACATCATTACTAGTTGTGATTAAGGGTGGATTCCCAGTGGGATCCATACTAGGATTATCCATAACTGGATCATTAACAAAACGTTGCCTTAAGTGTGCAAGTTAAGTGAAGTCGGCAAGAAAATACAATGCAATGGCTGCTGAAACAACAGCCGCAACTCGTTTCCAGTAAAAATACTAGAATCGGCCATTCTGAATTTTACTACTTTCACAAAGCCTAACAAAAGTTATAGAGCGCGTTTGACAATTTATTTCATGCAAAGATTCGAGAACAATCAACACAGAATTAGGCTGAAGAGTCGAAGAGAATTTAATATATTTTCCCTTCATCAAGATGCAATATATAAATAAGCCTGCGCCATTGCAACAGCTCAAACCGTTGCCAATATTTCCTCACAAGTCAGTGGTGCCCTTTCCTCTGTCAAACGTTCATTGGCTTTATCTCCCTTCCCCAATTCTCATCAGAAGAATAAAAATTAAAATAGAAAATGCAAGTTATAATTACGTCCAGTCACAGACTTTTCTGCCATCTTCATCAACTCAAGAGTCCTACATCGCTGTCTGCGCAGCAAGCTGAGTTTAAAAAACGTGGACCCGGTAAGATACTTTTTAATTCCATACAGGATTTAACATATGCAAAGAAATGTTTACCTAATCAGTGGAGTTTACACTATCTTGGATCCCTTAAACGAAAATTATCACTCCATGAGTTTCAATTTATGTGAACATATTTGATTGGACATTGAGTTTAAAGAAAAAATAAGATTTTTAAAACTTGTGGTCCTAAACAAGCCATAATATTTGTGTGACTACAATCTTTTGAAACTTATGGTGTTAAACAAGTCAGAGTATTTGTGTAGCTATAAAAGCTTCTCATTAAGGGTATAATTGGAAGTTTAAGTAAAAAAAAAGAGCAATATAAAAAGAGATCATTCTTTTTGGAATGGACCAAAAAAGAAATAGGTTCACAGTAAAATATTTCATAGGATAGATTGGAACTTGGATGTAAACATATTTCCCACTGCTATGGAATTGTTGATTTTTTTGTAATAGAATTTCAAAACATTCACGATGTGGAATAATATTGAATATGTTGTTGTAGAATGCCAGTACACGTTGAGTCGAAATTGTTCCTTTTTATTTTCCCTGTCATGCACCTTTAAAATTTTTAGCATTGAACTCATTATATTTTTAAAGCTATGGGTTCAAACCTACTATTTGTTATAATTTTAGTAGATTTTACACATAAACTTATGCTCCGCATCGAAAGTTATGAACAATTGAACCGTCACCTATACGCTACATGTGCCCCTGAATATATAATGTCACACTCATAAACTCCAAATCATATTCTATATATATATATATATATATATGTCGACAATATGAAAACTCAAGATTTTCACTAAGTGGTGCTACTTATAGTAAAACTATCGTGAGTGACGTGAAAATATTGACGTTAGTCGCAGGCAAAGTTATCTGGGCTAAACTGTTGTACGTGTTTGCGTGACAAAGTTATCTATTCATCCTCACTTGCATTCTCAGTAGCACATGTAAAATCATAAGCATTAGGAAGGAATATCACAGTGAGTTACTTACTCCTTGTTATCTCAATAGTAGTATAACTAATTACTGTGAACACCTAATTTTTGCACTATTTTAACACCTCCTAAAGTTATTAGTGTTTTGTTATTTTAATTATTTTTCTCAATTTTTGTGACTTTAATTGCATATTTCCTATCATAAAATACAAAAAAAAATAGTTCTTTCTTCATTTGTACATTTTAAGGATTAACTAGTTGTTCAGTTGATAAATTAATATAGTTAATTGATCATTAGAATAAGTTATTTAATTAATTTATTTGTGTAAAATTAGTTTAATAAGTAGGATTAAGGAAGAAATTTGGCCAAATTTGAAAGAAAAAGTGTCCAAGAGTGCAAGATAAAGGGCTGCCATTGAAAGGGTCTGAAACTACATAGTTTTGCCTCAAAACTACGTCGTTTCACTAATGAAACAAGATCAAATCATACCCATCCATTCCATCTTGATCCAATGGATCTTATTCACTCTTGACTTAGGTATTTAAAGCCTCAAAAATCTGAAAATTGTCCTCATTTTCACCCATAATTCTTTTCTCCTTCTTTTCTCTTCTCTCTCTCTTCACTCTCTCTACGTCGCCCCAGTTCCGCCCACCGCCGCCGGCGGACCACCTCCAAACACCTCCAAATTCACACCATGTAATCTCCACAACTTCTTCCATATCTCCAAACCAAATCCTTCAAAAATCCCTCAAACTCCTTGAATCTTAGATCTAAGAAATTTTCTCGTCATTTTTTTGCCCAAATTCTTGAAGCTCCAACCACGACCACCCCACAATACTTACATCAATGGATAGAGCCCCTAAAGACCTAACTATTGATGCCAATTTCACCCTGAAAATCCGGCGATCAAAATACGGCCAAATTCCGGCGACCTCCCCGAACACCCTCTTTTGGCATACCACCATTTTTTCGGCCACTTGAATTATAAAATGGTAAAAATCCTATTATTTTTCGTGGCTGATTTTTTATTTTATTTTTATTTTTTTCAGATTTTATTTTTGTTTATTATTAATTATTTTAGCATTAGTTTTTGAAGTTTGAAATGTTAAATTTTCTGTTTTTGCACTTGTTGAAGTAGTAAAATAGTTTTGGATTGATAAAAGTGATGTAGTGAAAAATACTTAAGAGTATATGGTACTTGTTTGGTTGTTTGTTTACTACTTCAAGACTCTTTGAATACAATACTCAAAAGTTAAATTGTTTGATAAGTAAATGTAGACCTTTGGACATTGTTTGAATAAAAGTCTATCTTTGAATAGTGGAGAGTAGATTTTGTTTGAAATACTTGACAAGATTTGAACCAGAAAGTCTTGCTTTTTTGAATTTAAGAGCAGATTTTGTAGAAAAATCTGTCAAAAAGATTGATTTTTAATTTTTTGAAATAGCTGTTTGTTTTGATATATAGAGGGGACTCCATCACACTTCGAAGAAGGGGGCATTATTATTTCTGCTTTGAACATACAAAAAACAAAAACAAAAAAAATTAGCAGTTGAAGCATCCTTTAGTAAGCTGAAATTGTAAGTCTTAAGAGTGAATCTTAAAGTGCAAACCTTTTTTTGAAAAGTATAAGTCCTCTTTAGAGTTTGTTTCTGGGTTTCTTCTCTGAGTTTTCGAGTTGTTTTAACATGATTTTGCTGCTGGTTTGCTGCTGTTGTGCTGCTATTTTTATGCTGCTTTAGTTGTTGAGCTTCCATTCTTCGTTGCTGTATTTATTATTCTGCGACTCAGGTAACTCTTTAATCTTATGTTGCAGATATTTTCACATTAACAAGAGAACTCATCTTGATTGTTCGGAGCATGTCCATTTAAATAAATGAGTGCTTAGCTAAATTTCTTTATTGTTTAAATATATCTTGTTGTAGTTCATATGTAAAATAAATCCTTGGTTGATCAAACACTCTTTATTCATGTGTTATTTGTCTTTACTATCTATTATAGTTTTGATGCATATAAAAATGAGATGTTCCTAGTAAGTTGCAATGTGCTTAAAGACTCCTTTTGCACCTTTGCAGTTCTGGGCAGTTTATGAAAAATAACAAAAGAGCCATGCTTAAAACCTTTATTATTTTGATAAAATATAGATTTTATCTGTGACCATCTCTACTAGGATTTTAGAATTTTCTGGTAGAAAGTGGCTAGATCCTAAATAGGTGTTTGAAATTGCTAAGGGTTAATGGCTTAGAGCAAAAGAGGCCAGACTCACAATTTAGCCCAGGTCGGCTGTCTTAGTAAACCAGCATTTGAAATCTATTGGGCTTTCAGCTTGTGCCCATTTTCGGAGCCCAATAATTGGCCAAGGCAGATTCTGTCCAATAGGCCCAATGCCTTTAAGAAGTCTATAAATATTTTGTCTATTTATTTCATAGATGTTGGCCCAATGCCATAACTAAATAAGCAAATTGGCTCACTTTCTCAATAAATAATATGATCCATCTTCAAAATAATACTTACTAGATTAGTTGAATAAACTTATTAAGAATTAGTTAATTTTCATGGTATGTAATAATAATCCAATAACTTAAGTACCTTTAATTAATTTAAACGCTATGCAACTAGTAAGCCCGTTTTAATTTTTTTATTATTATTATTTCACGGACTCGCTTGTGTAGCGTGATATTAACTCTTAAAATTTTAATTCAATAATCTCATACTATTTCTACTAGCTTTAATTAGTTTCTAATTTAACAAACCCTTTGCTAAACTCGCGGATTCGCTTGCGTAGTGCGATAGTAACTCTTAATAAATAATTTTCTCAATGCACAAATATAGTAATTTTTTTTGAAAGTACTAACGTGTTAATAATTCTTTGTCATGACTGTGGATTCGCTTGCGTAGTGCTGTTATGACTAAGCTAATAAATTCTGTCTAGATTACACATTCGTTAGCGTAGTGTGATTATGACATTTTATTATTTTTTTAATAATCAAATAAGTAAAAGCGGACATAAGAAAAGCATAAAAATAAAATAAATCACAGTTTATCCAAGTTTAATTCAAGCCAAATGTAGTCAATAAAGTGACCATGCTAGAACCACGGGACTCGGGGAATGCCTTACACCTTCTCCCCGATCAACAGAATTCCTTATCCGGACTTTGTTTTCATGGACCAATAATAATAGAGTCAAACCTTCCTTTGAATTGGGATTCAAATAAAAGGTGACTTGGAACACCGACAAAAATCAATTCCAAGTGGCGACTCTGTAAATAAAATAATCCCTATTCAAATTTTGTCACTTTAATTGGAAAAACTCTTTGACCCATACCCATATCTTTGGAGGGAGAAAATAGGTATGACAGCTCTGACGACTCTGCTGGGGAACAACCAGAATTCGAGCTTGTACATTTTGACTTTTATTTGGCTTTATTAATTTTGTATATATTGTGATTTATTTGTGCCTAATGTGCTACCTGTTCGCTTTATACTGCTTCGATATTGTTGAAATGTACATATAAACTGTCTTCTCACGCACCCCTCTAAGTCTTCTTGAAATTAAAAATTGGGCATTTGCTTGACATAGCCCGCTTTCTTTAAGATAGCCGAGGTGCTTGTCACCCGGTGAATGATTTTAGTCACACATGTTTTAGGCGGGGAGAACCACCAATTAAGCCGAAAAGCAATGCTACCGGTACACTGACCCTCCTCGGCTCGAGTTGTCCGCTCGAGTAAGCCAGTCTAGATACCTTCTCCAATAAGATTTAAACCTAGAAGAACAAACCTCATGCTGGATATCCCTAGTAGGTTCGTTGTATTTGCATCACGTGCATTTGACTTAGCGAAACTCGGCACAGGGGCCGGGTCCGTATAAGACAGGTATCCCCTTTGAGACCATCATGTTCACGTATGTGCTACTTGATACATTATTTGGAAGGCTTACTTGCATTGTCGACCGGTTAAAAAAAAATAGTTAGTGTAATTATTGAAAATGAAAAAAGAAAAAAAAGGAATAATTCTCCTCGTTTAGTGCAAATAAACCTTTAAAAAAAATAGTCTAGTGTGAGTTGTTAAGATTAGTAGTCTGGTGTGAGTTGTAAAGATTAATTTTCATTAAAAAAAAGAAGGAAAAAGTACCCAGTTTTACCGAACTACGCGGGTTTGATTCTCACCGGATGTGAAATACGTAGGCAACCTCCATCGGGTTTGGCCCACAATCTTAAAAAAAAAGGAGCATAAAATTCTCGAAAAAAAAAGAGAGCCTATTTTGGTCACCTTTTACCATTTTACCCTCATGTCTAGCCATTTTGTCAAAGCAGCTTTAAACCTTTCCGGAAGTACCGAAAGGCTGTTTTCGCAAAAGTAGTCATTTGATCTAGTTTTGTCCGGTTATATTTGCTGAGACATCTTTTGAACTCCTCTTGGAGGAGCAAATGGTCATTTTCGTAAAAATAGTTTTTTTTTTTAAAAAACTATTTATTATTTTGTCTATGTTTTATCATTTTGTTCCTCTGTTTGGCTGTTTTGCCGAGACATCCTTTATGCCTTCTATGGAAGTATTAAAGGACCGTCTTTGTAATAGTAGCCATTTTTTCCGTTTTTATCATATCAACTTTTGTGTCCGGTAATTTCAAAATATAGATTATAATAATAATAATAAATAAATAAAAATAGATCAAGTCCTAAATTGACAAAAAAAAAAGAGAGAAAAAAAAACATAATGATCATGATTTGCATATAGGTTAAGGTAAGTCTTAACCCTTTTTATCTTATTCTTAGGATCATCATGAGTTCTCCACAAAGAAGTAGTCAGAAAAAGGTAAGGGATGAGACACCTCCTATGTTCTTGATCAGAGATAAGACCCCGAGTAATCTCTGTAATTGGTGGGCTAGTTTTGCTATATGGGAACAGAATCGAGTACTTAAGCACCTCAAGTTCCTCACCAACATCATGGGAATTAAGCCTAACAGAGATTTAATCTAGGTTCTAGTGGGGTTTTGGGACCCCGCGAATAATGTCTTCAGGTTCAAAGATTGTGAAATGACGCCCACATTGGAAGAATTAGGTGGGTTCACCAGATTGGGAAGAGACCTTCGTGGGAAAAAGCCTGTTGCTCCGAGAAAAGTTGGTGTGAACAACTTTTTAAAGAAGTTATGCCTTCGTCGAATTCCAATGGTTTGCTTAAACGAAGGTTGGGTTTCGTCGGAATATTTTTATGATAGATTTGGGGACGAGAAAGGGTTTGAGAACTTCTCAGGCACAGAATTCGTCAACCAGTTGAGTTACGACGCTTGGAGGGAGTTAAGAATCTTCGCGTTCATGATATCATTTCTAGGGATCATGGTCTTTCCAGAGCATGGTGGGCGCATCAGAATTCGATTGGTTGCGGTAGTCTCGTATTTGCAAAGTAGTAAGGATCATACCATTCTTCCTATGATTTTGGGAGATATTTTTTGGGTTTTGACCCGTTGTCAAGAAGGTGAAGATTACTTTGAGAGATGCAACATTCTGTTGCAGATGTGGTTCATAGAGCACCTTTATCATCATCCAATAGTAGTAAATTTCAATGATGATTGGTTGAATTACATTGGATGTCACCTAGACAGAGTTGCGAGTTGTAATCTTCCAGAGGGGGTGAGGGCTTGGCGGACATTACTTGGTTCATTGAGTGCTGATAGAATCACTTGGAACTATTACTAGTTCCCTTCTGCTAAAGTCATGCATATGTTAATGTATTGCCCGTTCTTCATACTCATGTGTTTCAGAGGTTTTCAACCTTATGCATATCTACGCGTCATGCGCCAGCTAGGGAGAGAGCAAAAGAGGCCCCTGATTGAGGACATGCGCCCGTTCGTGTGGGAATTCAAGGGAGAGGAACCTCCAAGGGAGTCATATGCGCAAAAGGTTTGGTTTGGTAGTTGATTTTCTGATTTGGACGAGATGGTAGCTGATCGTGAATGGGGGGAGGTAAGCCTCGCATAACTTGAGTGGTTTCATAACCAGGATATCCCCGAGCAAAGGCCAGAAAGATCCATACGGCATGCATTTGATTAGGAGAAGGAAATCAAGGCCAGATTTAGAGAAACCAGAAGGGAGGTGGCACAAGAGTTCCAATCTCGTATTGACACTTTACAAGAAGATAAGGGCATTCTGGAGACAGCCATGGACATATAACAGGCTGATTTCGAGTGAGAAAACGCTTAGTGGGCACGAGAGAAGCAAGCACTCAAAGCCCAAATTCGAAATAAGAACATAGTCACAACCGCTCAGCAACAAGAAGAGAAAGAAGCCCGATTCAGGGTATTCCGTGATCATGAGTGTAGAGGTTTTGCTCCATTAATCCAAGGTCTGAGGGATTAAATAGGGGGAGTTGAGTCAAGTAAGGAGAGCCAGATCGCGGAGTTTGAAATAGAAAGACACCACTACCAAAAGGTGATCAATCAGTTAAAAGCGGAGTCGCTAAAAGTTCGGCGCTAGAAAGATATGGCCTTGGACCGTGAGCGTGATGCGCTGGATCTAGCTGAGACATGTGGTCAGAAAAAATCAAGAGTTGCATGTGGCTCAGGAATACATTAAGGGAAAGATCCTCGAGGTAGCCACATATACCTCAAGATCATGCAGGAGTTGCCAGGGAATGACGCCCGAGCGGTTTGCAGAAGTATCATTGAACGTTGCTCGTCATATATCTGCAGACTTGGAGATGATATACCGCAATGTTGGCGGGTATCCACGGGAACAAGAGCCTTGATTACAGTGATGCTGGTGGATTCTGTTGTAGAGATCAAAGTCTTCTTTTAGTTATCAGACCTTTTTCATTATGCTTTTGTTGTTTTTGAGTCTGTAAGAGTCTTTTGGTGTTTTGAGTCTTGTTGTTTTACCTTTTATCCTAAAAAGTCTGTTTAAGTCAGGTTTGGTCTTGTTTATCTTTATGTAACTCTTGCTTTTTGAGTTTTGTATCAAAAAAATTATTATTTTTATATTGAAAATCAATGAAAAAGATTTTGGTTAGAAATATTCTAAAATGAACCAAAAAGATATTGGTTAAAAAAAGGACATGTACCTGAACTACGTAATGATCTGATTCATAAGGCGACATGATACGTAGGCAACCCACAAAAGGTTCGATCAAATATTTTTTTAATGACTCTAAAGTAAGGGATCAAAATAAGGCGAAGAAAAAAAAACGGAAAAAAAGAGAATGAAATAACAATGTCAATAAGCAACAAGCTGATAAGCCAGAATGAAACATGAAGTCTTCCAAAAGCATGTTAGAGATTGTAATATTTTAGGAGCATAGCATATCTACGTGTGATTCCTATCTATAAAATTCTTAACCCTAACACCTTTATTACCTCTTATCTAGTAAGCTTAAGGTGGTTGGTTTGTGGTGAAACTGGCAACACATCTTTACTTCACAAGATCTAAGGGAGCAGTGGCAATGGATAATAGTGATGAAATCGAGTTGGTTAGTGACAATCCGCAGGGTCAGTCAGTTGAGCAAGAGTCGGAGGAGATAAGAAAATTAAGACAACAACTGTCATATGTATATCAAGCTTGGGTTTCCGGTCGACCTTCACCCCAGGGTCCTTCAGAGGGAACTTCCACCATACCTCAGGCTACTCAAACACCTCTCCATGCAACGAGCGATCATATTCTACCACCAGGGTATGTGCTGAACTAAAGCCTCCATGCTGCCCCCGGTACCTCTAACATGCGACCTCCAATCGCACCAGTCAGGAACACCCCTCTCATCGTGTCTGGCGCACCGGTATATACAATCCCGCCACCACCTCCTGTGATGAGGCCAAAAAATGAGCCAACATCTCATGCTTATGATGGCCAATACTACCCTCCAAATATGGCTTTCAAGGTCTCGGCCCCATATAATCAGACTCCTCAGTACGAGTCACCAGTGGAAAATGAAAAACTTGCCACGACGGTTGAGCCAGATGAGATGGCCAGGAAAATGAAAAGTCTTGAACAGAATATAAAGAATATACAAGGACTAGGTGGTCACAAAAGTGTTTCATTCAGTGATCTATGCATGTTCCCTCACATCCATTTACCACGAGGGATCAAGACCCCAAAATTTGAGAAATATGATGGACACGGCGACCCTATCACCCACTTGAAAAGGTAATGCAACCAGCTGAGGGGTGCAGGAGGAAAAAAAGAGTTGCTGATGGCTTATTTTGGAGAAAGTCTTGTGGGGGTAGCTTCTGAATGGTTCATTGACCAAGATATCTCTCACTCGCATGTTTGGGATGACATGGCCCAGGCCTTCGTTAAACAATTTCAGTACAACATTGATATTGCGTCGGATCGTAATTCCTTGTCCAATATGAAGAAAAAGCCGACCGAAAATTTTAGGGAGTATTCCATCAAGTGGAGGGAGCAAGCGGCTAGAGTTAAACCACCCATGGATAACCACGAGTTGATCACTGTTTTTCTGGAGGCTCAAGAGCCTGATTACTTCCAGAACATGATGTCCGCAATGGGTAGACCTTTTGCAGAAGCAATCAAAATAGGGGAGATGGTCGAAAATGGCCTCAAGACTGGCAGAATTGTAAGTCATGCTGCTCTCAAAGACACCACCCAAGCTATCCAAAATGGGTCGGGAAGTTTGGCAAATAGAAAGAAGAGAGATGAAGGGTCCATGATGACTTCGGGATCCAGGGAAGTTCAAAGAGGGGCATCACACCCTTATGTGCAAGCTCAGCAGGGGCACTCCAGCTACCCTCAACATTACTATCCCCCGCCAATTCCTATTCCTCAATACCCTATGGGCCCACCACAATATACAATGTTCAATGCTCAATCATATGCTCGGCCTCACAATCAGCAAGTACGGGCACCAACTCTAAGGGCCCCCGACCTCAGCAGCAAAATTTTTGGGCACCCTACAATGCTCGTCCTAGGCAGGATTATGGTCGAGAGCAGAGGCCAGCAGAAAAATTCACTC
Organism: Nicotiana tabacum; assembly: GCF_000715075.1. Lineage (NCBI taxonomy): Eukaryota > Viridiplantae > Streptophyta > Magnoliopsida > Solanales > Solanaceae > Nicotiana > Nicotiana tabacum. The sequence continues at coordinate 27,833,078 of NC_134084.1, forward strand.
CATTGGCTGAATCATACTCTAGTCTATTCCAGAAACTGAAGCAAATGGGCGTGATTGGACCCATAGCTCCCCACCATATGCATCCTGATTCGCATGGATTTCAAGCGAATGCTAGATGTGAATATCATTCAGGCGCCATGGGGCATAGCACTGCTGACTGTTGGACTCTGAAAAGAGCCGTAGATAGGCTCATTTCTGAAAAATTGATTATAGTAACGAATGGCGAGGACCCTCCTAATGTGACAAACAACCCGTCGTCAGCACATAATGATGTTCATTTTGTGGGAATGACTGGTCAAGATCAAGAATACAAGCCGATCAGTCGAGCAGAAATGACAGTGGGTGCAATCCAAGAAGGAACAGGTCTGGAAGTAAGTCCCAGCCGAGATGTGCCATTGATTGTGAAAGGTGCCCAAAGCTCAAATAAGGCAATTTTATTTGTTCCAAAAATCTCAAGGTTGGAAGTTCACTCCAGTGTTCTAAGCCCAAGGTTATATGTACTTGGAGGCCACCCCGTCACAAGGCAGAAGCAGGGAGGTACGAAAGGTATAACAGAGCCGATCATAATCAAACCTGTCATGCAACCCCTTGTGACTAACACAAAAACCACTCCTTGGAACTACAACAAAACCGTGATGACCTACAAAGGCAAGGAAATCATAGAGGAAGTGAGGGAAACTGGAGGTTTGACTCGATCGGGGAGGTGTTACTCTCCAGAAGAGCTGAGGAAGGCCAAACAAATCAGAGAAGGCCAATTGCCAATAAAGAAACTAGTCACTGAAGCAGAGGCAGAAGAGTTTTTGAAAAAGATGAAAGTTCAGGAGTACTCAATCATTGACCAGCTAAGAAAGACTCCTGCCCAAATCTCTCTACTATCTCTGCTCATACATTCCAAAGAGCATGCCCGTGTACTAATCAAGGTCCTGAACGAGGCACATATCTCAGAGGAGACCACAATGAATCAGTTAGAGAAGATGGCCAACAGATTTTTTGAGGTGAACCGAATCTCCTTTACTGATGATGAACTTCCCAAGGAGGGAGCGGGGCACAATAGGGCAACTTGATGGTCAAATGTGAGGGGCATTATGTAAAGCGAGTCATGGTTGATGGAGGCTCAAGTGTAGATGTATTCCCTCTCTCTACCTTGCAAAGCATGAAGATCAATACAGACAGAATACGACCCAACAATGTTCGCATCCGGGCTTTTGATGGCTCAGCAAGAGATACCATTGGGGAGATCAACCTCACCATGACGATTGGTCCAGTTGACTTTGAGATTGTCTTCCAAGTAGTGGACATGGCCACTTCTTATAATTTTCTTGAAAGGCCATGGATCCATACGGCCCGAGTTGTGCCATCCACCTTGCATCAGATGCTCAAATTTGAACATGACAGGCAAGAAATTATTGTTCATGGGGAAGATGAGTCTTCCATTTATAAAGACCCGTTAATCCCCTGTATTGAGGCCAAGGAAGGGTGTGAGTCCATTGTCTATCAGCTTTTGAAGTGGTTGTTGTGGACCATGTTGATGAAGGAAAGCCCATTCTGCATCCTCGTCTTTCCACCACATCTGTAATGGTGGCTGCAATTATGTTGAGACAAGGTTATGAGCCAGGAAAAGGATTGGGGGCATCATTGCAAGGAATTTCGGAGCCTATTTCTCCATTCAGTAACCAGGGTACTTTTGGCTTAGGCTTCAGGCCAACACAAGCAGAAAAAAACAAAGCCAAACACCGCAAAAATCATGGATGGGTCTTGCAACAACCTATCCCTCACATTTTCTACACTTTTGTCAAGCCACGACTCCAAGAGGGTCAAAATTACTCGGCGCATGCAAACATTGATGAAATTTGCCATGGCCTCAGCCAGATGTTTTCTAAAGTGAATATGATCTAGGCTGGTGAAGGCACTAGTCGTGCTGATATGCAACTAATTGACCCAGACACCATGCTCACCAACTGGGAAGCAACTCTTCTCCACACAAGGAAGGAGTCTTGATAGTTTGCCTTTGCAGCTTCTTTTTTGTATTTTGGGTTACTTTCAAGGTTGTAATCCAAACATCTTAGTATGATTGTTCTGTTTTGATGTTAACCCTTCTATCCTTTCCAATTCAATGAAATGCAGTTCAGTTTCCTATTAAGTTTCGTATCTTTTCTTTTTTCTAATTCTTGTCATTTTATTTCCATTTCAGTTTTGTTAATGTCAGCTTTAATAACATGACATGCATGCGAAATTCACGCCCAGATCTTTAAAAGCTGTCTAATATCGAAATAATGCATCAAGAGGTTGAATATGATGAAGATGAGGTTGTTGAGGAAATAAAAAGAGAGTTGGAACAATTTGAAAACAAGCCTAAGCCTAACCTCAATGAAACTGAGCCGATTAATATCGGAAGTCATGAAGAAGTCAAAGAAACGAAGATAAGCATTCACACTGAACAAAAAACCAGAGATGCCTTGATTCAACTTTTATTTGGATACAGAGACGTGTTTGCTTGGTCTTACGATAATATGCTGGGTTTAAGTGCTGATCTAGTGGTTCATAAGCTTCCTACGTATCCTGATTTTCCACCAGTCCAACAAAAGCACCGAAAATTTAAAACAGACGTGAGTGACAAAATCAAAGAGGAAATAATGAAGCAACTAAGCACCAATGTGGTCAGAGCTGTCTGATACACCACTTGGGTGGCGAATGTTGTGCCTATGCCGAAGAAGGATGGAAAGACCAGAGTCTGTGTTGACTACAGGGACCTGAACAAAGCAAGTCCAAAAGATAATTTTCCTTTACCAAATATCCAGATTCTTGTAGATAATTGCGCAAAGCATGAGATACAATCATTCGTGGATTGCTATGTTGGGTACCACCAAATTCTAATAGATGAGGATGATGTAGAAAAGACCGCTTTCACCACTCCATGGGGTACTTATTGTTACAGGGTCATGTTTTTCGGTTTAAAGAATGCAAGGGCAACTTACATGAGGGCTATGACCACCATTTTTCACGACATGATTCACAAAGAGATTGAAGTATATGTCGATGATGCCATCATAAAATCAAAGACACAGGTTGATCACGTGTGCGATTTGAAAAAGTTCTTCGAACGGCTTCGAAGGTATGACCTTAAGCTTAATCTAGCCAAGTGTGCATTTGGGGTTCCATCTGGGAAACTCCTCGGTTTTATAGTCAGCCGGAGAGGAATTGAACTGGATCCATCTAAGATAAAGTCCATTCGAGATCTGCCACCCCCGAAGAACAAAAAGGAAGTCATGAGTTTGCTCGGGAGGTTGAACTACATCAGTAGGTTCATTGCTCATCTCACAACCACGTGTGAGCCCATCTTTAAGTTGCTGAAAAAAGATGTCGCTATCAAGTGGACGGACGATTGCCAAAAAGCTTTTGACAGAATCAAAGATTATCTGTCAAAACCCCCTGTACTGGTCCCACCTGAACCTGGTATGCCTTTATTTTTATATTTATCGGTGATGGATAATTCCTTCGAATGCGTTCTGGGGCAACATGATGCAACAGGCAAAAAGGAACAAGCAATCTATTATTTGAGCAAGAAGTTCACCAATTATGAGGTTAAGTACACCCTTTTAGAAAGGACATGTTGTGCCTTGACTTGGGTCGCTCAGAAGCTGAGACATTATCTTTTGGCCTACACTACTTACCTCATATCCAGAATGGATCCTTTGAAGTACATCTTCCAAAAGCCAATGCCCACTGGCAGGCTCGCAAAATGGAAAATCCTGCTCACAGAGTTTGACATCGTCTATGTCACTCGCACCGTGATGAAAGCGCAGGCTTTGGTAGATCATTTGGCAGAAAATCCAGTTGATGATGAGTACATGCCACTTAGCACATACTTTTCAGACGAAAAGGTCAACTCAATAGAGGAAGTGGTTCCAGATGATCACCCTATACGGAAAATGTATTTTGATGGGGCTGTCAATATTAGAGGAGTTGGGATCGAGGCAATCCTCATCTCACCTATTGGACATCATTACCCCGCAATGGTCCAACTTTGGTTCTTCTGTACCAATAATATGACAGAATACGAAGCTTGTATCATGGGTTTGAAAATGTCCATCGATCTGGATGTGAATGAACTATTGGTTATGGGAGATTCTGACTTGCTTATCCGGCAAGCCCAAGGCGAATGGGAGACTCGACATATCAAGATTATTCCGTACAGACAATGTGTTCAAGACTTGAGCAAAAGATTCAAATCCATCGAGTTCAGGTACATTCTCAGGTTTCACAATAAGCTAGTCGTGCCTTGGCTACTTTAGCCTCAATGCTCCCTTATCCAGGCAACACTCATATTGATCCACTAGAAATCCAAGTTCGGAATCAACACAGTTACTGCAATACAATTGAGACAGAACCAGATGGTGAACCATGGTATCATGACATAAAACGATTCCTAAAAACAAGAGAATATCCAGAGCATGCTAAAGGAGATCAAAAAAGAACTATAAGGCGGCTCGCCAGTGGTTTCTTCCTGAATGGGGAAATTCTGTACAAGAGGACCCCAGATTTAAACTTGTTGAGATGCATAGATGCTACAGAAGCAGAGCGGATCATGAGTGAAGTGCATTCGGGGGTATGCGGACCTCACATGAATGGATATGTTTTGGGGAAGAAGATTCTGTGGGCAGGGTATTATTGGCTTACTATGGAGCGAGATTGCTTCAGATTTGTTCGCAAGTGTCACCAATGCCAGATTCATGGTGACCTGATTCACTCGCCTCCTTCGGAGTTGCATCCCATGTCCTCTCCTTGGCCTTTCGTTGCTTAGGGAATGGATGTCATTGGGCTGATCGAGCCAAAGGATTCAAATAGGCATAGATTCATTTTGGTTGCAGTTGATTACTTCACCAAGTGGGTGGAGGCCGTCACTTTCAAAGCAGTCACCAAGAAAGTAGTGGTAGACTTTGTTCATTCCGAAATCATCTGTCGCTTTGGTATCCCAATGACCATTATCACTGACAATGCAGCCAATCTAAATAGTCATTTGATGAAGGAGGTATGCGAACAATTTGAAATCATGCATCGCCATTCTACCCCTTACCGGCCAAAAGCCAATGGAGCCATTGAAGAGGCGAACAAGAACATCAAGAAGATTCTTATGAAGATGATCCAAGGTTCCAGGCAATGTCATGAAAAGTTGCCTTTTGCTCTTTTGGGATACCGCACGACTATTCGCACATCTGTTGGTGCAACTTCGTATGTGCTTGTATATGGAACCGAAGCTGTAATACCCGCTGAAGTCGAAGTTCCCTCTCTCCGAATTATTGTGGAATCAGAGATTGAAGACATCGAGTGGGTCAAGACCCGATTAGAACAACTGATGTTGATCGATGACAAACGGCTAGCGGCAGTGTGTTTCGGCCAATTATACTAGCAAAGAATGGCACGCGCTTACAATAAGAAAGTGCGCCCAAGGCAGTTTGAGGTAGGCCAGCTGGTTTTGAAACGCATCCTTCCGCACTAGGTAGAAGCTAAAGGAAAGTTCTCCCCGAACTGGCAAGGACCCTACATCATCAAGAAAGTGTTACCAAAAGGGGCCTTGCACTTGGTAGATGAAGAGGGACGGGTACTATACATGACTATTAACGCAGATGCAGTCAAAAGATATTATGTCTGATATGTACCCACTGTAGAATTTTCACACACCGATTTTCTCAGATCGAGATGACGAAGGCTATCATTTGCTCGCTATTCCGAATAGGTGTCACCCTTTTGTTAACTCTTTTGAGATGTATTTGTCTTATTTATTTCTGGAACCTGTGTACTTGTAAATAAAAAGAAAAAGAAAAGCCAAACAACAAATCCCTGAGTCATTGAACTACGTCCGACCTGATTCCGAAAGGATACGTAGGCAGCCTTACCCTGGGTTCGGTCCCATTAAAAAAATCCATATTCCCAATACTCCAAAACTAGGGCAGAAGTTTATTTTATTTCACGGTTTTTCTGTAAAAATGGTTCCAAAATTTGTAATTCAGTTCAAGGTTCATTTTGCCTTTTTTACCTTTCAAGAACTTCTTATCGTTGTTTTTTTGAGAATGTTTGAAGTCCCCATGCCAAAGGCGTTGGGTAACCTCCCTCATGCAGTATCTTAGTCAAAAACAAAGAGAGAAAAAAAGAAAAAAAAAATAAAAAAAAGAAAAAAGAAAAAATGAGAGAATTTTATAGGTGAAAACCCGTACGGGCACTATAAGGCGACCGTGAGCAGAGAAATGAGAGAGTCTTATTGGCGAAAACCCAGATGGGTACCATAAGGTGACAGTTAGTAGAGAAATGAGAGAGGTTAGTTAGCGAAAACCTGCAAAGGGCGCTACTAGCCGAATGAGGGTATTTGATTCTCCGGCATGAGCACAACCAAGACAAGTTCAAGATGAACATTTGCGGCGGATTTTGAGAATTAGACAGCTTAGACGGATCAGGCGTCTAGTCCAAAATGCGTGTCATGATTCATTGAAGTCGGCACATACCTCCAGATATCCCTATTCCTTTCCCCGAAAGGGACACCTTTCATTTAAGCACAGTTCTTTTTCACTTTCAATTATTATTCTGTTTTTACCCATATTTTTCTTTGAGTCCCTTTCAGTCTAACCCTGCATCAAAAGCGAAGCAAAGAAATGGCTGCAAAACTAGCTACAGTTTCCCCGTAATATCAAGCACAGTTTAGGGCATATATGGCATTGACGAAGGCACGAATCCATCTGAGATATCATTTGACAAGGCGAACAAAGTGTTTCAAAGAAACTGGAAAGTCGCATGAGTAAGACCTGCTTCATGAGAAAAGTTGATAAGCACTACAGACACAAACCGATACTGGATGCAAGACAATTGAGTTTGATTTTAAGGAAAAATTGTGTTGCCTTAGAGACAAGGGTAGAGATACCATGGACATCTGGGTATGAAACGGTTGGGGGCAACATTGGAAAGCCAAGGTCTCCAAAAAATGATACAGAGCAGCCGAGCATCTATGTACCACGCTGACAAAATCACTTCTTCGACAGCAGTGGTCGTGAATCAAACTACTCAGGGCATCAAGGCCACAAACCAACCACCACTTTGAAAACTCATAAATATTTCTTTGTTTGAAGCAGGAACAAAGTAGTGCAGAATGTCGATCCTAAAAGAACGAACGTCACCAAACGTAAGCTCCTTAAAATCTCTATTTTTTTTCTTTTTTTTTCATCAGGCATCACTATTGTTCACACCTCCCAGTTACGTAGCTTAACTTAGGTAGAACCGTTTTGCCTAGGGGGATCCAGCTCATAGTTCCGGTTAGAAGTACTCTTCGCTCAGGTTGTTTTGCGCAGCTTAACTCAGGTAGAACTGTTTCGCTTAGGGGGATCCAGCTCATAGTTCCGGATAGAAGTACTCTTCGCTCAGGTAGTTTTACGTAGCTTAACTCAGGCAGAACTATTTCGCCTAGGGGGATCCAGCTTATATATCCGGGTAGAAGTACTCTTCGCTTAGGGTGTTTTCCGTAGCTTAACTCAGGTAGAATCCTTTCGCCTAGGGGGATCCAGCTCATCGTTTCGGGTAGAACTACTCTTCGCTCAGGTTGTTTTGCGCAGCTTAACTCAGGAAGAACCATTTCGCCTAGGGGGATCCAGCTCATAGTTCCGGGTAGAAGTACTCTTCGCTCAGGGTATTTTACGGAGCTTAAATCAGGTAGAACCGTTTTGCCTAGAGGGATCCAGCTCATATTTTCGGGTAGAAGTACTCTTCACTCAGGGTGTTTTACGCAAGTTTAACGCAGGTAGAATCCTTTCGCCTTGGGGATTCAGCTCATATTTTCAGGTAAAAGTACTCTTCGCTCAGTTTGTTTTATGCAGCTTAACTCAGGTAGAATTGTTTTTCCTAGGGGGATCCTGCTCATAGTTCCGGGTAGAAGTACTCTTCGCTCAGGGTGTTTTATGTAGCCTAACTCACGTAGAATTGTTTCGCCTGGAGGGATCCAACTCATAGTTCCGTTTAGAAGTAATCTTCGCTCAGGTTGTTTAATACAGTTTAACTCAGGTATAACCTTTTTCACCTAGAGGGATTCAACACTTTATCAATAATACATGGTGCTAAGACCCGATTCTATTTCCTTCTAGTAAGAGAAGGTACCAGCCCCTGATTACATTTCCTTTCAGTAGTACGGGATACCGATCCCTGGTTACACAATCATTCGTTACCAAATTTTACCTTTTTTAGCTAGTTTATACTACTATTTTTGTCTGGCTTTTCAATAAATTAGATAATTTACAGATTTCTCTAATAACTCACAAAATATTTCTAGTGCCAGACTGGGGCAAAAATGTTTTTGTTCGTTTTTTTTGTCTTTGATGGTTTTGCAGGCTCGGCCATATAGCACAAGTGAAGATTAAAGCTTGCAGTTTCAGTTTTTCATTAGAAGGAAGAAGTCTTTCGATCACAGGATAGTTGGAGTTAACTTTGACAATGTGTCAGTAACCCAGCTTCTCAAGATTCATCTTCTCAATTTCAGATCAGGAAAACAAGCAACTAAAATTGAGCCATAATCGTTTCTTCAAAGAGTATCAAAATCCAATCTAAGGTAAACGCAAGCGAGCAGGTCAAGAATCAAGATTTGACTCCAGAAGACGTATAGATAAGAATTTTGTACTCTTAGTTTGCAGACATATATAGTACTCTTCTCTTTTTCTTTTTCGATGTAAGAAGCGAGTAACAGCAATAGCAACAGCGACAGCAACAGCAGCAACAGTCTTAACTCTAGTGTCCGGTAGTCCCAGTGACCAAATTTTTCCAGAACTACACTGACCTGATTCCTTTATAGCCAAGGATATGTAGGCAGCCTCGGAAGCAAGGTTCGGTCACCTTTTTTTCAAAAAAAAAATTGCTTCCATTGGAGTGACATGTGAGCAAAAATTAGCTATGGAATTCACTTTTCTTTGCACGAAAACTCTTCATGTTCTCGAGCAAAGAGGGGAAGCTGTGAACACCTAATTTTTGCATTATTTAACACCTCCTAAAGTTATTAGTGTTTTATTATTTTAATTATTTTTCTCAATTTTTGTGACTTTAATTGCATATTTCCTATCATAAAATACTAAAAAAATAGTTCTTTCTTCATTTGTGCATTTTAAGAATTAACTAGTTGTTCAGTTGGTGAATTAATCTAGTTAATTGATCATTAGAATAAGTTATTTAATTAATTTATTTGTGTAAAATTAGTTTAATAAGTAGGATTAAGGAAGAAATTTGGCCAAATTTGAAAGAAAAAGTGTCCAAGAGTGCAAGATAAAGGGCTGCCATTGAAAGAGTCTGAAACTACGTAGTTTTGCCTCAAAACTACGTCGTTTCACTAATGAAACAAGATCAAATCATACCCATCCATTCCATCTTGATCCAATGGATCTCATTCACTCTTGGCTTAGGTATTTAAAGCCTCAAAAATCTGAAAAATTGTCCTCATTTTCACCCATAATTCTTTTCTCCTTCTTCTCTCTTCTCTCTCTCTTCACTCTCTCTACGTCGCCCCAGCTCCGCCCACCGCCGCCGGCCGGAAATCGCCGCCGCCGGCGGACCACCTCCAAACACCTCCAAATTCACACCATGTAATCTCCACAACTTCTTCCATATCTCCAAACCAAATCCTTCAAAAATCCCTCAAACTCCTTGAATCTTAGATCTAGGAAATTTTTCCGTCATTGTTTTGCCCAAATTCTTGAAGCTCCAACCACTACCACCCCACAATACTTACATCAATGGATAGAGCCCCTCAAGACCTAGCTATTGATGCCAATTTCACCCTGAAAATGCGACGATCAAAATTCGGCCAAATTCCGGCAACCTCCCCGAACACGCTCTTTTGGCATACCACCATTTTTTCGGCCACTTGAATTATAAAATGGTAAAATCTTAGTATTTTTTGTGGCTGATTTTTTATTTCAGATTTTATTTTTGTCTATTATTAATTATTTTAGCATTAGTTTTTGAAGTTTGAAATGTTAAATTTTCTGTTTTTGCACTTGTTGAAGTAGTAAAATAGTTTTGTATTGATAAACGTGAGGTAGTGAAAAATACTTAATAGTATATGGTACTTGTTTGGTTGTTTGTTTACTACTTCAAGACGCTTTGAGTACAACACTCAAAAGTCAAATTGTTTGGTAAGAAAATGTAGACATTTGGACATTGTTTGAATAAAAGTCTATCTTTGAATAGTTGAGAGTAGATTTTGTTTGAAATACTTGACAAGATTTGAACCAGAAAGTCTTGCTTTTTTGAATTTTTGAGCAGATTTTGTAGAAAGATCTGTCAAAAAGATTGATTTTTAATTTTTTGAAATAGCTGTTTGTTTTGATATATATAGAGGGGACTCCATCACACTTCGAAGAAGGGGGGCATTATTATTTCTGCTTTGAACATACAAAAAAAAAAAATTAGCAACTGAAGCATCCTTTAGTAAGCTGAAATTGTAAATCTTAAAGTGCAAATCTTTTTTTGAAAAGTATAAGTCCTCTTTAGAGTTTGTTTCTGGGTTTCTTCTCTGAGTTTTCGAGTTGTTTTAACACGGATTTGCTGCTGTTGTGCTGCTATTTTTATGTTGCTTTAGTTGCTGAGCTTCCATTCTTCGTTGCTGTATTTATTATTCTGCGACTCAGGTAACTCTTTAATCTTATGTTGCAGATATTTTCACATTAACAAGAGAACTCATCTTGATTGTTGGGAGCATGTCCATTTAAATAAATGAGTGGTTAGCTAAATTTCTTTATTGTTTAAATATATCTTGTTGTAGTTCATATGTAAAATAAATCCTTAGTTGATCAAACACTCTTTATTCATGTGTTATTTGTCTTTACTATCTATTATAGTTTTGATGCATATAAAAATGAAATGTTCCAAGTAGGTTGCAATGTGCTTAAAAACTCTTTTTGCCCCTTTGCAGTTCTGGCCAGTTTATGAAAAATAACAAAAGAGCCATGCTTGAAATCTTTATTTATTTTGATAAAATACAGATTTTATATGTGACCATCTCTGCTAGGATTTTAGATTTTTTTTGGGTAGAAAGTGGCTAGATCCTAAATCGGTGTTTGAAATTGCTAGTTAAAAATAAGGGTTAATGGCTTAGAGCAAAAGAGGTCAGACTCGCAATTTAGCCCAGGTGGGTTGTCTTAGTAAACCAGCATTTGAAATCTATTGGGCTTTCAGCTTGTGCCCATTTTCGAAGCCCAATAATTGGCCAAGGCAGATTCTGTCCAATATGCCCAATGCCTTTAAGAAGTCTATAAATATTTTGTCCATTTATTTCATAGATGTTGGCCTAATGCCATAACTAAATAAGCAAATTGGCTCACTTTCTCAATAAATAATATGATCCATCTTCAAAATAATACTTACTAGATTAGTTGAATAAACTTATTAAGAATTAGTTAATTTTCATGATGTGTAATAATAATCCAATAACTTAAGTACCTTTAATTAATTTAAATGCTAGGCAACTAGTAAGCCCGTTTTAACTTTTTTATTACTATTATTTCACGGACTCGCTTGCGTAGCATGATATTAACTCTTAATATTTTAATTCAATAATCTCATACTATTTCTACTAGCTTTAATTAGTTTCTAATTTAATAAACCTTTTGCTAAACTCGCGGATTCGCTTGCGTAGTGCGATAGTAACTCTTAATAAATAATTTTCTCAATGCACAAATATAGTAATTTTTTTGAAAGTAATAACGTGTTAATAATTCTTTATCATTACTGCGGATTCGCTTGCGTAGTGCTGTTATGACTAAGCCAATAAATTTTGTCTAGATTACACATTCGTTAGCGTAGTGTGATTATGACATTTTATTATTTTTTTTAATAATCAAATAAGTAAAAGCGGACATAAGAAAAGCATAAAAATAAAATAAATCACAGTTTATCCAAGTTTAATTCAAGCCAAATGTAGTCAATAAAGCGACCGTGCTAGAACCACGGGACTCGGGGAATGCCTTACACCTTCTCTCCGGTCAACAGAATTCCTTATCTGGACTTTGTTTTCGTGAACCAATAATAATAGAGTCAAACCTTCCTTTGAATTGGGATTCAAATAAAAGGTGACTTGGAACACCGACAAAAATCAATTCCAAGTGGCGACTCTGTAAATAAAATAATCCATATTCAAATTTTGTCACTTTAATTGAAAAAACTCTTTGACCCATACCCATATCTTTGGAGGGAGAAAGGGGGTGTGACAATTACTATGCCGTCTTGATATATTTACAGGAAATTGGTTTTTCCAAACTGAAGGCTCACTTCTATATAAACCACTTCGTCTCAATTGTGCACCTAGCGATGCAAGTTATCTTGGTATGATCATTTCAACTGTGCAAGATATATAATACATTAAACAATTGCCTAATATAAGGAATTGTTTACAACCACAAAGAAAGTTTGATAAATCAGCTACACTTTTTGCAGGTAATGTGAATGAGTACTTAGAATCTAATCGCTCAAAAAACTCCGAAGAAAAGGATATTCAGGTGAAAAGAAAATTATTTGCCTTAGCTTGACTTCTCTCAAATTTGTGACTAAATTGTTACTTTAAGGGGCAAATATACTTTTGAAAAATATTTTTCCGTGTTTGATTGATAGGTGAAAATATTATTTTAAAAAAAATTATTTGGATAAAAACAATGATACCTTTTTATATTTGAAAATAATTTTAAACTTTTTATTTACCCTTAATCACATATTTCTATAGCCACATAAATCTTATGGTATATTTGAATAGTCTTTAATTTTTATTTTTTTTATATTTCGTACCTAGTCAAACTATGCCACATAAATTATAAATTGAAACAAGGCTAGTATATTTCTTTTTTGTTAAATAAAATTGTAGCTGGATTGTTTGCCTCAATAGGTAAGCAGAACAATACAGATCAAAAGTTTGACAGAAGAGATCAAACATATGTTGAATTCGATGGAGGATGGAAGGTCAAGTGTCTTAGCCTATGACACAGCTTGGGTTTCCTTTATTCCGAATAGTACTAATTGTAAGCACGTGATTTTTGCCCTATATGATAATTACTCCCAAAAAATTCAAAAAATAAAATAATTTTCCTTGGTGTGCAATTTTGTGCAATTTTGTGATATTTTGAATAATTATTTGTATTGGTCTGTGCATATTTATTTGTTAAATTATTAAAAATACAAAAATATGTCGCATTTCGCATGTAGGATTTAATTATACAATTGTTAGTAACTAAGTTTGTTTTACAAAAAATAAAAATTACAAAAAATAGGCATCGTTTGCATTTTTAGCATTTAATGTCCAAATATACAATTTTATGCTTAATTATTACTTAATTATGCGTTAATTGTTATTGGGAGTTAATTTGCATTTTTTAACTTAATTTAGTTCTTAATAATAGTTTAAGTATTTTTATAATTTAGTTTTATAAAAATAAAAGAAGAAAAGAGAGCAAAAAATAAAGAAAGTCGGAATTGGGCCTCTTCTTCAAATTCAAGCTACAAGCCCAAAAAATACTCAATCTTCCCAAACGACCCAGTCCATTTCGAACTGGGTCGACCCAGTTCATAACCCAACACCCCTATTATCTTACAAACAACACAAAAACAAAAAAAAAGGAAAAGAAAACAATAAACAAGCTAAGTCATCCGCCTATCCCCCCTCCTATCTTCTTCTTCTTCCTCAAGTTTCACCAAGCTCCATCAATGGCTGCCCTCCTTCTCCTTCTCCAACACACACAGCAAACACATACTTACACACACACACAGCAACGCAAGCACACACGCGCACGTCGTCTCCAAGCTGCCCTCCCATGAACGACCTCAAAAACCATAAACAACCCAACGCGAAGCTCGCTTCAGCTGCGTCTGCCATTGCTGCATCGCCACTGCTTCGTCAACCAGCTTCACATCGCCATGGACGCCGTTGTTTCTTCTTCATCGAAGCCCAACTCCATCGCTGCTTCTGCTGCCTCGTCCGCTGCTTCCCGTCCGAAGCCACCATCGCCGCTGCTTCATCGTCTTTCTCCTGCTGCGTCGCGGCTGCTTTCCTTCCTCCTTCCAGCTGCTACTGCTTCATGCTGCTTCTTCTTCCTCACTCGACGGACTGCTGTTGCTGCTCATCGCAGCAGTTGCTCCTGCTTCACGTTGCTTCATCTTCTTCGTCTCGTTCGAAGGTCTTTCGTTGAGTCGAAGCTCGGACAGATTTGTTTACAATCGAGTTCGTCGTTGATTCATATACGGTTAGTTGTTTTTGAGTTTTATTTTTGTCCATATTTCATATTTATATTTCTCGAAGTTAAAATCGTTAAATATTTGATTTTTGTTTTGTTCATCGTTGAAATAATTTTCTAGTGTGTTCATGTGTTTTGATTGAATTAATTTTCAGATTTCAAATGGAAAGTTAATTAGTGGTTTTTCATGTTTATTTCATGTTTGTTTTATTGTTTAGGTAAGAATTTGTTAGTTTGATGTTTGTTATATTCAAATTGAAATTTAATTGATTATTTCTTCAATTTGTTTCATGTTATTATATATTTTTCAGAAATTATTAATGTTGTTTGAGTCATTTAATCCGTCATGTTTGTTGTTTTAAAAAATAGATTCATTCATGTTCATACTTTGTTTGGTTGATCTTGAATCCGAAATTTGTATAGTTTGATTTCTTGTTTATCATTTATGATTATTTCTTGAATTTGTCTCATAATCTTGTTTAAGTTTAATATAGGAATTGTTGGTTGTAATGTTATTAGAGTTAATTTTAAGTTCAATATGATTGAATTTAGAAATCTAAATATACTTGTTTGTTGTTGTTGATTGAATCTGAAAAGAGGATTGTTTGTTGCTAAAAATATTGTTCAATCAAATTTTAGTTGTTCTTTGTTGTTCAATTTGTGTTCATGTGATATTATTGTTGAATGGGTTAAGAAATCATGTTCATAAGATTTGTTGTTTGAATTTATGTAGAAATTGGTCATATTGGCTATATTTTGGTTGAGTGTGATTAATTGATTTGTTATAGCTGATGGGGTAGTTTGGTAATTTGCAATACGTTCAGGGGTAGTTTGGTAATTTCAATAAGGCCGGAGGGGTAGTTTAGGAATTGTACATTTTGTAATTTTTTATGTGAAGCATGGAGGACAAAATGTAATGGGGTGGGTTGTGATATGGTTGTTTAATATAAAGGGGGGACAAGACAAATTTTAGTGTGGGGGAATCTTGTATCTGTTTATATTAGGCATGTGGGACAAAATATAATGGGGTGGGGGTGATATATTTATTTAATGTAATGGGGGTGAGTGGGAAGATAATGGGTTTGGTAGGAGAAAGTGATGGATTTTAATTGATTAAAGAGTTGGGATTATATATAGGAAGTCTTGATCACACAGACAGAAGAGAAAAAAGGAATCTGAAATAAGAGAATAAAAAGAGACAGAACAGAAAAACACAAAGGGAGAGAAAAAAGGGCTGAATATTTAAGAGAGAGAAAAATTCCGAAAAAATATTCAAACTTTCAAATAAAAAAAAACTAAAAAATCTTCTGCTTTCTTTCATTGTTTGAAATCAGCATTAATTGTTGTTGTTTCATAAAAGTTGGAAGCATTTGTTTTGGGATTACTACTGCACCGGTCTGTTACTGGGTTGTTACTGTTGCTGGGCTGTTGTTGCTGTGTTGTACTGTTATTACTACTGCTGATTCTCATCTTCATTTTCTTTTGCTTCTAATATCAGGTACACATCTGACACGCTGGTTATTGTAATCCGAATATGAAGCATGAATACGAAAAATGAAGAGTTGAAATTCTGAATTAGCTTTAATTATATTCTGAATTTTATTTATATGTATAATTTATTTAGTTTGCAAAAAATCAGAATCGTGTAGCTATTTAATACATATAGTAGAACATCCGACGATAGCTTAACGATTGAACTATCTATATATTGCCAAAAAATAAATAAATGGTGTAGTAACTCCGTCAAGTAAAAATCAAACGAATAGGCCATCTAGTAGGAACTTGGTAGAAATATTGTTTAGTTAAATAATATTGGTTAATTTCAGCATGTAAATGGTCTAGGATTAAAATTAGATTGCTAAGTTTTTTTTTTAATTTGACAAACTGATAGAATGCCTAGTATAATGTAATTAGGTAATAACATGTGAATAAGACGACCCAGGTTTAGTTTTATGTCATACACGTTGGGTCTGGGCCTGCAGTGACAACGGACTGTCATGTTTGCATCATTTTCAGATTTTATGAATCATATTCAAAATTCATCTATAACAACTCAAGCATGTAAGTAAATTAAGATATTTTTTCTTTTATTTTGTAGAGACAGATTTCAATAGAAAAATGTAGGTATTTTAGGACTGTCCTTTTAAAAATAAAATGAGACGAGTCTCGCTTAATAAAATGTATAGATTGTGGGGCCCTCATAAAATGTTTAATTAAAATTAATTAGACTTTGAGATGAGCCGTTTAGCAAAATTCCACGGCCTTACCCAGAAATAATAACACGCTAATTGCTTTAGGCGCGCATTTTAATAAGCTTACTTTCTTAAATTCGGGTGTGCATTTTATGCGACCCAAATCCAAATCCCAAAACATTGAATAAAAATACGTTCCGGATCGCGAGTGCATTTTATGTGACGCAATCCAAAGACATATTTTTAAACGATGTTCCCATTTTTTTTTAAAAAAAATATAATGATAAAAGAGGTAAAAAGATAAAATTTGCACATGAGCTCATAATTGTATAAAACTCAGATATTTAAGCCAAATATGACAGTTGAGCGACCGTGCTAGAACCACGGAACTCGGGAATGCCTAACACCTTCTCCCGAGTTAACAGAATTCCTTATCCGAATTTCTGGTGCGCAGACTGTAATACAGAGTCATTCTTTTCCTCAATTCGGGATTAAAATTGGTGACTTGGGACACCTTAAATCTCCCAAGTGGCGACTCTGAAATAAATAAACAAATCCCGTTTCGACTGTCCTTTAATTGGAAAAACTCCCTACGCCCCTCGCGGGGGCGGAAAAAGGAGGTGTGACAGCTCTGGCGACTCTGCTGTGGATAAGGAACCCAGAACCACTGGTTCAGGGTTCAAGAATTCGAGCTTAAAATAACTGTTATAGTTGGCTTTATTTATTATCTGATTTTTACATGATATATGCCTAATGTGCTAAATGATGTTTTTACCGCTTTAATATTATCTGAATTGTGTATATAAAACTGCTACGAAACCCTTCTTCTTTCTGAGTCTTCTGAATTTATGGTGTACACGTGCGCGTGGCCCACCTTTCTGTTAGAAGTCATACCAAATAAAATGAAGTTGGGACAAGTAACTAGGCCGGGTAGACTTTCGTGCTCCCGGTACGTTGCCCCCACTTCGGCTCAAGCTGTCCACTTGGGTAAGCCAGGGCTAGAACAATATGCCTCAGGTTTTTCACTTAGAATAACTCAGCTTCATGCCGGATCCCTAGTAGGAACGTTTGTTTGCATCACGTGCATTTGACTTTGGAGGCTCAACACAGGGGTTGGGTCTGTCTAGGACAGGTGTACCAAAAAATGAAAATGACCATCCTGATGCATCTTACTTGCTGCTACTTGCGCATTTATTTGATTCGGACTTGTGTGTTGACTGACTTTTGAATATCAGGAATAATATTTTAAAATTGAAAAAAAAAAGAAATAGCGGTTAGGGAATTGACTGTTTATTTTTGAAAAAAAAAACAAATGCCCAAATACTGTCAAAACTCTGCCGAAATTTTGAGAAAATGAAAAAAAAATGTTTTATTAGTTTGTTTTATTAAAAGCAAAGAAAAAATAGAAAGAAAAAAAAACGTTGTTCTATCTTATTTTTCAAAAAAAAATAACAAAAAAAATATATAAAAAGGAAAATAGTTTGTCTTCCCCCGAAAATGACAATGAAAAAGAGTCTTACTTTTAAAATAGTTTTTTTATTCGTTTCTGAAAAATTCAAAATGAAAATGAAAAGAGTCGTGCTTTGAAAGTGGCTTTGTTATTTATTGCTGAAAAAGAAAAAAAATCCTGTTTTAAAATAGTTCGGTTAGTTGGCCCGAACTATGCGGGTTTGATTCTCACCGGATGTGAGATACGTAGGCAACCCTCATCGGGTCCAACCCCCCTTTTTGCTAAAATAGTCAAAAACAAATAAATATAAATAAAAAAACGTGCCAAAATTTTAATTTTGTCATAAATAAGTCGGGTGGTGTCCAACCTCCCCTTCTGCTAAAAAATAGCCAAAAAAAAATATGTCAAATTTTAATTTTGTCATAAAGAAGTCGGGTGACGTTGTTTTATCAAGACATAGCCGAATGTTCCCGAAAGAGACGCCGGAAGGCTGACTTTGCATAAACAGCCACCTTTTGGGTCATGTTTAGGATTTTTGGTCCAGTTGACCCACACAACCTTAAAAATCTTCGTCCCCGAGGCGCTGAAGGGCCGTGTTTGCAACACCCAGTTTTTATTGCAATTTAAAAAAAAAAGAGTCAACGGTCAGGTAAATACCGTTTGGATGTTTGGTCAAAATAAGCCGAGCCAGCTTCGACCGCGTCTTAAACCATTCTTGCCGAAATAGCCTTAGAGTATCTTTCAGTTGTCGAAAGGCTATTTTCGTAAAAGAATGGACAAGTTTGTAAAGTGTCATAAAATAATCTCCCCGACCTCAAAATTCATGTGAGCTTTGGAAGGGGCCACATTTGCAAAAATAGCCGTTTGGTTGCATTTGTCAAATGGGGAAAGGAAGCTGGCCTGTTTGTTTCGAGGTTATAAATCTTTAATTAGAATATGTGGGTTGTTTGATTTTCGAGTTTGTAGGTCATCTTCAAACCTTTGAAACCCAGTTTATTTTAATATGAAAATTGAAAAAAAATGATTAGTATTGTTTATCTTTTATTGGTCCGAACTACGCAAGGTCTGATTCATGCGGGGTCATGATACGTAGGCAATCTCCATAATATTCGACCACGACAAAAAAAAATGATGAAAAAGAATGAAGAAAAAAAATGAAAAAAAAATGAATGAAAAAAAAATCGAAAAAAGAAGAAAAAAAGAAAGATGTTATTAATAATGGGGACCGACGGAGTCCATTCTAACCTGTTTCACTTTGAATCACAAAAAAAGTTAAGGTAGTTGGTTTGTGGCAAGCCGGAAATACAAGACCCAGAAGCACACTTTGCGGGGATCAGGCCTGATAACAGAAGCACTCGAATCCTATTGGGACTTGTTGACTAAAGTTGATGATATTGAAGTTGGCAATGGTCTGGGCAATACTGATGCGAAGCTCAGTGGCTGAGATGCCAGTTTTGATAAAATGGGAGGACGCTCTGTTCCTTGGTTAGTAGGAGAGAAGTTTTTGGTGGCTTATTTTGTTGTCATTTCTGTTGTCCGGATTATTCTTAGGGTTGTAATCCGAATATTGTCTTGTGTCAAACCTTCTTATCTTTCCAGTTTGTCATATCAGTTTGTTTAAGTTTTGTAAAGGCTGTGTTAGGATTTTATTCTGGTTGTTTTGTTTGTTTTATTATTCAAACCATTTCGCCGGTAGTCTAATACAAAAGCCGGTCTTTTATGATTTCCAGTTTCCTTTTTGTTTAGTCCTTTTATCATTTTTATTCAGCACCGATTCTAGTGACATGACATGCGCACGCAGTTTGAGCCTAATCTTAAAAGTTAATCATAAAACCCTGGGAAGGTGATCAAAGCATTTAAAGGAAATAAGAACGGTTTGAGATTATTTGAAGCCCGAGTCATGTGGAACTGGGGCAAGTAAAACACAAAGAAAACCGTTAAATGCAAGATTCGCCGAATTGGCATGAGGGTCGTTCATGAGAGTGAGAGTGTCGCCCAGCAGTGCTTTAGAAATGACAAATGAAAAAAGCAAGTGTTTAACATAATTGTCAAGTCCAGCACCATCGGAAGAGACTATAGATCTATGTTCAAATGTGTTGTTTGCACTTGGCATGTTTTGAAGACTGGAATGACGAAGGCATTTTGTTCTGCTACCTAAACACTTTATCCTTCGTTACCCCTTTTGAGCCTTATTTATTTTCTTTCATACCCCTCGTTCGGAATCAATAGCAACGACTAGGAAATACGAGCCTGGAAGGTAAAGAGAACAAAAATCAACAAAAAAAACGAAAAAAAGGAAAAGAAAAGAAAAATGATAACAAAAAACAAAAGAAAGTCAAATGAAAAAAGATGAATTGGGAATTACGTTTGACCTGATTCCTCAAAGAGGATACGTAGGCGCTTCACGGGTCGGTCATAAGGTGCATAGTGGCCACAATGGTCACAGTGTGCCTGGTGTAATAAAAAAAAATTAAAAAAATAAATAAATAAAATTTTAATTATAAATAAATAATCCCCAAGCAAGAAACTGGGGCAAGGGTTGCGCTTGTGGTAAACAAATATGGTTCTGAAGGTTGTAATTTTTAAACCCCAAATTTATTTTGTTTTTGAGCCTTTAATACCCTTTCTTTCTAGCCTATCCAAAAACCCACATTACGGTCCAAAGAAAGACATTCTGATCAGTCTGCAAAAGATGCCAAGTCAGACAAATGAGAGTCTTACCGGTGAACATAACACTCTATTCCACAACAGAAAGGACTCTAATCTCCAGTAGAGAGAGTCATACCGGCAACACTCCAAATCCCCAGCTGGAAAGTGATACAAATGAGCGAGTCTTATCGGTGAAAATCTTCACGGACACCATAAGGCGATAAAAGCTGAGAGAAAAACCAAAATGAGAGAGGCTTGATAGTGAAAACCCTTCGGGCACTACAAGTCGAATAAGATTGGGAATCAGATGGGGAATTGTCAATTGAAGATCTTGAAAGACGATTGACGACGGAGGATAGGACACATATGCATGTCATGACCATTAGAGTTGGTGTCTGCGTTTGATAGGTTTTTATTTATAATTCTTTTGTTAAAGAGTCATTTTTTCCTTTGTCTTTTATTCTGTTCCTTTTTATCTTTCTCCTTTCATAGAAAATTTCCCAGTAGAGTCTGTTTGTTCAGAACCAAGGGAAATGACTTCAAAATAGGCCATCAGCTTTCCAAGATAAGATCTGACTAGTACATCCAAGTGGTATAGTCAGGAAGGAACAAGCGCGAGGCCAGTGACAAGAAAGATATCCCCAACAAAAGGATTGACGAGTGTCAAGAGGGATATACTTGCCAAAATCAAAGGTTATTAAAACCTCAAGGCCAAGGCCCGTGGACAAATCAAGGAGAGCAATGAGCATGATTTGGGAAATTTATATGAGACTAAAAGGTCGGGAAAATGCAAGTTTCCGAGCCATGCCACGAAAGAAGAGGGATATCCCCACCAGAAAAGGATTATCCCCAGCAAATAATATCATCCCCAACAAGTTGTGGGACGCAGAGCAAGGAAGGAGAAAGGGAAAAGCCATCCCAGTAGGAGTATCACAACCAACCACCGCGTTTTAAACTAACAAAATATTGTTTGATTTGAAACAGGTAAAAGAAATAGCATTTATAACGGAAATGCATGATAAAGATTGTCAAACTGGGGCAAAAAATTTTCCTTTCATTTAGAAAAATTTTCTGAAAGTCAGGTACCCATTCGAGGAAGAATAAAGATAACATCAGCCTCAAGGGAAGTGGTCTTTGAACCAGTTTTACCCCCAGCACAACAAGTCTTAATAAAAGGAGTTGTATCCCCAGCAGATAGAACCAAAGAGATGAAATTGGTGTTTAGAAAAAGCAAAACCCATTATCATCCCCAGCAGCTTCCAGGAGAATGAATCATCGATTTGAAGGGATAAAATTCCCCAGCAACGTTATTCTCAACAACGTTATCCCAAGAAGATAACACTTTTATCTCAGCAGTGTTGAGAGGAAAAAAAAATTGAAGGAGGGGAAGAAAGGAGACTCCCTTAGTGGTATTATCCTTAGCAATCAGGCGTCCACCTAGAGGACAAGGAAGAACAGTTGAAATATCAGAAGTCAGGCGTCCACCTGGAGAACAAGGAAAAGCACCAAAACTGGGGCAGAGGATTTTCTGCCATTGTCGAAAATTTTCTCGGAGGAACGAGGAAATCAATTCAAGTTTTAAGAGATATCAAGACAACACGATTCGAAGAAAAACAGTCGGAGGTAAGACAATTCCAAGATTTTGAAAATGGGACCATCCGCCCTCGAATAGGATATTTTGGGTTCGTCCGCCCTCGAATAGGATATTTTGGGTTCGTCCGCCCTCGAATAGGATATTTTGGGTTCGTCCGCCCTCGAATAGGATATTTTGGGTTCGTCTGCCCTCGAATAGGATATTTTGGGTTCGTCCGCCCTCGAATAGGATATTTTGGGTTCGTCCGCCCTCGAATAGGATATTTTGGGTTCGTCCGCCCTCGAATAGGATATTTTGGGTTCGTCCGCCCTCGAATAGGATATTTTGGGTTCGTCCGCCCTCGAATAGGATATTTTGGGTTCGTCCGCCCTCGAATAGGATATTTTGGGTTCGTCCGCCCTCGAATAGGATATTTTGGGTTCATCCGCCCTCGAATAGGATAATTTAAAAAAAAAAGTTTGAATTTGAAAAAAAAAGAGTTGTTGAAATCTCGCCAACCTAAAGAAAGGAATGACATTTTATTTTTAAAATTGAAATCAGGAGCCCCCTGAAGAATAGAATGGCGATTTATTGGTTGAAATCAGGAGCCCCCCTGAAGAATAGAATGGCGATTTATTGTTTGAAGTCAGGAGCCCTCCTGAAGAAAGGAAAGTCGTTTTTAAAAAAAGGGTTGTTGAAATCTCGCCATCCAAAGAAAGGAATGGCATTTTTTGAAAAGTTGTTGAAGTCAGGAGCCCCCTGAAGAACAGAATGACGATTTATCGGTTGAAGTCAGGAGCCTCCCTGAAGAACAGAATGGCGATGTATTGGTTGAAATCAGGAGCCCCCCTGAAGAATAGAATGGCGATTTATTGGTTGAAATCAGGAGCCCCCTGAAGAATAGAATGGCGATTTATTGGTTGAAATCAGGAGCCCCCTGAAGAACAGAATGGCGATTTATTGTTTGAAGTCAGGAGCCCGCCTGAAGAAAGGAAAGGCGTTTTTAAAAAAGGGGTTGTTGAAATCTCGCCATCCAAAGAAAGGAATGACATTTTTTGAAAAGTTGTTGAAGTCAGGAGCCCCCCTGAAGAACAGAATGGCAATTTGTTGGTTGAAGTCAGGAGCCCCCCCTGAAGAACAGAATGACAATTTATTGGTTGAAGTCAGGAGCCCGCCTGAAGAGAGGAAAGACATTTTATTTTAGAAGTTGTTGAAGTCAGGAGCCCGCCTGAAGAGAGGAATGACGTTTATTTTTAAAGTTGTTGTTGAAGTTGGGAGCCCGCCCAGATAACAGAGGCTTACATTTCAGTCTTTATATTTCAAGCGTTGAAGTTGGGAGCCCGCCCAGATAACAGAGGCATACATTTCAGTCTTTACATTTCAAGCATTGAAGTTGGGAGCCCGCCCAGATAATAGAGGCACATATTTCAGTCTTTACATTTCAAGCGTTGAAGTTGGGAGCCCGCCCAGATAACAGAGGCATACATTTCAGTCTTTACATGTCAAGCATTGAAGTTGGGAGCCCGCCCAGATAACAGAGGCATACATTTCAGTCTTTATATTTCGAGCATTAAAGTTGGGAGCCCGGCCAGATAACAGAGGCATACATTTTAGTCTTTACATTTCAAGCGTTGAAGTTGGGAGCCCGCCCAGATAACAGAGGCATACATTTCAGTCTTTAATTTTCAAGTATTGAAGTTGGGAGCCCGCCCATACAACAGAGGCATACATTTCAAGATCAAGTCAGAGGACAATAAAACAGAGGGTTACAATAGGAATCCCCAGCAGGAAACAATAAAAATCCCCAGCACCGGGAAGCAGAAGGTTGCAACAAGAGGTCCCAGCACAAACTCAAGTGCATGTGTCAAAAAGAAGAAAAGCACCGGAAGAAATGCAAGCAGACAAGAAAGCAAGGCAACAAGAACAAATTGCAGTCTAGCCTAGCTTCTTGTTTTCTTTTAAGCACGGTATAACAAGGAGATCGGTAAGCAGTAGTAATAGCATGCAACAACAGTAACATTGCAGTCCCACGGTAGTCCCAACTACCAAAACTTCCCGAACTACATTGACCTGATTCCTGTTTAGCCCAGGATATGTAGGAAACCTTTGAAGCAAAGGTTCGGTCAAATCTTTTTCAAAAAATGCTTCACACGGAGTACTCGGATGGGCAAAAATCGCTCGCTTTATCTTTGCACGAAAACCCTTCGTGTCTTCGGGCAAAGAGGGGAAGCTGTAAGCACGTGATTTTTGCCCTATATGAGAATTACTCCCAAAAAATTCAAAAATAAAATAATTTTCCTTGGTGTGCAATTTTGTGATATTTTGTGATATTTGAATAATTATTTGTATTGGTCTGTGCATGTTTATTTGTTAAATTATTAAAAATACAAAAATATGTCGCATTTCGCATGTAGGATTTAATTATACAATTGTTAGTAACTAAGTTTGTTTTACAAAAAATAAAAATTACAAAAAATAGGCATCGTTTGCATTTTTAGCATTTAATGTCCAAATATACAATTTTATGCTTAATTATTACTTAATTATGCGTTAATTGTTATTGGGAGTTAATTTGCGTTTATTAACTTAATTTAGTTCTTAATAATAGTTTAAGTATTTTTATAATTTAGTTTTATAAAAATAAAAGAAGAAAAGAGAGCAAAAAATAAAGAAAGTCGGAATTGGGCCTCTTCTTCAAATTCAAGCTACAAGCCCAAAAAACACCCAATCTTCCCAAACGACCCAGTCCATTTCGAACTGGGTCGACCCAGTCCATAACCCAACACCCCTATTATCTTACAAACAACACAAAAACAAAAAAAAAAGGAGAAGAAAACCCTAAACAAGCTAAGTCATCCGCCCCTCCCCCCTCCTATCTTCTTCTTCTTCCTCAAGCTTCACCAAGCTCCATCAATGGCTGCCCTCCTTCTCCTTCTCCAACACACACAACAAACACATACTTACACACACACACACACAGCAACGCAAGCACACACACGCACGTCGTCTCCAAGCTGCCCTCCCATGAATGACCTCAAAAACCATGAACAACCCAACGCGAAGCTCGCTTCAGCTGCGTCTGCCATTGCTGCATCGCCACTGCTTCGTCAACCAGCTTCACGTCGCCATGGACGCCGTTGTTTCTTCTTCATCGAAGCCCAACTCCATCGCTGCTTCTGCTGCCTCGTCCGCTGCTTCCCGTCCAAAGCCACCATCGCCGCTGCTTCATCGTCTTTCTCCTGTTGCGTCGCGACTGCTTTCCTTCCTCCTTCCAGCTGCTACTGCTTCATGCTGCTTCTTCTTCCTCACTCGACGGACTGATGCTGCTGCTCGTTGTAGCAGTTGCTCCTGCTTCACGTTGCTTCATCTTCTTCGTCTCGTTCGAAGGTCTTTCGTTGAGTCGAAGCTCGGACAGATTTGTTTACAATCGAGTTCGTCGTTGATTCATCTCCGGTTAGTTGTTTTTGAGTTTTATTTTTGTCCATATTTCGTATTTATATTTCTCGAAGTTAAAATCGTTAAATATTTGATTCTTGTTTTGTTCATCGTTGAAATAATTTTCTAGTGTGTTCATGTGTTTTGATTGAATTAATTTTCAGATTTCAAATGGAAAGTTAATTAGTGGTTTTTCATGTTTATTTAATGTTTGTTTTATTGTTTAGGTAAGAATTTGTTAGTTTGATGTTTGTTAGATTCAAATTAAAATTTAATTGATTATTTCTTCAATTTGTTTCATGTTGTTATATATTTTCCAGAAATTATTAATGTTGTTTGAGTCATTTAATCCGTCATGTTTGTTGTTTTAAAAATAGATTCATTCATGTTCATACTTTGTTTGGTTGATCTTGAATCCGAAATTTGTATAGTTTGATTTCTTGTTTATCATTTATGATTATTTCTTGAGTTTGTCTCATAATCTTGTTTAAGTTTAATATAGGAATTGTTGGTTGTAATGTTGTTAGAGTTAATTTTAAGTTCAATATGATTGAATTTAGAAATCTAAATATACTTGTTTGTTGTTGTTGATTGAATCTGGAAATAGGATTGTTTGTTGCTAAAAATATTGTTCAATCAAATTTTAGTTGTTCTTTGTTGTTCAATTTGTGTTCATGTGATATTATTGCTGAATTGGTTAAGAAATCATGTTCATAAGATTTGTTGTTTGAATTTATGTAGAAATTGGTCATATTGGCTATATTTTGGTTGAGTGTGATTAATTGATTTGTTATAGCTGATGGGGTAGTTTGGTAATTTGCAATACGTTCAGGGGTAGTTTGGTAATTCAATAAGGTCGGAGGGGTAGTTTAGGAATTGTACATTTTGTAATTTTTTATGTGAAGCATGGGGGACAAAATGTAATGGGGTAGGTTGTGATATGGTTGTTTAATATAAAGGGGGGACAAGACAAATTTTAGTGTGGGGGAATCTTGTATTTGTTTATATTAGGCATGAGAGACAAAATATAATGGAGTGAGGTGATATATTTATTTAATGTAATGGGGGTGAGTGGGAAGATAATGGGTTTGGTAGGAGAAAGTGATGGATTTTAATTGATTAAAGGGTTGGGATTATATATAGGAAGTCTTGATCACACAGACAGAAGAGAAAAAAGGAATCTGAAATAAGAGAATAAAAAGAGACAGAACAGAAAAACACAAAGGGAGAGAAAAAAGGGCTGAATATTTAAGAGAGGGAAAAATTCCGAAAAAATATTCAAACTTTCAAATAAAAAAAACTAAAAAATCTTCTGCTTTCTTTCATTGTTTGAAATCAGCATTAATTGTTGTTGTTTCATAAAAGTTGGAAGCATTTGTTTTGGGATTACTACTCCACCGGTCTGTTACTGGGTTGTTACTGTTGCTGGGCTGTTGTTGCTGTGTTGTACTGTTATTACTGCTTGCTGATTCTCATCTTCATTTTCTTTTGCTTCCAATATCAGGTACACATCTGACACGCTGGTTATTGTAATCCGAATATGAAGCATGAATACGAAAAATGAAGAGTTGAAATTCTGAATTAGCTTTAATTATATTCTGAATTTTATTTGTATGTATAATTTATTTAGTTTGCAAAAAATCAGAATCGTGTAGCTATTTAATACATATAGTAGAACATCCGACGATAGCTTAACGATTGAACTATCTATATATTGCCAAAAAATAAATAAATGGTGTAGTAACTCCGTCAAGTAAAAATCAAACGAATAGGCCTGGTAGAAATATTGTTTAGTTAAATAATATTGGTTAATTTCAGCATGTAAATGGTCTAGGATTAAAATTAGATTGCTAAGTTTTTTTTAATTTGACAAACTGATAGCCTGCCTAGTATAATGTAATTAGGTAATAACATGTGAATAAGACAGCCCAGATTTAGTTTTATGTCATACACGTTGGGCCTGGGCCTGCAGTGACAACGGACTGTCATGTTTGCATCATTTTTAGATTTTATGAATCATATTCAAAATTCATCTATAACAACTCAAGCATGTAAATAAATTAAGATATTTTTTCTTTTATTTTGTAGAGACAGATTTCAATAGAAAAATGTAGGTATTTTAGGACTGTCCTTTTAAAAATAAAATGAGACGAGCCTCGCTTAATAAAATGTATAGATTGTGAGGCCCTCATAAAACGTTTAATTAAAATTAATTAGACTTTGGTATGAGCCGTTTAGCAAAATTCCACGGCCTTACCCAGAAATAATAACACGCTAATTGCTTTAGGCGCGCATTTTAATAAGCTTACTTTCTTAAATTCGGGTGTGCATTTTATGCGACCCAAATTAAAATCCCAAAACATTGAATAAAAATACGTTCCGGATCGCGGGTGCATTTTATGTGACGCAATCCAAAGACATATTTTTAAACGATGTTCCCATTTTTTAAAAAAAAAATATAATGATAAAAACGGTAAAAAGATAAAATTTGCACATGAGCTCATAATTGTATAAGATATTTATGCCAAATATGGCAGTTGAGCGACTGTACTAGAACCACGAAACTCGAGAATGCCTAACACCTTCTCCCGGGTTAACAGAATTCCTTATCCGGATTTCTGGTGCGCAGACTGTAATACAGAGTCATTCTTTTCCTCAATTCGGGATTAAAATTGGTGACTTGGGACACCTTAAATCTCCCAAGTGGCGACTCTGAAATAAATAAACAAATCCCGTTTCGACTGTCCTTTAATTGGAAAAACTCCCTGCGCCCCTCGCGGGGGCGGAAAAAGGAGGTGTGACACTAATAATCAGAGACCTATGTTTCCATCTTGTCTTCAATGGATTATAGACAATCAACTTACTGATGGTTCATGGGGAGAAGAGATTCTATTCTGCATATATGATCGACTCTTGAACACACTAGCATGTGTTGTTGCATTGACACTATGGAACATATGCCTTCATAAGAGAAACAAAGGTGAACTTAAAACTTATATATAATTTCACATTTTGTCCAACATATTTACACAATCAAATCGCTCAAGTATTTATGAGGAATTTTTCATGATAAACATTAATTTGTCGAGAACTTTGTAGAAATGGTAAAGGATTGAATGACCTAAATAACTTTTCAATACTTATCTGCACTCGATATTTACACCAAATCAAATAATTTATTCTGGTATAAATATCGAGTACTTACAAAATTTTACTAGTTTCTTAAGCTCCTTAGCATTTATTATCTAATCCTGTTAATACTTTATTCTTGATCCAATACTTGCATGCTTACAATGGGCCCTTATTGTTTCCTAGGTGTGACGTTTATCAAAGAAAACTTAAGCAAGCTAGAGACAAGGGAAGTTGAACACATGACTTGTGGATTTGAAATTGTATTTCCTGCCCTCCTTGAGAAAGCTCAACAATTAGATATTGACATTCCCTATGATTCTCCTGTCTTAAAGGATATTTATGCAAGGAGAGAAGTAAAGATTACAAGGTAAATTGACTACTCTTTTGTCATTTTAGCATTTTCTCAATATCTTCGGTTGACACGAAAGTAGATCCAAGATTTTAATTTAGCGGTTTAATCTATAGCATTTTCAGCATCAAGCCATTGTACTTTTTACGTTATGAATTCAGAATGTAATATTTATCGAACTTATAGTAATTTATCACATATATATTTATACTTCATATAAAACAATATTCAGTTGTTAAACCCATTGGTCAACGATTCTTTCCTCCTGTGAATTTATTCATACATTTCTATTTTGCAGAATTCCTAAAGATGTTATCCATATCATTCCGACAACAGTATTGTTTTCATTAGAAGGATTAAGGGATGACTTGGACTGGCAAAGACTTTTAAAGCTTCAAATGGCTGATGGTTCATTCTTAACATCCCCTGCTTCCACTGCCTTTGCATTCATGGAAACAAATGATGAAAAGTGTTTGGCATATCTTCAGAACGTTGTTGAAAAGTGTAATGGGGGAGGTACCTAGAATCTTCCTTTATCAAATAATGTTACATAACATGAAGAATCGAAAAATTATACTTCTTTTGTTTCAATTTATGTGAAAGCATTCCTTTTAGTCTATTTCAAAATGCTTTTTAAATCTGGAAATAATTTGATTAAAACTTTTTATTTTATCTCTAATTACAAGCTTTTAAGCAACATAAATAACGTTTAAGCAATACAAATGGCATGATAAGACCACAAGTTTTAAATAACGTTTACATCCTTACATGCAATATGTTTAGTGCGACAATACCCACTTGACATAGTAACACGACTATGGGCGATTGATCGATTACAACGCCTTGGAATCTCTTATTATTTTGCGGAAGAGTTCAAGGAACTTTTGAATCATGTGTTCAGGTAAACAAGGAGCAAATGAGTTCCTCAGTGATTTCGCAATTCAAAATATCTAAAAAGCATATGAAAAAATCACGTAAAAGAAAAACTCATCTGACTCTCGAAATTCGAACTTCTGCCACATACAATAGCATTTGCTGGTGGCTTAATCTAATTTTTAATTATCTGTCACAGATGCGCTAAACAATTTCAAAGATGGTGATCAATTCTTTTGCCAAAGAGGTGAAGTGGACGGGTCAGCAACACATGTTTAATCTCTATAGATGTTTCCCAAGTTTTATTCCCCGGAGAAAAAATTCTTGAAGAGGCAAAGAATTTTACTTACAACTTCTTACAGCAATGTCTAGCAAACAATCAATGCTTAGACAAATGGGTCAAAGCTAAGGACATCCCCGGAGAGGTAAATAATGAACAAATATTTTAATTTCTAAATACCAGTGTAAAAGAAATTTTACTTTGCATAATTTACTAAATATGTTGTAAAACATTTATTTATAGATAAGGTATGCTCTGGAATTTCCATGGTATGCTAGCTTACCTCGGGTGGAAGCTAGGCTTTACATAGAACAGTATGGTGGAGCAGATGATCTTTGGATTGGCAAGACGCTATTCAGGTAACACTTTTATTTTCTAGTCAATAAACTGTTTTATGTTAGTTTTTATTTGGTTTTACCGTACATAAGTAGTCACAAGAAAGTTAAAATTAAGAGAGAATATAACTTGGTAAAACTATAAAATTATAATGAGTCAATTACTCAAATGGTCACTCAACTTTCCCAAATTATCTCTAAAGTCACTTTTCTTTCGTTTGTTACAACAAAGTCACTGAACTATGCCAATTGCACTCAGAAGGTCACTCAACTAGATTTTCCAAATTTTGGATTGCCAAATACCTATTTTACCCTCTAAATTATAAACATTTGTCTTTTTTTATTTTTTAAAACTTTTTAGTATTAACAACAAAATTTCAAAAATTTATTGATCTTGCCACCAACAAACCTTTGACTTTGACTGTGAAAAGCGGAAAATAGGCACACAGTAGTTTCAGAATGAAAGAAAATAAAGATTGTAAAATATATATTCCATACACGTAATATAAAAATAATTATTTAAATAAAGCATTTTTATAATATACATTATATATTCTTGAAAATTATGCTCAATTATATTATTATGTTTCTACCAACTTTCCGACGACACAAATTATGTCACCGAAAAGCATGAGGACTATCTGTATAGGGTAAAATATGATATGCTAAGTCGTGCATGGAATATATATAATATAATTAAGCATAATTTAAGTACCTTCATTTAAATAATTAAATATTTACGTGCATGGAATATATATTTTACAGCCTTTATTTTCTTTCATTCTGAATTGTGTAAATAAACTTTTGAATTTTTGTTGTTAAACTAAAATTATTATCACTAACAAGTTATTCTAATTAATTTTTTTATTATGCTCATTATTTTGTTATACCAGCATTATATATGCTTAAATACTTTTTGTTTTTTAATTTATAAATAATATTTATTTATTCTATAGGTAAGTCCATAATGTAAACTAAAAGGGAAAAATCATAATATTAAAAAGTTAAAAATAAAATAAAAAGAAGATAAATGTTTATAGTTTAGAGGGTAAAATAGGTATTTGGCAATCCAAAATTTGAAAAATCTAGTTGAATGACTTTCTGAGTGCAATATGCATAGTTCAGTCGTTTTGTTGTTACAAACGAAAAAAAAGTGACTCTATGAGATAATTTGGGATAGTTGAGTGACCATTTGAGTAATAGACTCAAATTATAGTCTAAACAACTCTGGTCTCTTGCTACTTTAAACAAATAAATGTTATCATAATAGCCTCTCGAAGACTTAAGTTGGAGTGTGTGATTATCTCATCTAAAATTTCAATTTGCTAGTGACCACAAATTTATTCACTTAATTTGTCTAATTAATTCACCTCTGGATGTTGAGGTGGATGTGCGGGCATACAAGGATGGATAAGATTAGGAATGAAGATATTCGAGAGAAGGTGGGCGTGGCCCCCATGGAGGACAAGATGCGGGAAGTAAGACTCAGATGGTTCGGGCACATTCAGAGGAGGAGCATTGATGCACCGGTGAGGAGGTGTGAGCGACTGGCTGTAGTGGGCACGCGGAGAGGTAGAGGGCGACCTAAGAAGTATTGGGGAGAGGTGATCAAACATGACATGACGCGACTTAGGATTACTGAGGACATGGCCCTTGACAGGGAATTATGGAGGTCGAGCATTAAGGTTGTAGGTTAGGGGAAACTTGTGAATATTTCTACAGCACAATAGAGTGAGACTAGCCAGTTAGGAGTTAGACTAAGAATGTCATTGGTCGTCTATTGATGCAGGGCTTTACCTGCTAGTTGTACTATACCAACCATCTATTTCGTATTTCGTATTCTGTATTTCATATCTCTTATATTGCTGGTATTTTATTATGCATTTTTATGGTACTAATATATCGACTCCTGTTGCTTTTTTGAGCCGAGGGTCTCCTGGAAACAGCCTCTCTACCCTTCGGGGTAGGGGTAAGGTCTGCGTACATATTACCCTCCCCTTCTGTATTATATTGCTGGTATTTTATTATGCATTTTTATGGTACTAATATAGCGGCTCCTGTTGCTTTTTTGAGCCGAGGGTCTCCTGGAAACAACCTCTCTACCCTTCGGGGTAGGGGTAAGGTCTGCGTACATATTACCCTCCCCATACCCCACTTGTGGGATTATACTGGGTCGTTGTTGTTGTTGTTGTTGTTGTAATTTGTCTAATTAATTCACTACTACTCACCTCACCAGCGGACATGATTTTTCTTATGGCCATGCACGTGGAATTTTTCTTCAATAACAGGTGATAGTGAGATTCAGATTTAGGATCTTTGCATGTTATGATGCTATGTTCAATTGTATGATCATATCATTAAAAAAAATCATGTAATTAGACATAATACACTCAAAATTTTCCAATCACGCCGTCAATGCCAATATTTGTTTAATCATGTCTTAAGTGCCAATTTGTATATTTAAAATTATGGGATTATGTTTACTCTTTGTCGCCATTCTACGCAAAATTTATATTTACATCGATCGAAAGATCTGGCCCTGCCACTCACAAACGGCTAGCATAAAGTCCGAAAAGCCCAAAGTATGTGGTTGCCTAATTGGAAATTTGTTAATCTTTTGCCCATGCAGAATGCCGATATCAGCAATAATGTTTATTTACAAGCTGCAAAATCGGATTACAATAGATGTCAAAGTCAACATCGATTTGAATGGCTGATTATGCAAGAGTATGCACTTGAACCTCTTTTTTTTTTTTTTAAATCTCTATAAACAATAAATCATCAAGTTTTTTTTATCTTCTTAATATTGCTTCAACACATGAATAGTGGTTCGAGAAGTGCAACTTTCAACAATTTGGAATAAGTAAAAAGTACCTCTTAGTTTCTTATTTCTTAGCTGCTGCAACAATATTTGAAGTCGAGAAGTCAAGAGAACGACTTGCATGGGCTAAATCTCGTATAATATGTAAGATGATTACATCTTACTACAATAAAGAAGCCACAACTTGGAACGCTAGGAATTCATTGTTGATGGAATTCAAGGATTATCCGAGCAGAAAAAATGGGTAAGTATATATAAAATGTTAGCTTATGTATGAAGATATTCCTATATCTCTCGCAACAATTAATTGGAAACAAATTTATAAAATATACATGGCAAGTTGCACACATTCTCAGTTCTCACAACAAATATTTAAGTGGTACTTCGGTTTTTAGATTTACATAAGTTATTTTGCTTTTTTTTCCTCTGTTGCAGTAATGAAACAAAAGAGATCATAGTTCTCAACAATCTTCATCAGTTTTTCACCAACTCTTGAAAGAGACTTTTGAATGTTGGAATATATACCACAGCGGAAGCGGAAACAATAGCAGAATCTTATTCACGTGTAATCTAAACAATTAGCATGTATGGAGATTTTAGGATTACCTCTTGAAGCGTAAATATAACAAATCTATGTCATTCTCCAGTTCCTCAGTTGATACCACACACCAGCAGATTTCCACAGTCTTCTACTGTGTTACCCAAACAATAACCGAAAATAGAGAATTTTAGGTGGGCAAAATTCTAGTAGAAACCGCACTCAGAATCATCCTCTCAAACGTCCAGCCCTTATATCCATATATATAGCTGTGTTTTTAGGTCAAAACCATTTTCAAAACCTGTTAGGTTTCCTTCTCCCACTAAGGAACGGTTTCCATGTTTTCTTTCCCACTATGTAACAGTTTCCACTATTTTCTTTTATTTAGGTACAGTAGGGACCACATAATTTAATTAACAAGGCTTCCTATTATGATATTAATTTCGAAATTCTGAAATCAATTTCCATCATAATAAATTACGAATTATTCCACTAAAAATTCGTAATTGCACTTCTTAGTTCAATTTCGAAATTCTTCCATAAAACCTTATTTAACTCTCCATGTTATGATTCAGATACTAATCAATCAAATTAAATTACTGACTATTTAATTTATTGATTACTTCCTTTAGACTTACACTTAACTTATTTCATGTGTCGGATACAAAATCCACCGGTCGGGTTTACACATGAAAACTTATAAGCTTTCATAAAGGAGTATCATCAATCTCAAAATCGAGACATGGATTCCATCAACTAATTATTACTTCGCCAATGTATATCATTGTTATCCAATTTACCAGGCTTATTGACTCGCGAAAGAATCTCGTCTTTCAATAAATCAAAACAACAAGTGACATACACATCTAATAATAATTATATCAGGATTAAGAGTATAAGTACATTAAATGGACTAGAAAAATTATTTTATAAAGTCAGTGTAAAATACGCATCTCTACTTGATCCGTTCAATACATACAAAATGTACTAGCACAAGAAGTTGGAATTAAACCATTCCCATAATCAAGATAAATTATATTTAATCTTGTGCTACAATCATTCCGATGATTTGTCCAATTCCATCATTAGATTGTGAACATTAACTTTTATGTCTTACAAGAACCGATGATTTAATCTTCCGTATATAAGCTAAACTCTATACACTAAATCATCTACTATGTAAGCAATGGACGCACAAACCAACACATGATCTATTTAAAATGAAACTTTATTGAATTTAAACAAGTAAATAAATAATTGTTCATAAAGAATACTATAACAATACGCATGACTTATAGTATATTCTAACAATCTCCCACGTAGACTAATAACCATGCGTCAATTTTGACACTCATTCCTTCTACATGCTTATCAAAAGTCTTCTGTGGTAAGCTCTTAGTAAACGGATCTTCCAAGTTGTTCTCTAACGCAATCATGGTGACCACTACATCCCCTCTCTGCACTATATCACGAATTAAATGAAATTTACGCTCAATGTGCTTTGCCCTCTTATGGCTTCGTGGCTCCTTTGAATTTGCAACCGCACCACTATTATCACAGTAAAGCGTAATTGGCGCTTGAATCGAGGGAACCATACCCAACTCTCTCAGGAAGTTACCGAGCCAAACTGCCTCTTTGGCTGCCTCAGAGGCTGCCACATATTCGACTTCCATGGTGGAATCAGCAACACAAGTTTGCTTGATACTTCTCCAACTTATGGCTCCACCTCCAAGAGTAAACACATTACCTGAGGTAGACTTTCTAGAATCTCTGACTGATTGGAAATCCGAATCAGTATACCCAATAGGTACCAGGTCATCCGAATGATAGATCAATATGTAATCCCTAGTCCTTTTCATGTACTTGATTATATGTTTAACCGCCATCTAATGCTCTTTCCCAGGATTAGACTGAAATCTGCTAACGCCAACGGCAATGCAGATATCAGGCCTAGTGCATAACATAGCATACATGAGGCTCCCCACAGCTGATGCATATGGGACCGCCTTCATCTTTTCTATATCTTCATCAGTCTTAGGAGAATGATCTTTAGATAGAGAAATTCCATGTCTGAAAGGAAGAAATCCTTTCTTGGAATCATGCATGATAAACTTGGAGAGTATTGTATCAATGTAAAGACCTTGGGACAAGCCTAATATCCTTTTCTTGCGATCTCGCAAGGTCTTGATCCCAAGGATATGAGCCGCTTCTCCCAAATATTTCATATCAAAATGTGTAGACAACCACTGCTTAACTGAATTCAACATGCCCACATTATTTCCTATGAGCAGTATGTCATCTACATATAAGATCAAAAACGCCACTTTGTCCCCATCCCACTTTTTGTATACACAAGATTCGTTAAAATACTTATCAAAACCAAAAGTTTTAATCGCCTTATCAAAACAAGTGTTCCATGCCCTAGATGCCTGTTTTAGTCCATAAATGGACCTTTTAAGCTTACACAATATGTGCTCTTTGCCACTTTCCATAAAACCGTCTGGTTGCCTCATATAGATGCACTCATCAAGACTTCCATTAAGGAAAGTTGTCTTGACATCCATTTGCCAAATCTCATAATCATAATGAGTAGCAATGGATAAGAGAATCCTTATAGACTTAAGCATGGCTACCGGCGAGAAGGTTTCCTCATAGTCGATCCCTTCTTTCTAAGTAAACCCTTTCGCTACAAGCCTTGCTTTAAAAGTTTGTACTTTTCCTTCTACACCTCTCTTTTTCTTATAGATCCACTTGCATCTAATGGGTTTAACCCCATCAGTTGGTTCTACAAGATCCCAGACCTGATTAGAGTACATAGACTCCATCTCTGATTTCATAGCAACAACCCACTTATCGGCATCCTTATCATGTAGTGCTTGGTCGTAATTGACAGGATCGGAGGTAGGCTCCTCAGGGATCCTATCATATGATTCTCCCAAGAGCGTATAACGAACTGGCTATCTTATTTCTCTCCCACTACGACTATGCACTACATCAGTTGCAACTACATCACTTTGATTTTGTGGTTGAACAACAACATTATCAGGAACCTAAGTCTCCATGCTATCCTCAGGGATATCAACGACTTCTTCCTATTGTGCAGTCTGCTCAACATGACTCCCACTACTTTGTGGTAGTATGACTGCGGGAACTTGTTCTTGTGGGACATTAAGTCTATTGACATTTCTCCCACTATTAAAGTGCAATGGTATGTCAAAATCGACTTCCGTGGTTTGGATATGGTCATTTTGATTTTCAGATGACTTAGTTTCCATTCCTTTGCTAAGTTCCTGTAAAACGAGTTTACTTCTAGGAACATGGTTCATCAAATAGTCCTCTTCTAGAAACTTGGCATTTGTGCTAACAATTACCTTTTTCTTTTTAGGACAATAGAATAAACCACATTTCATCCCTTTTGGATAACCTATAAACACGCATACATCCGTTTTTGCCTCCAATTTATCCGTTTTCCCCTTTAGCACATGTGCCGGACAACCCCAAACTCGAATATGCCGCAAACTAGGCTCGCGACCAGTCCACAATACTGTAGGGGTCAAGGGTACTGACTTTGAAGGAACTAAATTCAGAACATAATTCGCCGTTTCTAAGGCATGTCCCCAAAAAGACGAAGTCAAATCGGAATAACTCATCATTTATCTAACCATTTCCATAAGAGTCCTATTTCTTCTTTCAGCTACACCATTTTGTTGTAGAGTTCCAGGTGCAGATAATTGAGATGTAATTCCACATTCTGATAAATAACCAATGAAGTCCGTAGAGAGGTACTCCCCACCACGATCAGATCGTAGTGTCTTGATATGTTTATTATGTCGCTTTTCAGTCTCAGTCTTGAATTCTTTGAACTTTTCAAAACATTCAGACTTTCGACGCAACAAATAAATATATCCATATTTTGAGTATTCATCTGTGAAAGTCACAAAATACTCAAAACCACCTCTTGCTTGGACATTCATTCGACCACACAAATCAGAATGAATTAACTCTAATTTATCACTTGCCCGATTTTCTTTTGAGGGGAAATTTCGTTTTGTCATTTTTCCTTCTAAACAAGATTCACAAGTTGGTAGTGCCTCTACTTTCAATGAACTTAAAGGTCCATCTTTGACCAACCTGGAAATTATGTTTAGATTTATATGACCCAAACGCAAGTGCCATAAATATGCTTCACTCAATTCAGAAGAACGTTTTCTCTTACTTGGTAAATCAACATTATTCAGTTCTTTAAGTGGTAACGGTTTAGGAATAGAGTCAACAACAAAAAGACCATTAATCAATGTAGCCGAAGAGAGATAACGCTTATTATGAGTAATAACACATTTATCAACGTCATGACAATTAAAATCATAACCATCTCTCATTGTGCTAGAAACCGAAATTAAATTCCTTCTAACGGAAGGTACATATAATGTTTCTTTTAAAGCTAAAACTCTACCACTACCAAACGAAATACTAATATTTCCTAATGCTAAAGTTGGGGCTGCTGAACCGTTTGCTTGATAAACATTGATTTCTCCTCTACTTAGCCGCCGCGTTATCTGAAACCCCTGCAAATAAGTGTCGATATGATTAGTGGCTACCGAATCTACATACCATGACATGGTAGAAACAGTCGCTAAAAATGTTTCAACGACAAGTAGATGTAAATCACCTGGTTTATTTTTCAGCTTGGCCAGATAAGTTGGACACTGCTTCTTATGATGCCCGGGCTGCTTACAATGATAACACTTGCCCTTAGCTTTTTTCACACCAGCAGTCGCGCCACCAACAGAGGGTTTTTGAGCTTTTTTCTTTTTCTGCCTGCCTCTCGGCTTAGAAGAAGAACCTGCCTCAAAATTCAATGCCACGGGAGGAGCTTGGGACTTGATAATAGTCTCTGCCGACTGCAGCTCATTCAACAATTTCGCAAGGGACAAATCCATTTTGTTCATGTTACAATTCAGGCGAAACTGCTGAAAACTGTCAGGCAAAGTCTGCAGGATCATTTCAACCTGCGTGTCCTTATCAATGTTAGCTCCAAGGACCTCCAGTTCATTCAGAAGACTCATCATCTTCAGAACATGGTCCCATGACCGATGAACCTTCAACTATTTTGGTATTCAGAAGGGCTTTCATGGCAGTCTACTTAGCTGCACGATTCTGATCTTCGAACATTTCTTTGAGATTTTCCAGAATGTCATAAGCAGACTCTATCGACTGATGCTGATGTTGCAGAACATTCGATATGGATGCCAAAATGTAACATCGCGCCATCTCATCAGCCTTAATCCATTTCTGGTAAGCCTTCTGTTCATCATCTGTGGCATCATCTCCAGGTTTTTCTGGACACACCTCATCGAGCACAAATTTGTACTCTTTAGCAATTAGTACAATATCCAAATTTCGTTTCCAATCAATATAATTTAGACGCTCAAGTTTGTTTTGGGTAAGAATGGCAGTAAGGGGAATGAAAGCAGTCATTGTCAATCTGGGAGACATTAAATATTTAAATAGATCAAATCAGTTTGTTTTATGAACATTAAAATTCCAAACACATTATATATATACAATATATGCACCTTGAACAACAAATTTCGATGGGAAAGAAGCTACTCTTGCAATATACATATATAATGACAGATTTTCACTCCATAAACTTAAACAGGTCATACTCAGATGGAGAGTAAACTGTTAATTTAAGCCAAGTGAATATCAACATTCAACATATATTAGTCCCATTGAACCAACATGCATACTCAGATGGAGAGTAAATAAATAATCAATGACTAGTATAACATGGTGATTATTCATAATATTTTTTATCCGATATGAAAGAAGACCTACGTCAACATGTAAAAATTTTATATCACTGATATTTTAAGCCCGGGGACCAAGGGAATTGATCCCCACAATTACTGGAATTAAAAACAACTAAAACAAATTTCCGAATTTTAGAAAAACAGCAAAAACACCATCTAAACGACCCTGAAAGCCCAAAAAATGACTTCAGTCATGCATAAAATCCATGAGTATTGCTCACTGGGCCGTTTCGCATGGACCTGCCAAGTTTCAGGTCAATCGGAGTCCGTCAAATTTTTGACCTCCGATTTTCTGCCCTAATTCGGCAAAACCTGTTTTGTCGTTTTACATGATAAAATTCAACTTTCAGATTATTCTCACTCAACATCACCAATATTAAAATGATACATCAAGTTTTCAGAATAATCAATACTACCCATAGCAGATAATCACACCAAAAAACAGTGCAGGTTTTCAGAAAAAACAAACTTTGCATGTAATTCAAAACTTGCATATAGAATTTGATATTAATCCTTATGGTTTATTCTAATTATTTAATTAGACGTGAGTAAGCTCTGATACCAATTGTTGGAATATATAACACAGCAGAAGCAATAGCAGAATCTTATTCACGTGTAATCTAAACAACTAGCAGGTATGGAGATTTTAGGATTACCTCTTGAAGTGTAAACACAACAAATCTATGTCGTTCTCCAGTTCCTCAGTTGATACCACACACCAGCAGCTTTCCACAGTCTTCTACTGTGTTACCCAAACAATAACCGAAAATAGAGAATTTTGGGTGAGCAAAATTCTAGTAGAAACCGCAGTCAGAATCATCCTCTCAAACGTCCAGTCCTTATATCCATATATATAGCTGCATTTTTAGGTCAAAACCATTTTCAAAACCTATTAGGTTTCCTTCTCCTACTAAGGGACGGTTTCCATGCTTTCTTTCCCACTAAGTAATAATTTCCACTATTTTCTTTTATTTAGTCACAGTAGGGACCACATAATTTAATTAACAAGGCTTCCTATTATGATATTAATTTCAAAATTCTGAAATTAATTTCTATCATAATAAATTACGAATTATTCCACTAAAAATTCGTAATTGTACTCATTAGTTTAATTTCGAAATTCTTCCATAAAACCTTATTTAACTCTCCATGTTATGATTCAGATACTAATCAATCAAATTAAATTACTGACTATTTAATTTATTGATTACTTCCTTTAGACTTACACTTAACTTATTTCATGTGTCGGATACAAAATTCACCGGCCGGGTTTACACATGAAAACTTATAAGCTTTCATAAAGGAGTATCATAAATCTCAAAATCGAGACATGGATTCCATCAACTAATTATTACTTCGCCAATGTATATCATTGTTATCCAATTTACCAGGCTTATTGACTAGCGAAAGAATCTCGCCTTTCAATAAATTAAAACAACAAGTGACATACACAGCTAATAATAATTATATCAGGATTAAGAGTATAAGTACATTAAATGGACTAGAGAAATTATTTTATAAAGTCAGTATAAAATACTCATCTCTACTTGATCCGTTCAATACATATAAAATGTACTAGCACAAGAAGTTAGAATTAAACCATTCTCATAATCAAGATAAATTATATTTAATCTTGTGCTACAATCATTCCGATGATTTGTCCAATTCCATCATTAGATTGTGAACATTAACTTTTATGTCTTACAAGAACCGATGATTTAATCTTCTGTGTATAAGCTAAACTCTATATACTAAATCATCTACTATGTAAGCAATGGACGCACAAACCAACACATGATCTATTTAAAATGAAACTTTATTGAATTTAAACAAGTAAATAAATAATTGTTCATAAAGAATACTATAACAATACGCATGGCTTATAGTATATTCTAACAATCTCCCACTTAGACTAATAACCATGCGTCTACAATTTTGACACTCATTCCTTCTACATGCTTATCAAAAGTCTTCTGTGGTAAGCTCTTAGTAAACGGATCTGCCAAGTTGTTCTCTAACGCAATCTTGGTGACCACTACATCCCCTCTCTGCACTATATCACGAATTAAATGATATTTACGCTTAATGTGCTTTGCCCTCTTATGGCTTCGTGGCTCCTTTGAATTTGCAACCGCACCACTATTATCACAGTAAAGCGTGATTGGCGCTTGAATCGAGGGAACCATACCCAACTCTCTCAGGAAGTTACCGAGCCAAACTGCCTCTTTGGCTGCCTCAGAGGCTGCCACATATTCGGCTTCCATGGTGGAATCAGCAACACAAGTTTGCTTGATACTCCTCCAACTTATGGCTCCACCTCCAAGAGTAAACACATTACCTGAGGTAGACTTTCTAGAATCTCTGTCTGATTGGAAATCCGAATCAGTATACCCAATAGGTACCAGGTCATCCGAATGGTAGATCAACATGTAATCCCTAGTCCTTTTCAGGTACTTGATTATATGTTTAACCGCCGTCCAATGCTCTTTCCCAGGATTAGACTGAAATCTGCTAACAACGCCAACGGCAAAGCAGATATCAGGCCTAGTGCATAACATAGCATACATGAGGCTCCCCACAACTGATGCATAAGGGACCGCCTTCATCTTTTCTATCTCTTCATCAGTCTTAGGAGACTGATATTTAGATATAGAAATTCCATGTCTGAAAGAAAGAAATCCTTTCTTGGAATCATGCATGCTAAACCTGGAGAGTATTGTATCAATATAAAGACCTTGGGACAAGCCTAATATCTTTTTCTTGCGATCTCGCAAGGGCTTGATCCCAAGGATATGAGCCACTTCTCCCAAATATTTCATATCAAAATATGTGGACAACCACTGCTTAACTGAATTCAACATGCCCACATTATTTCCTATGAGCAGTATGTCATCTACATATAAGATCAAAAATGCCACTTTGTCCCCATCCCACTTTTTGTATACACAAGATTCGTTAAGACACTGATCAAAACCAAAAGTTTTAATCGCCTTATCAAAACAAGTGTTCCATTCCCTAGATGCCTGTTTTATTCCATAAATGGACCTTTTAAGCTTACACAACATGTGCTATTTGCCACCTTCCATAAAACCGTCTCGTTGCCTCATATAGATGCACTCATCAAGACTTCCATTAAGGAAAGCTGTCTTGACATCCATTTGCCAAATTTCATAATCATAATGAGCAGCAATGGATAAGAGAATCCTTATAGACTTAAGCATGGCTACCGGTGGGAAGG
Organism: Nicotiana tabacum; assembly: GCF_000715075.1. Lineage (NCBI taxonomy): Eukaryota > Viridiplantae > Streptophyta > Magnoliopsida > Solanales > Solanaceae > Nicotiana > Nicotiana tabacum. Next base: position 27,875,996 of record NC_134084.1, read on the forward strand.
TTTCCTCAAAGTCGATCCCTTCTTTGAGTAAACCCTTTCGCTACAAGCCTTCCTTTAAAAGTTTGTACTTTTCGGTCTACACCTCTCTTTTTCTTATAGATCCACTTGCTTCCAATGGGTTTAACCCCATCAGTTGGTTCTATAAGATCCCAGACCTAATTAGAGTACATAGACTCCATCTCTGATTTCATAACAACAACCCACTTATCGGCATCCTTATCATGTAGTACTTGGTCGTAATTGACAAGTTCGGAGGTAGGCTCCTCAGGGATACTATCATATGATTCTCCCAAGAGCATATAACGAATTGGCTGTCTTATTTCTCTCCCACTACGACTACGCACTACATCAGTTGCAACTACATCACTTTGATTTTGTGGTTGAACCACAACATCATCAGGAACCTGAGTCTCCATGTTATCCTCAGGGATATCAACGACTTCTTCCTGTTGTGTTGTTTGCTCAACATGACTCCCACTATTTGTGGTAGTATGACTGCGGGCACTTGTTCTTGTGGGACATTAAGTCTATTGACATTTCTCCCACTACTAAAGTGCAATGGTATGTCAAAATCCACTTCTGGGGTTTGGATATGGTCGTTTTGATTTTCAGATGACTGAGTTTCCATTCCTTTGCTAAGTTCCTGTAAAACGAGTTTACTTCTAGGAACATGGTTCATCAAATAGTCCTCTTCTAGAAACTTGGCATTTGTGCTAACAATTACCTTTTTCTCTTTAGGACAATAGAATAAACTACCTTTCGTCCTTTTTGGATAACCTATAAACACGCATGCATCCGTTCTTGCCTCCAATTTATCCGTTTTCCCCTTTAGCACATGTGCCGGACAACCCCAAACTCGAATATGTCGCAGACTAGGCTTGCGACCAGTCCACAATTCTGTAGGGGTCAAGGGTACTGACTTTGAAGGAACTAAGTTCAGAACATAATTCGCCGTTTCTAAGGCATGTCCCTAAAAAGACGAAGGCAAATCGGAATAACTCATCATTGATCTAACCATTTCCATAAGAGTCCTATTTCTTCTTTCAGCTACACATTTTGTTGTGGAGTTCCAGGTGCAGATAATTGAGATGTAATTCCACATTCTGATAAATAACCAATGAAGTCCGTAGAGAGGTACTCCTCACCACGATCAGATCGTAGTGTCTTGATATGTTTATTATGTCGCTTTTCAGTCTCAGTCTTGAATTCTTTGAACTTTTCAAAACATTCAGACTTTCGACGCAACAAATAAATATATCCATATTTTGAGTAATCATCTGTGAAAGTCACAAAATACTCAAAACCACCTCTTGCTTGGACATTCATTGGACCACACAAATCAGAATGAATTAACTCTAATTTATCACTTGCCCAATTTCCTTTTAATGGGAAATTTCGTTTTGTCATTTTTCCTTCTAAACAAGATTCACAAGTTGGTAGTGCCTCTACTTTCAATGAACTTAAAGGTCCATCCTTGACCAACCTGGAAATTCTGTTTAGATTTATATGACCAAAACGCAAGTGCCATAAATATGTTTCACTCAATTCAGAAGAACGTTTTCTCTGACTTGGTAAATCAGCATTATTCAGTTCTTTAAGTGGTAACGGTTTAGGAATAAAGTCAACAACAAAAAGACCATTAATCAATGTAGCCGAAGAGAGATAACGCTTATTATGAGTAATAATACAATACATTTATCAACGTCATGACAATTAAAATCATAATCATCTCTCATAGAGCTAGAAACCGAAATTAAATTCCTTCTAACGGAATGTACATATAATGTGTCTTTTAAAGCTTAAACTCTACCACTACCAAACGAAATACTAATATTTCCTAATGCTAAAGCTGGGGCTGCTAAACCGTCTGCTTGATAAACATTGATTTCTCCTCTACTTAGTCGTCGCGTTATCTGAAACCCCTGCAAATAAGTGCAGATATGATTAGTGGCTCCCGAATCTACACACCATGACATGGTAGAAACAGCCGCTAAAAATGTTTCAACGACAAGTAGATGTAAATCACCTGGTTTATTTTTCAGCTTGGCCAGATAAGTTGGACACTGCTTCTTATGATGCCCGGGCTGCTTGCAGTGATAACACTTGCCCTTAGCCTTTTTCACACCAGCAGTCGCGCCACCAACAGAGGGTTTTTGAGCCTTTTTCTTTTTCTGCCCGCCTCTCGGCTTAGAAGAAGAACCTGCCTCAAAATTCAATGCCACGGGAGGAGCTTGGGACTTGATAATAGTCTCTGCCGACTGCAGCTCATTCAACAATTTCGCAAGGGACAAATCCATTTTGTTCATGTTATAATTCAGGCGAAATTGCTGAAAACTGTCAGGCAAAGTCTGCAGGATCATTTCAACCTGCGTGTCCTTATCAATGTTAGCTCCAAGGACCTCCAGTTCATTCAGAAGACTCATCATCTTCAGAACATGGTCCCTGACCGATGAACCTTCAACCATTTTGGTATTCAGAAGGGCTTTCATGGCAGTCTGCTTAGCCGCACGATTCTGATCTCAGAACATTTCTTTGAGATTTCCAGAATGTCATAAACAGACTCTATCGACTGATGCTGATGTTGCAGAACATTCGACATGGATGCCAAAATGTAACACCGCGCCATCTCATCAGCCTTAATCCATTTATGGTAAGCCTTCTGCTCATCATCTGTGACATCATCTCTAGATTTTTCTGGGCACACCTCATCGAGCAAAAATTTGTACTGTTCAGCAATTAGAACAATATCCAAATTTCGTTTCCAATCAACATAATTTGGACCCTCAAGTTTGTTTTGGGTAAGAATGGCAGTAAGGGAATTGAAAGCAATCATTGTCAATCTGGGAGACATTAAATATTTAAATAGATCAAATCAGTTTGTTTTATGAACATTAAAATTCAAAACACATTATATATATACAATCTATGCACCTTGAACAACAAATTTCGATGGGAAAGAAGCTATTCTTGCAATATACATATATAATGACAGATTTTCACTCCATAAACTTAAACAGGTCATACTCAGATGGAGAGTAAACTGTTAATTTAAGCCAAGTGAATATCAACATTCAACATATATTAGTCCCATTGAACCAACATGCATACTCAGATGGAGAGTAAATAAATAATCAATGACTAGTATAACATGGTGATTATTCATAATATTTTTTATCCGATATGAAAGAAGACCTACGTCAACGTGTAAAAAATATTTTATTACTGATTTTTTAAGCCCGGGTACCAAGGGAATTGATCCCCACAATTACTGGAATTAAAAACAACTAAAACAAATTTAGAATTTTAGAAAAACAGCAAAAACACCATTTAAACGACCCCGAAAGCCCAAAAAACGACTTTAGTCACGCATAAAATCCATGAGTATTGCTCACTGGGCCGTTTTGCATGGACCTACCAAGTTTCAGGTCAATCGGAGTCCGTCAACTTTTTGACCTCCGATTTTCTGCCCTAATTCGGCAAAACTTGTTTTGTCGTTTTACATGATAAAATTTAACTTTCAGATTATTCTCACTCAACATCACCAATATTAAAAGGATACATCAAGTTTTCAGAATAATCAACACAACCCATAACAGATAATCACACCAAAAAACAATGCAGGTTTTCAGAAAAAACAAACTTTGCATGTAATTCAAAACTTGCATATAGAACATGATATTAATCATTATGGTTTATCCTAATTATTTAATTAGACGTGAGTAAGCTCTGATACCAATTATTGGAATATATACCACAGCGGAAGCAATAGCAGAATCTTATTCTCGTGTAATCTAAACAACTAGCACGTATGGAGATTTTAGGATTACCTCTTGAAGCGTAAACACAACAAATCTATGTCGTTCTCCAGTTCCTCAGTTGATACTACACACCAGCAGCTTTCCACAGTCTTCTACTGTGTTACCCAAACAATAACCGAAAATAGAGAATTTTGGGTGGGCAAAATTCTAGTAGAAACCGTAGTCAGAATCATCCTCTCAAATGTCTAGCCCTTATATCCATATATATAGCTGCGTTTTTAGGTCAAAACCGTTTTCAAAACCTGTTAGGTTTCCTTCTTCCACTAAGGGACGGTTTCCATGTTTTCTTTCCCATTAAGTAACCGTTTCCACTATTTTCTATTATTTAGGCACAGTAGGGACCACATAATTTAATTAACAAGGCTTCCTATTATGATATTAATTTCGAAATTCTGAAATTAATTTCCATCATAATAAATTACGAATTATTCCACTAAAAATTCGTAATTGCACTCCTTAGTTCAATTTCGAAATTCTTCCATAAAACCTTATTTAACTCCCCATGTTAAGATTCAGATACTAATCAATCAAATTAAATTACTGACTATTTAATTTATTGATTACTTCCTTTAGACTTACACTTAACTTATTTCATGTGTCGGATACAAAATCCACCGGTCGGGTTTACACATGAAAACTTATAAGCTTTCATAAAGGAGTATCATCAATCTCAAAATCGAGACATGGATTCCATCAACTAATTATTACTTCGCCAATGTATATCATTGTTATCCAATTTACCAGGCTTATTGACTCGCGAAAGAATCTCGCCTTTTAATAAATCAAAACAACAAGTGACATACACAGCTAATAATAATTATATCAGGATTAAGAGTATAAGTACATTAAATGGACTAGAGAAATTATTTTATAAAGTCAGTATAAAATACTCATCTCTACTTGATCCGTTCAATACATACAAAATGTACTAGCACAAGAAGTTGGAATTAAACCATTCCCATAATCAAGATAAATTATATTTAATCTTGTGCTACAATCATTCCGATGATTTGTCCAATTCCATCATTAGATTGTGAACATTAACTTTTATGTCTTACAAGAACCGATGATTTAATCTTCCGTGTATAAGCTAAACTCTATACACTAAATCATCTACTATGTAAGCAATGGACGCACAAACCAACACATGATCTATTTAAAATGAAACTTTATTGAATTTAAACAAGTAAATAAATAATTATTCATAAAGAATACTATAACAATACGCATGACTTATAGTATATTCTAACACTTTACACATGATTGGGGTCCCCTTTATCCAGGAGGGGAAAACTCTAATATGGTACATTTACTATTATGGTAAAGAATTATACAAGAAAATGACACAAAAACATGATAAATCACAAATAGTACTTACTTTACCAATTAGTTCTCAATCATATTTTCTTTCTCAAGTTTTTGGGGTGGTGAAAGAGACTTGGAGGTAGGGAAGGAGAAAGGAAAGGTTTCGTCAAAATCAAACTTTAAACCTATAAAATAAAAGGCAGCGGTATTACTAGCTAATGATTATATTCATCATTCACTCTATCCTTTGAATTACCAAAATAACTCAAACAGACAAATAGATTTAGGATGAGTTATGTTTTCAACTGAACTTTGCTAAGAAAATAAAAGAATTTATGTGTAATAAAGCCATAGATTCATTCTGAAATTACTGATTCCAAATTTTAAATTCGCATATTGAAACAGAACTTCAACCTTAAGACAAATCAATGATGCTACTTTTCGGAGTGTAGTGGGAAATGTGGTTGGTATTCTTGAGGGAGGAAAAGAATACATGCCAAGAAGAAGCAGAATTGCTAGTGCGCACAATTAATCTCTCGGCTGGCCATATGACACATGATGAGATACTATTCGATGTGGACTACAAGAATCTGTCCAACCTTGCCAATAAAGTTTGCCGCATGCTTAATGAGCTCCAAAATGGCCAGGTTAGAAACCATAATAATCATCTTTTAATTATTTTATTTTGGAGTAATTACTCGAATAATAAATTATTTTCAGTTCATTGTACCAAAGTCATAAAGTCTTCTTTGTAATTGGAATATAAACCAATTATGGATATGTTTGTTATGAATATGTTTGGTTCTTCAAAATATTTTGAAAAGTATTTTCTCTAGGAAAATATTTTCCTGATGCCGAGTAGCGAAAACAAGTTAGATAAGTGGCACTCTATGTTGATTGCCTCCCCCCCCCCCCCCCCCCCCCCCCCCCAAAAAAAAATAAAAAATAAAAAACACAGGCATCCAGTTGGCACTACCCTTTTGCACCAAAATCTAAGCAAAAATAGACACTTTCCCGGCTCTAATTTTGGGATGCTCTCTCCCCTGCCCCCAAGAACACTCCACCCTACCAGGCGCCCCATTACCCCCTACCTTTATAGTGTTTTTCAAGATTATAAACAAATATTTTTGGGCAATAGTTTTTGTTTATTTACCAAACATCAAAACATAAATTAGAAAATCACTTATTTTTTGAGAGATTTATTTTCATAAAAAATTTTCTGTTGGAAAATATTTTTATTCATACCAAACACACCCTATGTCAATGCATGACCAAAAATAAAAAATGCTAGAAAATTATGTCAAATTCGATCCCAAAAACATAAGTAGGTTGCAACTTCAAAAACTTACCTACCATAATATCTATCAATACACAACTTACAATTAATTAATAATCGAAAATTAAATATTTTTTAACCCACTCTATAAAAGTCATGATGTGTCTCATGGTGTGAGTCAACGGGTTTTAAGTTAGACTTGCAAATGGTTTTCATAAAAATATTAGATGGTGTAACGTTGATATTATAAGGCGTGCATAAGTGGCAGCTTATTTAATTTTTATGGGACCAAATTTAGTAGTTTCTTGTATTTTTCTAGTTTTTGTGATATATAAGCAGGATTTTGAGTTATTTCTCCATTTAAGAAATTAATTCTATGATTTTGGTGGATTAAATATGTGAAATTGAACAATTCTTTTTATTTGAGCTTTCTAATTCCTATAGTTAAATCTAAAAAATTGTTAGATGACTGGCAGCTCAAAGAACACCAGCATTGACCTCGACATGCAAGCTCTTGTAAAGTTAGTATTTGGTAACACCACAAGCAACATCAACCAAGATATTAAGCAAACATTTTTTGGAGTTGTTAAGACTTTCTATTACAGTGCACATGTTAGTGAGGAAATAATCAACTTTCACATATCCAAGGTGCTTTTTCAGCAAGTCCAGTAACATTTTTATGTTTGTAGCTGACAATAATTCTGAAATAACATGGTGCTTTCACTCTTTAATTTCTTATACTTATTAAGTGTCATTGTCATTTTAAAACATCCCTTATAACATGTAAAAGCCGAAATTTATTATTGCGTATGCAAATTTAGAGTGTTAAGGTGATACTTTCAAAATTATTTTAATTTTAATGTCAACTTTTTTGAATATCTCAAATACGATATATGAAGGTGTTGCACTCTATAAGTTTATACTGGTTAAAACAGAACACAATAGATGGCATTCTACAAGGTTGATTAACGTTCTAGGACACCTAAAAATGTTATATTAACTCCGTATATGATCAGCGAAACTTTTGAGATTCTAAGTAGGGTTCAAGTTATCCTAAAGAAAAAGAGTTAGGCAACCTTTAAGATCCATCAAAACGCGGTTCCTGATCGAACCTAGCTAATTAACTAGATGATATTCTGTAAAAAAATGATTGGTTATTATTTATAAAGAATCATAAAAAGAATTTAAACAAAAGAATGTCAGAATAATTGTCACATAGAAAAAAACGTATGAATATCTTTATCTGTATAGATAGATATGCGCAAAGAAGCAATAAACTATAGTATATGAAAAGTAGTATATCCCGCCCGAGATACATTCGTTGACAAAACAGTAGGAATTTTGAATTTTTAATAGAGCGCGGCGAATTGATCAACGAGAAAGAGGTCCTACTCAGCAGAGGCGGATGTAGGGTATATTCGATGAGTTCGATTGAATCCATAACTTTCGACGTAGCGTAAAAATTTATACGTAAAAATTCGTTAATATTGCACTAAATAGTAGATATGAACCCGTAAGTTTAAAAATATAATGAATTCAATCTAAAAATTTTAAAAGTTAAACCCATAGGGTTTAAATTCTGAATCCGCTCCTGCTACTCACTACAAACAAATACACCACAAGATCGAAATGTCTTTCCCGCATCAAAGTCTCAAATTTAGGGTTTGGTTTCGTCATTAATCCGTATTGAATTTATGGATTTAAAGACTTCTAATCCTGAATTCTTTTTTTTTTGTTGTATATGCAACTTGACTTGTACCAGGAATACAGAAAATAAAAGTATAAGGAAAACATATTAATAATTAAAGTGCTATGAATTTGAATTCGAAGGAATGAACTTAAAAAGATTGGCTATGCACTGTTCACTGTTGTACATATAGGTGTTAACCAGACGGGCTGGTCCGTGTTAAACATGAAAAAAATAACACATTCGGTTTGTAGGGCGGGTTGGGTACCAGGCTGATAGGGGTTGGGATTTTCCGGGTTAAATTGGGCCCATCCGATTCGGGCTTAGCGGTTCCGGACCTGGCCGATTTTTTTACTTTTTAGTGGGAGAAATTCAAAAATAGCCAGATTTTACAAGTGGTCATTCAAAAATAGCCACAGTTTCAAAAGTAATCGAAATTTAGCCACTTTTTATGTAAAGATAAATCTGAACTAAAATATTGTTCAAAATTCAAAAAATACTCCAGCATAATACACTGGAGTTCCAACATAAGTATACTGGAACTCCAGCATATTATAATGGAGTTCAAGCATAAGCATACTAGAACTCCAGCATATTATAATGGAGATCCAACAAAAGTATATTGTAACTCCATCATAATATACTGGAGTTCCAGTATAATATACCGGTCCAGTATAATATGCTGGAAGTTCATATACTGGTGCATCAATCTCCAGTATATTATGCTGGATCGGTCCCTGTTGCAGCAAAATAGTGGCTATTTTTCAATGATTTTGCAAATGCTGGCTATTTTTCAATGACCAGTCCGAAAACTAGCTAGCTCATGCTATTTTAACCTTTTTAGTGTATTATGTTTCCTTGTTCAATGTAATTGATATTTAGCTGTTTGCAAACTTTTAAATAATAAAATAAGTATTTTAAGGCGTAACATAAAACTTTTTAAATTTAAAGCTTAAAGTTTTAAATTTGAAAATTGAAATTAAGTGGCTACATAAAATTATTTAACAATACCAATATGTAAGGATCAAACTTCAAAGGCTTTCATTTCATATTTTCAGTACATAATAATACGTCAAATTAACTTGTCTAATAAACTAACACATTATAACCAAGAGGTTGTGAGTTCGAGTCTCCCCAAGAGCAAGGTGGGAAGTTCTTGGAGGAAAGAATGTCGAGGGTCTATTTGGAAACAGCCTCTCTACCCCAGGGTAGGGGTAAGGTCTGCTTACACACTACCCTCCCCAGACCCCACTAAATGGGATTATACTGGGTTGTTGTTGTTGTTGTTGTTGTTGTTGTTGTAATAAACTAACACATTAAGCTTAAATAAGTCTAACAAATTCAAAATAACACAAATTGTCTCGAATCAACTTAAATACAAATTCTTGGAGGATGCTCAAGACGACCCTTGATATGACTACTTAAACCAGTTGTGCCCTCCCACTTTCGACGAACATTAAAGACTCGACCACATTTCTTGCACTCTACTTTGCGAGCTTCTTCATTTTCTTCTAACACCTCAAAGTGTTTCCAAACATGTGAGTGCACTCTAGAAGCACGGAGGCATGATTTAACTTGAACCTAACAAAAATGGTAACCACACTTCACTTGATAGTTGTAATTTTGTAGTGGAATAATTGATAAAACTTGAAATATTAATTAATTGAGAACTTGAGAGTGATAAGCAATTCAATAATCAAGAGGGAATTGAGAGAGAATTAGAGTAGAAGAAGAGAGTAAATTGTGAGAAAAAATGAAGAAGATTGAGCCTATTTATAGTTTTTAAAAGGCTAAAATATAATTTATCAATTATTAGGGTAGATGGGCTATTTTAGTAAAGGGATAGGCCGAAATGGCTAAAAGTGCAAAAAATGACGGTTGTCCAACGATCATTTTTTATTTTGACCGTTGGCAACGACCAATTTTTTTTTTTTAAATTACAACTTAAATCGGGCTAGACCGGGTTGGAACATGGTTAAAATCCTTGAACGGGTTATCGGGCAAGACAGCTTTCGGGGCACCGGTTAGCAAAAATGGCCCGCCCATGTCCGGCACAACCCTCTAACCCTAATCAACCCATTCCACCCCTTAGCGGACCAGGCTTACCCGGGCTGAACCAGGTTGAACCAGATTGTCATTGGGCTGGCCCAACCCGTTTAACACCTCTAATTGTACCAATTGCTTATATGCAGCGTTTTAAAAGGCGGGAGCGTAAGGTGTATCGTATATTACTTGATACGGGATGAGAAGTAAATTTCGAGACATGGAGCATAAACCCTAGGGATCTTTTACTTTTTAATTTATAAATTAATAAATTATTATAATAACATAAAAATATAAAAATTGCATTAAAAGTTCGATTTAAAAAAAAAAGATATTACTAAACTCATAGAAAAAATATATCTAGCATATCTTTATAAGTATAAATAATGCAATAATTTAAATGTTGTTATATGATAAAAACCAACTATAATATCTTAACTTTCAAATAATAATTAAAAATTATAATTTCTTAAGAATATTATTAAACTAAATATTTTACCTCCATAAAAGTAATTAATCAATTAACTTTATTACTTTTATAATTTAAAGTAATACTCCTTCATGAATAATTATAAAGTTACTTTCAAATAGCAAAATTTATTATAATAAATCTGCGATAATTTTGAGATATATAGAAGCAAAGACATGAAGACCAATTGCTAGTGAAGATAAAAATTTCACAGATCTATTTTGCAGAATCCCTAAAGATGTTATCCATACGATTCCGACAACAGTATTGTTTTCATTAGAAGGATTAAGGGACGACTTGGACTGGCAAAGGCTATTGAAGCTTCAAATGAATGATGGTTCATTCTTAACATCCCCTGCTTCCACTGCATTTGTATTCATGGAAACAAATGATAAAAAGTGTTTGGCATATCTTCAAAACGTTGTCCAAAAGTGTAATGAGTGTGAGCACGTGATTTTTGTTTATGCGACAATTACTCCAAAAGAAAATCGAAAAATAAAACAAATGGTTTTGTTGTACAAATTTTTGTGAATTTGCTTGGCATTTTTTTGTAGTTTTTATCTGTGATTGTTTAGTTTTATCAATTGAAAATACAAAAATGTATGTCGCGCATAAAGTTGGGATCTTGTGCTACTATTAGGAATTAATGAAAGTCATATTTGGTTTTGAATGAATAAAAAATCACAAAAATATTTGCCTTGTTAATTTTTTCGTTTTATCATTAAGGTTGATTTTTGTTTAATTAATATATGATATTATGTGTTAATTATTACTAAAAATCAATTGGTGTCTTGTGATATAATTTTGATTTTTTATATTTCTTATAATATTTTTTAGAATTTTGTAAATTCGGATTTTTATGGGAAAGGAAAAGAAATAAGTTGAATTGGATAAAATTGGGATTGAGCCATTTCAAATTGGACCCAAAATTTGGCCCAAAGCATTTGTTTTGCCCGGTCCAGATCAGTTGGCCTCAGGGACGTCCAAACGACGTCGTCTTGATTATGCTTGATCTGGGCCGTTGATCTCAGAATGATCAACGGCCAAGATCACAAACCCTAACCCATCTCAGCCAACCCGACCCAGCACCATCCACGACGCAATCCCCACAGAGACCAAAACGACCCCGTTTCATATAGTTAAAGTGATCCAAACCGTTGATCTCATTAGATCTAACGGCTCGGATTCATTCACTCACCCCGTATATAAGCCTGCCCCTCTCACTCCGCGCCCTAAGCCAGACCCCCCTCCCTCGAGTCGTCTCCCTCACTGAACCCAAACCCTTAGAACCCTAGCGCCGCCCCCCATTCCCCCACCTGAAACCCGGCGGCAACGATGCCGGTGACCACCAGGCCAACACCCCTAGTACACCTCGAACCCCTGAACACGGATCCACAAGCCATGGGTCTCGAATCTTCCCCACCGTCTCGAATCTTCGTTTGAAGATTCGAGCCGGACCCCAACCTGTGCCAAACCCCCCCAAATCCATACCAGGTGTCCCCCTGACCTCCCTCGTGACCAAACCAAGCTTGGTTTGGTCCGAATCTAACCAAAAAATCCCGAGTCCTAAATCCCTCCTAAGAACTCTAGAAATCCGGAATCTGAGTTTTTTGTCCAATTAAACAAGAAGGTTGAGATCTAATAGACCTTAATCGAAGTGTTCTCAGTTGAGAATACTTCGATTAAAGTCCGTTCAACTCCTAAAAGAGGTTCGATTCAAAATTCGAGACAGGGCAGTCTGATTTTCAATTCTTTAAGGTATTTCTTTTTCTTTTCCTTGTCAGTTCATGTTGCTTTTTATGATTAAATGTTTGTTCATGCGTCCAAATGTTTAGTTGATTTATTTTGTATTTTTTTTGTCGACTATTCTGTCCATCTTGCCCGGACCTTTTATTTGGTTGAGTTTTTCTCTATTAACTGATTGAGTGTATGTGTGTAAACTATATAATCGATTGAAAATAAATTTGGTCGATTAATTAGTTTCGGGGTTAACTTTGTTTTGACAGTACAAGTTGCACCCCCTGTTATTACTGTTTCGATTCTGATTCATTGGGTATTGATTGAATGTGTTGTAATTCGCGTAGTCGATTCGATATATGTCGTCAATTGGTTTCAGTTTGGAATGGAAATTAATCTGACTTGTGCTGTTTAGTTCTCACTATGGCATTGTTTGAATCCAACTACGAATTGAGTATAGCTGTTTATAGTTTGTTCAGTTTGAATCAGAAATAATTTAAGGATTGGTTTATAGCTGCAGTCTAGTATAGATTTCAGAATTTAGTTTGATTTGGTGGTATGTTTACTCACTTTTGACCTTGGGCAGCATGTGTTTTATCAGTTGTTAATGAATTAGAGTAGAATGGACAGCATGTGCTGTCAAGGCATATTCATGCTGCCCATACTTGTTAATTTAGTAAGGGACAGGCCACTTTAGCAATAAAAAGGGGGATGTCAGGGGAATCTCATGGGGGGTTACCTTTCTTTAATTTGTGAGTTGGAAAGACAGAAAAAAGAACATGGGAGGAGTTCAGTTAAGAAGGGGACACGAACAGGCTGGAATTAGGTGGGATTCCTGGCTATAAAAAACAGAAAGTTTCCATTGATAAGGGCAGACAAAAAGATCAAAAAGAAAGAAAGAGGACACCCAAAACCTCCCTAAAAATCTATCTCTCTTTAGTTTTCAGCAACATAAAGAATCAGAAAAAAAGGAGATAGAATAGAGACATCATATGAGACTTAAAAGAGTTTTTTTAAAAGAGTTGACATCCAAAACAACAGAGAGACTCTTCCATTGAATTTTTCTGTTCAGTTTCGAGTTTAGTAGTTGAAGTTGACATTCCAGTTTGATTTCAATTTGCTGGAACTTCTTCTGAGATCTATTGGTCCAGTTTTGGTTTAATTCAAAGTTCAGTTGAGTCTTTTTGGGTGTTGATTTTTGCTGTTGGGTTTACAAATCATTTCAGGCTTCGTTGGAGTGTTGTTTCTGGTTTGGAATTGGTATTGCTGTTGGTTTGAACCTGCTGCTGTTGCTGCGGCCATTTTTTGCTGCGCCATTCTTTTGCTGCTGCTGATTTTTCTACTTTCTTCTTCTTGTTGTATTTCAATATCCAGGTACACACTCAAATTTCACACTGATGTAGCAGTAACAATGAATATGAAATGATAGAAGCGAAGAATTTTTAATCGCTTGGTTTTGTAACTATAAGTCTTGTAAAGTGTTAGTAGATTGTATGATTCTTTAAGGTTATAAGTCAACGGAAAATGCATTAGGTAGTTTGTACTTAATTGAAACTTAGTTTGTTTAATACTGTGATATATAGTCTGTTTAGTAGTATACATGATATAGCCATGTAATTCGTGGAATGTACAAGTAGTTAGTATATTGATAATTAGACTTCATCTCCAGTTATGTTTTGTACATATAGGGCGGGTGGCTTTTAACCTTACCAAATGCAACGTAGCTTTAATTTTTTTTTGAGTTCTAACTTTATCGGACTCCGTTAGGCAGTTTATAGGACAAAGTTTGAATCCCATTAGTAGCATCTTCTAGTAATTAATTCCATTAACCCCATTTAAATGAGTTAGTTTAAATTCAACTTGAAGAATGTTTAGCGTGAATTTAACATTTTTATTAATCTTGTATGCAATTTTCTTTATCAAATTAAAAGCATGTTCGCTCATGGAATAAGGCACGAAACAATTCCCCGCATCGTAAATAATTAGTAAGAATCCGGAGCTGGCCAAGCATGTAATTTAATTAGCATGTATTTTCTTTCTTCCATTTTTTGAGACAAACATAATAGAAAAATATAGTCGCTGTAGGTTTATCCTTTCAAAAAATGAGACGAGCCTCGCCAAAAATAAAAAATGCAAATTGCGGGGCCCTCAATAATTGGTCAAAAAATAAAAATACTTAGAATTTGGGATGGACTGTTTAGTGAATTTCACTGCCTTCCCCAAAGATAATTACGCGTTAGACTCTTTAGGCGCGATTTTAATTTAAAATACCTTCTTAAATTCGGGTGTGCATTTATGTGACCCAAATTCAAATCTCAGCGGAGTCGGAATGTATTAACAACCACGGGTGCATTGATTGCGACGTGGTTCGAGATGCATTTTCACGACGTTGCAGTTCTATAAAAAAATGATAATAAAAGCGGTTTAAACTTAATAAAAGCACATAAGTCATAACATGTATTTAAATCAGATATTTAGCCATTATTACAATTTAAGCGACCGTGCTAGAACCACGGGATTCGGGGTTGCCTAACACCTTCCCTCGGGTCAACAGAATTCCTTACTTAGAATTTCTGGTTCGCAGACTTCATTTGGAAAGTCGAAAATTTCCTCGATTTGGGATTCAAGATAAACCGGTGACTTGGGACACCAAAAGCCAAACCTTTCCCAAGTGGCGACTCTGAATGAAATAAATAATCTCATTTCGAACATTGTCACTTAAATTGGAAAAACTCCCTCGCACATTTATCCTTTGGGATAGGCGCGCAAAAAGGAGGTGTGACAGCTCTAGCGACTCTGCTGGGGAACAATAACCCAGAACCACTAGTTCATGGTTAGAAATTCGAGCTTAGATAAATTGTTATATTTGGTTTTATCTCATTTTGTTACATGTTCTGTGCATAATGTGCTAACTAACTACTTTTACCGCTTTGATATTTTGTGAACTGTATACCGAAACCCATATCCTCTCTGAGTCTTCTAAATCATGAAGAAGGGTGCACTTCGTGGGACTTCTTTTCTGTTTAGAGTCAATCCAAATTTAGAACGAGGTTCGGACAAGTTGCTAAGCCGGTGAAGCTTCTGTATTCCCAGTACGCTGCCCCCCCCTCGGCTCGAGCTGTCTGCTCGGGTAAGCCAGGTCTAGAACAAATACCCAGGTTCTGAACCTAGAATAACTAAACCTCTTGCCGGATCCCTAGTAGGAACACTTATTTGCATCATGTTGCATTTGACATAGGGGACTCAACACAGGGGTTGGGTCTGTCTAGGACAGGCAACCTGAAATGAAAAGACCATCCTGCTGCATCCCGTTTGTTTTGCGCATTTATTTGCTTCAGATCTGCATGCTGATCGGTTTCTAAAAAAAATTCAAAAGAAATCAAAAAAAAAATAGCAGCGTAGGGAAATAATTACTTATTTTGGAAAAATAAAACCAATGTCCAGGTAGTGTCGAAACCTTGCCCAAATTTTCTTAAAAAAAAAAGAAATGAAAACAAAATTCGTCTTTTAGTTTGATTTATTAAAAAAAAACATTTTTAATCACTTCCAAAATCCAAAAAAAAGAAGTATTTGTTTTTAAAAATAAATAAAACAAAATTCAAAAAAATATTTTTTCTTTTTGTAGTACCTCTTTCATTAAATTCAGACTAATAATCCAAATACTTCCTTAAAGTATTTTTCGAAATTTCAAAAAAAAAAAGTAAAAAAAAAAAGTTCAAACAAAAAATATTTCTTTAGTCTTCATCTCTTTTTCAAAAAATAAAAAACAAAAATATAAAAATCCAGAAAAAATATTTTCTCCTTTTCCTTAAAAGATTGTATTCAAAAAGGGGTTTAGTTTATTTTCCTATTCCTGATCGGCCCGAACTACGCCGGTTTGATTCTCGCAGGGCGTGAGATACGTAGGCAACCTTCATCAGGTTCAACCTCCCCTTTTTCAAAAAAGCCAAAATGTTAGAATTTTAATTTCGTCATAAATGAGTCGGGTGATGCTGTTTTGTCAAGAATAGCCGAATGTTCCCGAAAGAGACGCCGGAAGACTGACTTTGCATAAACAACCATTTTGGTCATTTTTATTTTTGTGACAAATTGCCCAATGGCCTTAGGATCCTCATCCCCGAGGCTCGCGAGGCCATGTTCCCAATGTCGGGTCACCATTCTAAAAAAAATATAAAAAAAGTCATAAATAAATCAAGTGATTGTTTTTGTCAAACATAGCCAAATGTTCCCGAAAGGGACGGCGGAAGGCTGACTTTGCATAAACGGCCACTTTCGATTCATCTTTTAGAGTTTTGATCAGGTTGACCCTCACGACCTTAAAATCTTCATCCCCGAAGTGTTGAAAGGCCGTATTCGAAAATCGGATCTTTTTTTTTTTAAAATATAGTCAGATCATTTTTGAGTCAAATCATTTTTGCTTAAATCACCTTAATAAAATGTGCAGGATGCGCGCAATGCAAAACGAACACTTGTTTCTTTATTTCACTTGTTTGTTTTGAACTACGCAATGATCTGATTCACGCGGCATCGTGATACGTAGGCAATCCTCATCGGATCCGGTCATATTTTAACTGCAAATAATGAAAATAATAATAATAAAAAATATATAAAAAACACAAAAATGTATGATAAATAAAGGGAAGCCTAAAGAGAAGCCGGAATGACGCATGTCATCGTTGCAAACATGTAGAAATTCACTTAACTGTATAGGTGCATCACGCCCCAACGTGAGATTACATGTCTGTTATTTGTTCCAAACTAACCGTTTGCTTGCGGCTAAGTCCAGGTTTTTAGAAAAGGTGGTTTGTTTGGTGGAGGTCTGGCCTCACATTCGTACTTCACGAGGTCGAAAGGAAGTGTTCAATTGCCCGTCGTTAAGTCGAGAGGGAGTATTCACACTTACTTCACGAGATCAAAGGGAAGTATAGAGATGTCTTCAGAAATTCCTTTGCCGACAATTCCTGCCTCCGAGGAGAGTTCAATCTCGGCCATCCCAACTCCCGAGTCAGCAACTGCTGAGGAAAATAGAATCTTGCGGCTCCGCATGTTGGAAATGTTGGACTACTGGAACAACAGAAAAGAGTCGCCAAGTGTAATCCCTGGATTCCCCGAGTTGTTCTCTAGGACAAGTGGGACTTCCAACGTCCCCATAAGTTATCCAACTACCCCGTTCGGGTACCCGGTCATTTCAGCCCACTCTGCTGGATCACCCTCTGATTCTTATCCCCGGATGTCAACGATAGATGTAGCTACAAACACATTCACCGTACTGCCCTGTCCAATCATGGCACAACCCGCTACACACAGGCCTAATTCTGACTCGTCCTCATTCACATTTCAAGCACCATCCTTCTCACTGGAACCAACTCGGTTTACCACCAGCACTTATCCTCAACCACCGCAATTTGAGTTCGCGGCGGGACAAGAAAAGACCACCAAAACTCACGAGCGAGAAGAGATTGTGAGGAAGATGAGGAGTATGGAACAGAGTCTCAAAAGCATACAAGGCTTGAGCGGACAGAAAAGTGTATCCTATGCCGATTTATGCATGTTCCCTCATGTGCACCTGCCATTGGGATTCAAAACCCCAAAATTCGAGAAGTACGATGGGCATGGTGATCCTATTGCTCATCTCAAAAGATATTGCAATCAGCTGCGGGGAGCCGGTGGAAAGGAAGAACTACTCATGGCCTATTTCGGAGAAAGTCTGGTTGGCATCGCATCTGAGTGGTACATGGACCAGGATATGTCTCGCTGGTACGTTGGGATGATCTTGCTAGAGATTTCGTCAGGCAGTTCCAGTACAACATTGATATTGCTCCAAATAGGAACTCTCTGACAAATCTAAAGAAGAAACCCTCAGAAAATTTCAGAGAGTATGCAATTAAGTGGCGCGAACAAGCCTCAAGAGTGAAACCTCCAATGGATGAGATAGAAATGGTCACTGTCTTCCTGCAAGCCCAAGAGCCCGATTACTTTCAGAATATGATGTCGTCCATGGGAAAACCTTTTGCAGAGGCCATCAAAATTGGTAACATGGTAGAACACGGTTTGAAAACGAGTCAGGCATCTATCAGAGAAACCTCCCAAGCCATCCAAGGCGGTTCTGGAGGAATGGCAAAGAATAGGACAAGAGAAGAAACAACCATGGCAACATCAGGGGGAAGAAGATACCGGGCCCCTAGACCTGTGTTCTCTGAAATAACCCCTCAACACTACTATCCTCATTCAGATATGGTCTATGCTCCACCACTTTATGCGGTTATGAATGTTCAACATTTCAGCCGACCGCAACAACAGGCTAACAGAAATCAACCTCCATTCCAAAGAAACCAGCCTCCTCACCAAAACCACTATAATCCTCGACCTTCCCAGAATAACTTCCGTCCTCGGGAACCACCCAGGAGACCCAACTATACACCAATCGGTGAACCCTACTCCACCCTGTTCCCTAAGCTTGTCCCGATGAATTTGCTGCAGCCCATACCCCCAAACAGGCAAAACCCGGAATCACCATCATATCAGCGGGGTGTCAGGTGTGCATACCATTCAGGGGTAGAAGGGAACGATACAAACAACTGTTGGACATTGAAACAAGCAGTAGAGAACTTGTTAGAGCAAGGGAAAATTGTGTTGAAAGATGAGGATGTCCCAAATGTGACCAATAATCCGCTGCCCGCTCACAACAACGGGCCGATAATCGGGATGATTTGTGAAGGCAAAGAATTTGATCCGGCGCTTAAGGCCATAATTGCTATTTCTAATGCAGAAAGGAAGCCCAAGGCAACCCCGAAGCAAGAGAAAGGCAAAATCACCGAGACTGAACCGGCAAAGAAAATTGATGTATCCAAGCAGGCCTATATGGTATGGGGGACGATCAAACCACCTCGGCTGAATGAGCCAGTGGTTATTGGACGCATACCAGAGAAGCCAAAGTACGGTAAAGAGAAAGATGATGAGGTGTTCACGGCTGAAGAGAGTGAGGGAATACGCGAGGCAATGAGGAAAATGCTATGCGAAATGCACATGGTCCAGCCAGGAGAGGGCACTAGCACCGCTGAGGTATCATACATGGGACCAAGCGCCAACACTGGAAGGCTACGCCATTCCTGATCGGGTGGGAGTCTTAGTAGACCTGTCCTGCCACTTTTTCTGCATCGCGAGCTATCCCAGGGTATAACTCAGATGTTTTCTTTAAGTTTCCTGTTTTAATTTCCTGAATGTCAACCCTGTTATCTTCCCAATTCCAAGAAATGAAATCATATTTCATCGTTCACTTTCTTTATTTTTCAGAGTTTTGCTATGTTTTCTTTTAGCTCTCTTCAATTCTAATAATGCAACTTTAAATAACATGACATGCTTGCGGACTTCGTGCCCAGCTCCCAAGAACTCTGTCAGACTTCGAAGTGATGAATCAAAAATTGAAACATAGAGAAGTTAAGAAAATTAAGAGAAAAAAATAGGAACAACTAAAGAAAATTGGCTTAGGGTTTGGGAAATGTCCGTCACTGAAGCAGAATTTGAGGACAGTGAGTGGGTCTAGACTCATATGGAATGTTGACCTTATTTGAAACGGATGACTGCAGTTTGTCACGGGCAATTGTACCAACAAAGAATGGCCCGCG
The DNA here is from genome assembly GCF_000715075.1 of Nicotiana tabacum. Lineage (NCBI taxonomy): Eukaryota > Viridiplantae > Streptophyta > Magnoliopsida > Solanales > Solanaceae > Nicotiana > Nicotiana tabacum. Next base: position 27,895,956 of record NC_134084.1, read on the forward strand.
CCTATAAATTTTGAAGTAGGGCAACTGGTGTTGAAGCGTATTCTTCCTCATCACCAGGAAGCAAAAGGAAAGTTTGCTCCTAATCGGAAGGGTCCATACATCATTGGAAAATATTGCCAAGAGGAGCATTGTATCTGGGTAACATCGAAAGAAATGACCCCGACACAGCTATGAATGCAGATGCAGTACTATGTCTAATTCGCTCCGGCGATGTCTTTGCACAGTTGAGATGACGAAGGCTTTTATTCCCGCTATCCAAACACCATCGATCCTTCGGAAACCCTTTTGAGCCAATTATCTTTCTTTGATTACCCTCTTTGGAACCCGGAAGTACAAAAAGGAAAAGAAAAGAAAGAAAAGAAAAAGAAAAAAATGAAATGGAAACAAAAACAAAACAAAAATTATTGCCTGAACTACGTTTGACTTGATTCCGAAAGGATACGTAGGCAGCCTCTCTCTGAGGTTCAGTCACACCAAAAGAAAAATCCTAATTCCTCCAAAGATTGAAACTGGAGCAGATGATATAATGGTTGGGCCATGAGACCGCCGAAAAGGTTCCAAAGTTGTAGTTCCGCCCAAAATCATTTTACCCCAAAGACCTCGTCCAAGTCCTTCTGATCAATTAGCAAAGACAGGAAAGTGGAAAACGTCATTGTTGGAATCTGATACAAGTCAAATTGAGAGAAATAAAATGAGAGAGTCTTATCGGTGAAAACCTTCAGGCACCACGAGGCGACGAGAGTAGAGAAATCAAAAATGAGAGAGTCCGTTTGGTAAAAACTCGTAAAGAGCACTATCGGGCGGCGGTAAGAAGAGAAATGAGAGAGGTCGATTAGCGAAAACCCGCAAAGGGCGTTGTCGGCCGAAAAGAGGATACTTCATCACTAAAAGTCCTGGCAAGGTTCTCTGGTTTGGAAACACGGATCAATAGGTTCATGAGAAACTGGAGTTTGGGCGGGTCGGGCATCCAGTCCAAGAAGCATGTCATGTCAATTTAAAGTCAGCATGTTGCCTCAGATAAGTCTTTCTTGTCCCGAAAGGGACACTTCTCTTTTCAAATTCGTTTTCTCCGCTCTTTGTTTTACCTTTCTTTGAATCCCTTTAGTTTTAACCCTAAATTCCAAAATGTGCTGGAAAGAAAAGTTGGCAGGACTGGTTTCACGGAACTCCGTTTAGTAAGAAGTGAAGAAAATACCCCGCTTCAGTGATACGTCAGTCCAATCCCGACTGATCATGATGTTGACTGCTTTCGAAGTAAAGACACTAAAAAAAAAACAAAATATCCGGCAAATCCCCACAGAGTCTCCCCTTGTAAAAATCCCCAAAGAGTCTGCCCCAGCAAATCCCCAACAAGTTTTCCTTGTAAAAATCCCCAACGAGTCTACCCCAATAAAAATCCCCACTGAGTCTGCCTCGGTAAAAATCCCCAAGCAGAATGAAATGAAAGAACCAAAGCCTTACACGGGCGAATCATCACAAAATCCAGAAATGCGAGTCTGATCAGTTTAAAAAGGGTTCGCCTGTGAATCCAATCAATAACGGAGTTTTCTCAACAGGAATGAAGCCGGGACCAAGCAATTGGAACGATCAAGGCCACCGAACCAACCACCATTTCAAACTGACAATTTTTCTTTGTTTGGAAAATTGAAACAGGTACGATCCAAAGCAACCGTGCAAAAAGCAGGTGCCGCCCAAACGGAAAAGAAATGCAAAAGTACAAGAAACAGCTTTGCAGCAGGAAAACGACCAAAAAGGAAGTTTCCCCAGAATTCTTTCATGCATTTTGATAAATAAAAGGAAATATAAAAGGAAAACCAAAGAAAAGAAAGAAGACAAGAAATAAAAATGAAAATCCCAAAAGAAAAACAAATCATGGTAGCATAGGACCTCATTCCTCAACTATCCCGGTATAAACCGCGGATCTCTCTGGCATAACCTAAGGAGCTTTTTCTATCCAACTATCCCGGTATAAACCGCGGATCTCCCTGGCATAATTCAAGGAGCTTTTTCTATCCAAGTCCCGGCTAAAAACCGAGGATCTCCCGGCCAAAACAACCGCGGAGCTTTTTCTCTCAAAATCCCGGCCAAAAACCGTGGACCTTCCCGGCATAACCCGTGGACCTTTTCCGGCATAACCCATGGACCTTTTCCGGCATAACCCGATGATCTCCCCGGCATAACTCGATGATTTCCCGGCAGGACCCATGGACCTCCCTGGCATAACCCAGGGCCCCTTTTTCTTTCCTCCCCGGCATAACCTGAAGACCTCTTTTCTTCACGGCATAACCCGTGAACCTCCCTGGCATAACCTAGGAGCCCATTCTCCTTTTCTCCCGGCATAACCCGGTCAGTTTTCCGGCATAACCTGGCAATCCTCCCAATTTAGGGCTCCAATCCCTAGGTTGAGCGATTTCCCTTTTTTTTAGCCAACATTAGGGCTCCAATCCCTGAGTTGAGCATTGTCTTTTTAGCCGACATTAGGGCTCCAATCCCTGAGTTGAGCGATTTTCCTTTTAGCCAACATTAAGGTTCCAATCCCTGAGTTGAGCGTTTTCCTTTAACCGACATTAGGGCTCCAATCCCTGAGTTGAGTGTTTTTCCTTTAGCCAGCATTAGGGCTCCAATCCCTGAGTTGAGCGTTTTTCCTTTTAGCCGACATTAGGGCTCCAATCCCTGAGTTGAGCGTTTTTCCTTTAGCCAGCATTAGGGCTCCAATCCCTGAGTTGAACGTTTTTCCTTTAGCCGACATTAGGGCTCCAATCCCTGAGTTGAGCGTTTTTCCTTTAGCCGACATTAGGGCTCCAATCCCTGAGTTGAGCAATTTACTTTTAGCCGACATTAGGGCTCCAATCCCCGAGTCGAGCGTTTTTCCTTTAGCCAGCATTAGGGCTCCAATCCCTGAGTTGAGCAGTTCGCTTTTAAACCGACATTAGGGCTCCAATCCCTGAGTTAAGCGTTTTTCCTTTAGCCAGCATTAGGGCTCCAATCCCTGAGTTGAGCAATTTTTCTTTAAGCCAGCATTAGGGCTCCAATCCCTGAGTTGCGCATTTTTACCTTTTGCGACATTAGGGATCCAATCCCTGAGTTGCGCTTTGTAGACTAGAGTTTTCCAATCCCCTCATCAATTCTGTAAATTTTCATGGGAATTAACTCACGAAATTTTCCTAGTGAAACTGGGGCAGAAAATTTTGTTCGTTCGTGTTTTGTTGTTTCAGCAGGTCTGACCTCAAGGCGCATGGATCGAGATGACCTACGGGATGAGTCTTAATCCAGAATAAAGAAAAGAAGAAAAGAACAAAAAGAAGATGTTCCCAAATATTGGAACAAACAAAGGGCAGGTCACTCAAAATTTGATCAAATTCCCGAGCTCCGCCAACCCCGTTTCACTCAATACTGCAGAAATAAACAAGCGTCTACAACTTGCGAGCATCAAGATTCGGATCAAAGTCTACAAGCAGAATCAGCTAAGACCCAAGATCAAGTTGCAAAAGAGTTATAGATAGGAATCTTGTAACTAGCGGTTGACAGGCATAAGTAGTTAGTTCAGTTTCAATTTCCTTTGGTTGTAATAAGGAGGTCAGTAAATCAGTGGCGGCAACAGCAGCATCAGTAACAACAAGCATTGCAATCCCATGGCAGTCCCAGCTACTAAAGTTTCCCGAACTACATTGACCTGATTCCTGTTTAGCCCAGGATATGTAGGAAATCTTTGAAGCAAAGGTTCGGTCAAATCTTTCAAAAATGTGCTTCACACGGAGTAGTCCAATGGGCAAAAATCGTTCATATCCACTCACTTTATCTTTGCACAAAAACCTCGCATGTTTTCGGGCAAAGAGGGGCAGCTGTGAGCACGTGATTTTTGTTTACGCGACAATTATTCCAAAAGAAAATCGAAAAATAAAACAAATGGGTTTTTTGTACAAATTTTTGTGAATTTGCTTGGCATTTTTTGTAGTTTTTATCTGTGATTGTTTAGTTTTATCAATTGAAAATATAAAAATGTATGTCGCGCATAAAGTTGGGATCTTGTGCTACTATTAGGAATTAATTAAAGTCATATTTGGTTTTGAATGAATAAAAAATCACAAAAATATTTGATTTTTGTTTAATTAATATATGATATTATGTGTTAATTATTACTAAAAATCAATTGGTGTCTTGTGATATAATTTTAATTTTTTATATTTCTTATAATATTTTTTAGACTTTTGTAAATTCGGATTTTTATGGGAAAGGAAAAGAAATAAGTTGAATTGGATAAAATTGGGATTGGGCCATTTCAAATTGGACCCAAAATTTGGCCCAAAGCATTTGTTTTGCCCGGTCCAGATCAGTTGGCCTCAGGGACGTCCAAACGACGTCGTCTTGATTATGCTTGATCTGGGCCGTTGATCTCAGAATGATCAACGGCCAAGATCACAAACCCTAACCCATCTCAGCCAACCCGACCCAGCACCATCCACGACGCAATCCCCACAGAGACCAAAACGACCCCGTTTCATATAGTTAAAGTGATCCAAACCGTTGATCTCATTAGATCTAACGGCTCAGATTCATTCACTCACCCCATATATAAGTCTGCCCCTCTCACCCCGCGCCCTAAGCCAGACCCCCCTCCCTCGAGTCGTCTCCCTCACTGAACCCAAACCCTAAGAACCCTAGCGCCGCCCCCATTCCCCCACCTGAAACCCGGTGGCAACGATGCCGGTGACCACCAGGCCAACACCCCTAGTACACCTCGAGCCCCTGAACACGGATCCACAAGCCATGGGTCTCGAATCTTCCCCCACCATCTCGAATCTTCGTTTGAAGATTCGAGCCGGACCACAACCTGTGCCAAACCCCCCCCCAAATCCATACCAGGTGTCCCCCTGACCTCCCTCGTGACCAAACCAAGCTTGGTTTGGTCCGAATCTAACCAGAAAACCCCGAGTCCCAAATCCCTCCTAAGAACCCTAGAAATCCGGAATCTGAGTTTTTTGTCCAATTAAACAAGAAGGTTGGGATCTAATAGACCTTAATCGAAGTGTTCTCAGTTGAGAATACTTCGATTAAAGTCCGTTCAACCCCTAAAAGAGGTTCGATTCAAAATCCGAGACAGGGCAGTCTGATTTTCAATTCTTTAAGGTATTTCTTTTTCTTTTCCTTGTCAGTTCATGTTGCTTGTTATGATTAAATGTTTGTTCATGCGTCCAAATGTTTAGTTGATTTATTTTGTATTTTTTGTGTCGACTATTCTGTCCATCTTGCCCGGACCTTTTATTTGGTCGAGTTTTTCTTTATTAACTGATTGAGTGTATGTGTGTAAACTATAAAATCGATTGAAAATAAATTTGGTCGATTAATTAGTTTCGGGGTTAACTTTGTTTTGACAGTACAAGTTGCACCCCCTGTTAATACTGTTTCGATTCTGATTCATTGGGTATTGATTGAATGTGTTGTAATTCGCGTAGTCGATTCGATATATATCGTCAATTGGATTCAGTTTGGAATGGAAATTAATCTGACTTGTGCTGTTTAGTTCTCACTATGGCATTGTTTGAATCCAACTACGAATTGAGTATAGTTGTTTATAGTTTGTTCAGTTTGAATCAGAAATCATTTAAGGATTGGTTTATAGCTGCAGTCTAGTATAGATTTCAGAATTTAGTTTGATTTGGTGGCATGTTTACTCACTTTTGACCTTGGACAGCATGTGTTTTGTCAGTTGTTAATGAAATAGAGTAGAATGGACATCATGTGCTGTTAGGGCATATTCATGCTGCCCATACTTGTTAATTTAATAAGGGACATGCCACTTTAGCAATAAAAAGGGGGTTGTCAGGGGAATCTCATGGGGGGGGGGTTACCTTTCTTTAATTTGTGAGTTGGAAAGACAGAGAAGAGAACATGGGAGGAGTTCAGTTGGGAAGGGGACACGAACAGGCTGGAAATAGGTGGGATTCCTGGCTATAAAAAAACAGAAAGTTTCCATTGATAAGGGCAGACAAAAAGATCAAAAAGAAAGAAAGAGGACACCCCTGAAAACAGAGAGTTTCAGCCATCAAAAACCTCCGTAAAAATCTATCTCCCTTTAGTTTTCAGCAACATAAAGAATTAGAAAAAAAAGGAGATAGAGTAGAGACATCATATGAGACTTAAAAGAGTTTTTTTAAAAGAGTTGACATCCAAAACAACAGAGAGACTCTTCCATTGAATTTTTCTGTTCAGTTTCGAGTTTAGTAGTTGAAGTTGACATTCCAGTTTGATTTCAATTTGCTGGAACTTCTTCTGAGATGTATTGGTCCAGTTTTGGTTTAATTCAAAGTTCAGTTGAGTCTTTTTGGGTGTTGATTTTTGCTGTTGGGTTTACAAATCATTTCAAGCTTCGTTGGAGTGTTGTTTCTGGTTTGGAATTGGTATTGCTGTTGGTTTGAACCTGCTGCTGTTGCTGCGACCATTTTTTGCTGCTGCCATTCTTTTGCTGCTGCTGATTTTTCTACTTTCTTCTTCTTGTTGTGTTTCAATATCCAGGTACACACTCAAATTTCACACTGATGTAGCAGTGACAATGAATATGAAATGATAGAAGCGAAGAATTTTTAATCGCTTGGTTTTGTAACTATAAGTCTTGTAAAGTGTTAGTAGATTGTATGATTCTTTAAGGTTATAAGTCAACGGAAAATGCATTAGGTAGTTTGTACTTAATTGAAACTTAGTTTGTTTAATACTGTGATATATAGTCTGTTTAGTAGTATACATGATATAGCCATGTAATTCGTGGAATGTACAAGTAGTTAGTATATTGATAATTAGACTTCATCTCCAGTCATGTTTTGTACATATAGGGCGGGTGGCTTTTAACCTTGCCAAATGCAACGTAGCTTTAATTTTTTTGAGGTCTAACTTTATCGGACTCCGTTAGGCAGTTTATAGGACAAGGTTTGAATCCCATTAGTAGCATCTTCTAGTAATTAATTCCATTAACCCCGTTTAAATGAGTTAGTTTAAATTCAACTTGAAGAATGTTTAGCGTGAATTTAGCATTTTTATTAATCTTGTATGCAATTTTCTTTATCAAATTAAAAGAATGTTCGCTCATGGAATAAGGCACGAAACAATTCCCCGCATCGTAAATAATTAATCCGATAATTAATAAGAATCCGGAGCTGGCCAAGCATGTAATTTAATTAGCATGTATTTTCTTTCTTCCATCTTTAGAGACAAACATAATAGAAAAATGTAGTCGCTGTAGGTTTATCCTTTCAAAAAATGAGACGAGCCTCGCAAAAAAAAATGCAAATTGCGGGGCCCTCAATAATTTATCAAAAAATAAAAATACTTAGAATTTGGGATGGACTGTTTAGTGAATTTCACTGCCTTCCCCAAAGATAATTACGCGTTAGACTCTTTAGGCGCGATTTTAATTTAAAATACCTTCTTAAATTCGGGTGTGCATTTATGTGACCCAAATTCAAATCTCAGCGGAGTCGGAATGTATTAACAACCACGGGTGCATTGATTGCGACGTGGTTCGCGATGCATTTTCACGACGTTGCAATTCTATAAAAATAAATGATAATAATAAAAGCGGTTTAAACTTAATAAAAGCACATAAGTCATAACATGTATTTAAATTAGATATTTAGCCATTATAACAATTTAAGCGACCGTGCTAGAACCACGGGATTCGGGGGTGCCTAACACCTTCCCTCGGGTCAACAGAATTCCTTACTTAGAATTTCTGGTTCGCAGACTTCATTTGGAAAGTCGAAAATTTCCTCGATTTGGGATTCAAGATAAACCGGTGACTTGGGACACCAAAAGCCAAACCTTTCCCAAGTGGCGACTCTGAATTAAATAAATAATCTCATTTCGAACATTGTCACTTAAATTGGAAAAACTCCCTCGCACATTTATCCTTTGGGGTAGGCGCGCAAAAAGGAGGTGTGACAATGAGGAGGTATCGAATGCTTCCTCTGTCTAATAATGTTACATACTTACATATACAATTCGAAGGGCCAAAAATACCCTCCTACTATTGAAAATGGAGCGGATATTTTTAGATCTAATTTTAATGATGATAATAATATATTTGCTCTTTGTATAGGAACTTTTGGATAGCATTCAAGATTGGCGAAATCAATCTGCAATTATCAAGGAACGTATGGATTGATATACAAGATTGACGGAATATATCAGAGGGCATCAAGGAAAAGAGACGCGATTAAAGGAAGAAGAAATAAATCAGATGATTATGACGGGATCAATCAAGGCTAAACTAAAGGAAATAAATAAATCACGTATATTAAAGATCTTGCCGAGTATTCAATTAAGCGTCTCAATATGGAGGATCAAGATTTTGGGCTCACACACAAGGAAAATCTTTACAGCCTCTTGTTCAAAAGAGCCGTTAAAGAATAACTTTATTCTTGGAAAGAATCAATCTCTTTCCAAGGATCAAATCTCTTGGGTTGACAAATCTTTCAAGAATTCAAGCCTCTCTCAAAGTATTTAAACTTGTAATCACACCTTAGCACATATACTTTGATCGAACCAAACACTCTCTCTTTGTTCTATTGCAAACAAAACATTGTAGCTCTCTAAGACTTTGTGTAACAAGTTAGAGAAGAAAGAGAGAACAACACTGGTGAGACATTGTGTCAAAAGAGACGAGTGATATAGGAACTGAGCTATCACACCATTCTCCTTGTACTCGAAGAAATTCATTCACTGAAAAGAACTCCCTTGCAACCCAAGGGGACTGGACTATGATTCACATTGAATCCGAACTAGTATAAAAATTCTGGTATCTTTAATTCCTGCATTTAATTTCAGTATCTTATATTCTGTTGTTACTCCTGTTAACTTATTACATCTAGTCGACTAATTGAAAAACTAGTCAACTAACAACAATTAAGTTTAAAAATAAACAATTCACCCCCCTCTTGTACTTTCAATGGACTTCATGGGTCCCTTTATGAATTACTTGTGGAAACAAATACATCTTGGTCGCGGTCATGGCAAATCAAGTTATCGTAGGAGCACTCTTCCAGGAAGGAACTTCGCAAGTAAGGCCACCATACTTCAATGGATAATATTTCTCCTACTGGAAAGTGCGTATGGAGATATATGCAAAGGCATATGACGTTAAAGTTTGGAGAGTCATCAAAAAGGAAAATTATCCTCTGCCTGCTGCCGCTCAACCACTTGCTGATCCTGAAGATATAGATTCATATACAAACGAGCAAATGTCAGTGGTACAAGTCAACAATAAGGCGAGAAACTTGTTTTATAATGCTATAAGTGGTAAAGAGTATGAGATCTCTAGCTGTGACACAACCAAAGAGATGTGGGACAAGCTTGAAGTTACATACGAAGGAACCAACAAGGTAAAGAAAATACATATCAACATGTTTTTTCATAATTACGAACTCTTCCAAATGAAAGAAGGAGAATCTATTGAAGAGATGTTTTCCAGATTCAGCAAAATAATTTGCGATCTAAAAGCCTTTGGCAAACCATATACAAGTGGTGATCAAGTTAGAAATATTTTCAGAAGCCTACCAACTACTTGGCAGACCAAAGTAGTCACACTTGAATCTCAGGATCTAAATAATTTATCCTATGATGAGCTACGAGGAGAACTCATAGCCTTTGAAAAGACACTGTGAGCATGTGATTTTTGCCATACATGAAATACTCCTACAAAATCTAAGAAAATAGATTTTTTTTTAATTATCTGTCATTTTAGGAATTATTAATGGTTTACATTTTCCTTGCTTGTTTAATTTTTATTTAAATCATGAAAAAAAGAAAAAAAATAAATACTAATATATATATCATGCATTGCGTTTAGGATTTGTTTTTACATTTTTAAAATTAATCATAATCATTTGCTTATAATTTTTTTTGAAAATCACAAAACAAATAGCTTATTTTTACATTTTTTGTCTTTTAATCTTTTGTTTATTGATTTTTTACTTTTAATATAGAATTAAGTGTTGTTTATAATTTTTATAATTATCTAAGTAGTTTGATTTCACATTTTAGATAATTTAGGACTTTTAATTTTAGGATCTTTAATTAAAAAAAAAAGAAGAAAGAAGAAAGAAAAGAATAAAAGAGGTTAATTAAAGACAAGGGCTTTTATTTGGTTTTGGGCCAATTTAAACACCCCAATTCGGCCAATGGCTTCCCCCCCCCCTCAAAACCAATTAACCACCAGCCCAAACATTTCCCTCTAGAGCCCCAGCCCAAAGAAAATCGGACTTGACCCACCAAAACAACCCGCCCGTTTGCCCTTAATATAAAATTCCCTTTATAATTTTTCCCCCATTTGAACCCCAAACCTAAGAAGTCAGAGATGCGGCACCCCTTTCATCTTCCCCAACTCTCAACTCGTCCTCAACTCACCATTAGTTCACCCGAGTTCACTCAAAATGGTCCCCCCTCCACGTCATTTGATTCCCAACGGTTTTTTGTCGGTAGGAGTACGAATTTTCTCTCCCAAATAGCATGATTTCGGATTCAAAAGGATAATTGTTGGACGAGTGGGAGCCGTGGATAGATGTAAATCGATCCACGCCTTCCATTTGTCCCAAAAATTGTTCAAAAATCGAAAGATTTCGGATATGTTGAGCAGAAGATTCGAGAATTTTCGAGGATTATATATAGGTGGTAAGTCTTCTTTTTCAAAGTTTGAAGGAAAATATAAAGAAAATCAAAGGAAAAAATCATAGAGAAAAGATCGAAAGAAAAAATCTTCAGTAGCTGGGTCAAAATTTTCTAAGGAAAAACTCACTGGTTCGAGTTCTTTTGAGGTTCTGTTTTCTCAAGAAAACTCGATTTTAAAATTTCAAGTTATGGTCGACTTTGTTTTTGGAGCTCAAATTTCGGCAGTGTTTCAGTTAAGCTGTTTCTGGGTCTGTCGCTGCATATCCTGGGTTGCATTGCTGCTTTTGAGGTGTTGATTTCACTCTGTTGTGGTGCTGCTGTTAAGAAGCTTTATTTGCTCATTTGTTGGTTATTATACTGATATTAGGTATGTGGAACTTACTTTGCAACTATCTTCTTTTTTTTTCTTTTTTTTAAATGACAAGTTGAATTCTTAATGCCATGACTCTGCCTACTTTTACACATTTCTAATGTCAAATGCTGGATTTCTTATCTTTTTTTTTTTCTTTACTTTTGGGATGACGTACCTGATTGTATTTGTTTATTTAAGTTGAGCACTATTAAGCTTTTGCTATAGTAGAATTGATTGCTGGAATTTTGAGCTAAAAATGGTAAGGTTCTGGAAGGTTGTTTGATTTCTTTTTAGATAGATAATGTTGCTGGAGTTTTAGAGGTGATTCGTGGTCTGAGAGGGGATTTTTTTTAAAGAGTTTTTTTTATGTTGGATTTATAGGGATTCCATGGCTGTTTTAGAGGTATTTTAATGGAGATTTTATGGTAGTATCATGGCAAAATGCTGTTGCATTTTGGTTTATTTACTGTTGAAAATCTTTGCAAGGTCTGTTTGTGGTCAACTTTTCACAATTTCAATTCAAGTTGCATATTAATCAACTTGAGTCGTTGGAGTTGTTCAAATCTTAGTCTTTTGTTATCCCTTTACTTGTTATTCCTTTACTTTGATTCTTCTTTTATATGTATAAATAAAACCTCAACTTCATGAATATACCTATATTTTGAACCAAAACAAAACAACCTGGTTTCAGAAGAACAAGCTTCTTTGGATAGTTCCTTTTAAAATAAATCGTAGCCTGTTACAAAGGAGGCAGATTTGGCCACTGTTAGATAAATCTGTAGCAAAGGACTTTCTTTCTTCTCTTTATGGATTAGTGGCTATTTCGTTACCTAATATGTTGTTCTGTTTTCTCTACATGAATGACCGCACATAAAAATGTCAATTTGTATAGCTATTAAATGTCAACAAGTTATGTTTGCTCCTCTGTATTGCCGGTAACTAGATTTGAATGAGTTCATGTGTTGTTTTAATAATATTTTGTCATCTCCTTTATGAGTCGTTTTTGTGGAATGTAAAATGATAAACTTCAGATTTTTTTAGAGATTTCTTTAGTATTGATGATTCACATGGACGAAAAAGCAAGTGAACCATCCCATGTGATTGGATTGGTTAATAAGGGTGAAGATAATTTATTAGGACATTCTCTTAAAAGTTGAAACGCATACATTTGTTTCCTATGACAAGGTGGCTAATATCTTGATGTTTGAATTACTAGATCAACATTGTGGCAGTAAGTGTGCCCTTTAACCATTGATTCTCCCAAAATGATCTAAGTATTGAATGTTAGCACTATGTTAAGTTGAAACGTCTGAATAAATTCAAGGTATAGATTATGCTTTAATGATAATGATAGCCAAACTACAACCTTCTTTCACAATAATTATGTATCCATACTTCCATGGCCCTCACAAATATTGCATTTTTTTTTTTAAAAAAAAATTGAATAATCGTAGTTTACTCTAGGCCCGATTTAGATTAGTATTGCAATTATGTATACGTTCGCGTAACATAATTGCAAATTAAATTCTTAAAAGACTCGAGGTATGCGTTCTCGCAACTTCAACCAAATTTTCTTAATAAAATAAACAAAGCGTTATTAATTGTAGACACGTTCACGTGACATGATTTTTGACACGCCAAAAAGAAAAGAGTATACGTACGCGTAACTCAATTCTTTAATTACGAATAAATCAAGTGATTAAAAGCGGTTAAAAGGTAAATGCACAAAGGTTTTAAAAAAAGAGTAGTTGAACAATTAAGCCAAGCATAAATTTCTAAGCGACCGTGCTAGAACCACGGAACCCGGGAATGCCTAACACCTTCTCCCGGGTTAACAGAATTCCTTATCTAGAATTTCTGGTTCGCAGGCTTCAAAAGGAAAGTCGAAATTTCCTCGATTTGAGATTTAAAATAAACCGGTGACTTGGGACACCAATTAAATTATCCCAAGTGGCGACTCTGAAATCAAATAAATAATCCCATTTCGAATAATATCACTTAAATTGGAAAAACTCCCTTATATCCCTTTCAGGGGGTGTGAAAAGGAGGTGTGACAGTTCTGGCGATTCTGCTGGGGATCAAAGCTAGAATCTTTGGTTCAAGGTTCAAGAATTTGAGCTTGTTAATATGATTTTGTTTGGCTTTATTGTTAATATTACTGTATTCTGTGAATATTTTGTGCTAAATGCTATCTGTTTACCACTTTAATATTATTTGAATTGTATATAACTGTCTTCTTACGCCATCCATCTGAGTCTTCTGAAAATGGTGCATACGTTCGCGTAGCCCGCTTTTTCTGTAGAAATTATACCAAATAGAACGAGGCTGGGCAAGCGACAAGGCCGGGTAAACTTCAGTGCTCCCGGTACGTCGCCCCCTCCTCGGCCCTAGTTGTCCGCTCGGGTACCTCAAGTCTAGACCAAAACCCCAAGATTTAAACCTAGAAAAACCCAGCCTCATGTCGGATCCCTAGTAGGAACGTTTGTTTGCATCATGTGCATTTGACTTAGGGGACTCAACACAGGGGTTGGGTCCGTCTAGGACAGATATGCCCGAAATAACAGACCATCCTGATGCATTCTACGTGCTATGTGAACATTTATTTTGGCTTGCATGCTGACCGGCCAGGAAAAATAAAGCGAAAAAGGGGAAAACCAAGAGTGATATAGGAAAGGAAATAAAACCCGGTTCTAAACATCCCGATATTTGAAAAGCGTCCAGAAACTCTGCCAAAATGTTTCAAAAAAAAGTTATTTCAAAAGAGCCAAACATTGTGTCCTTTCAAATGTGTCAAAACTGACCGAACTACGCAGGTCTGATTCTCACCGGATGTGGGATACGTAGGCAACCTACATAAGTTTCGGTCTTATTTTTGAAAAAAAGAGAAGAAAAGAAAAACAAGAAAAGAGAGTTGGTGGTCGAGTGAATGCAATCTTGATTTTTTGGTCAAAATAAGCCGATCCAGCTTCGGCAATGTCTTAAACCGTTCTTGCCAAGATAGCCTCAGAGTATTGTTTTAGTTGTTGAAAGGCTATTTCCGTAAAAGAATGGACAAGTTTGTGAGGGGTCATAAAATAATTACCCCCGGTCTCAAAATTCGTGCAAAATTGGGAAGGGCCCGCATTTGCAAAAACAACCATTTGGTTAAAGTTGGCATATAGGGGAAGAAATTATGGTTCTTTTCTTCTTTTCTTTTCTCTTTTATTTTTCTTTTCTTCTTCAAAAAACTGTTTACAAAAGGGTCAACTCGAGTCAACCCTAACCTTAATCTTCCACATGAACCAATGAATACCATTCAGGAACTGCCAGAAGTGGTCAGGGAATAGGCTCGGCTACACTTGCGTATGTGGTGGAATGATCTAGACGAAGATGGTCAGAAATGGGTGAAAAAGCACTTGGGTGCTCTTATAGACATCTTTGAAATCAAACCGCAGGAAGATCTGGTCAAAGCTTTGGTAAATTTCTAGGATCCTGTCCACAATATCTTTCGTTTCTCGGATTTTGAGATCACCCCTACTTTGGAGGAGATAGCCGGGTACATTGAATTCTGACGGGATTTGAGGAAGCAACAACTTATATTTCCAAGGGCTCCATCGGTGCACAAGTTCTTTGACCTCCTGAATATTAGTAAACAGACAAATAAGGAACGTGTGAGCAACGTGTGCTGTGCTTTCCATTTCTTATACTTCAGGTTCGGGCATTCTGTTGGTTTTGAAACGCATGAAAAGGGTCTAAGCAATAAACATAACAAGGGCCTTTGTCAAGTTCATCGCCGGTTCACATTTATTGTGGCGTTCTTGGGGATCATGGTTTTTCCAAATGAGAAAGGGACGGTGGATATTCGTATGGCTAGAATTGCACAAATCCTCACTACCAAGGAAGATCACACACTTGCCCCGTTGGTGCTGTCAGATATCTATCGAGCATTGACTTTATGCAAAGCAGGGGCTCAATTTTTTGAAGGTTGCAGCATCATTCTGCAAATGTGGCTGATCGAGCACCTTCGCCATCATCCCAGATTCATGAGTTACGGTTCGAGCCCAAATAACTTCATCATTAGTTATGCGGAAGGATAAAAGATTACAACACACCAGAAGGATTTGAAGCATGAGTTTCTCAGTTGAAAGTTCTTAACGCAGGACAGGTCGAGTGGACTATAGATGGCTTCCGAAGACTGTGGCCATCTATATGACTACTACCAAAGGATACCTGAGGATAATGGGCGTAAGGAGTATTCAGCCATATGCACCGCAGAGGGTCTTGAGGCAATTGGGAAGGTATCAGATTGTGCCTGAAGATGAAGATCTAAGCACCCAGGTCATAGAGTTGCATCCAAAAGCTGCATTGCCTAAGTCTGTAGTTCAGCAGGATTGGAATAGCTGCCGGTATCTAAAAAATGGCACCCAGGTACCAGACATCACCAAGGAGGAAGTGGATCCAAATTATGCTACTTGGTTTGAGAAAATGTCTTATGTAAACAACGAACCAGAGCCCGAAAGGCCCGCCAAAAGGCCTCACGTTCAAGCCTTTGATGATAAAATTCAAGAGAGGTTAGCTTGGGGGAAGAAGGAAAAGGAATATAAGGCCATCATACATGGTCTACGAGAAGAATTGAGAAATGTCACCTTCAACAATGATTTGGAGGCACAAGAGGGCGAAGGTGAAAAGAGAAGATTGGTGCGAGAAAATGAAGCCCTCAGAGCTTAGGTTCGACAGTTGAAACTTGAAGCCGAGAACCCAAGCCGAAGCAAGAAAGATGAAAGGCTCATTTATAACCTTACTCAAAAGGTACGTGACTATGAAGATGACCTGCAGAAAGTTGAGTCTGAACTAGAAAAAACACGGGCAAGATTGGCTAAAAATGCCGAAGGGAGGGTAGCTTTCGTTCAACAGATGAAGGAAAAATATGAAAAAGGGGTCCCAGGTTGGGAAAAGGCAATTGGCAACATCGAGGGTGAAATGGCTAAACAAGCCAAGAAATTTAAGGCTGAAAGAGAACATTGTTACGCCTTTATGGAACCGCTAGAAAGGGACTTGCAACAACTCCAAGAGCAGAACCAGGTAGCCAAACAAACTTTGGAAGCCAGGACCGAACAAATTGGGCGTTTGTTGCAAGAGAAGGGCGTCATAAGAGAGCGAGTCAAAAAGGTCACCAACTATATCGCAATGAAGTGCAGTAGCTGTGAGGATATGACGAGATCTATGTTCTTCGCTACTATGATGACTTTTGTTCGCCGGGTAATGGAAGATCTCTACCACCTTCAGGGGGATTTGGCGAGTCGGCCCGCAGTAAGGCCAAATGATGCCCCGCGGGTCCCGGGGATAATTGAGTCATTGATGTATTCGTGATTTCTTCAGTCTGTATTTTCTTTCCGTTAAAGTCTGCCAGTTGTTTTGGAGTCGGTATTTCTGTTATCAGAGTATGTGGGTTGTTTGTTTTTGAGTTTGTATCTCGTTCTTTTATCAGAGTTTGTTAGCTTCTTTCGAGTCTGTTAGTTTCAGTCTTTGTAATAGCATTTATATATATACATTTTATATATATATATATATATGAAAACTGAAAATCCCAAAATGTTTTTACTTTATTTCACACTTATCCCCAAGAACTACGCTTGGTCTGATTCATGTGGGGTCATGATACGTAGGAAAATTTCCATAGGATTCGACCATAACCAAATAAAAGAGAGAAAGAAAGAGCGGAAAAACAAGAAAGAAAAGAGAGAAAATAAAAATCAAGAGAGAATAAAAACAAAGAGAGAACGAAAGGAATGAAAAGGAAAAGAAAGAAAAGGGGGAGGTTTGCAATCGAAAGTAAGATAAGGCTGGAATGACACATGCAACCGATCAAACACATAATAGGGACGGTTAACTATTTAGGTGCATTCATGACCATTGTGCGGTTACCAATCTGTTAAAGCCTAATCGCTAACAAGGTTGTTGTTTGATGTATTAAGTCCAGGCAGGTGGTTAGTTGACTGGCATTCTGGCAACTCACTCCTACAACACCCGATCGAAAGACAGGCTGAATATGGTCAACCAGGAACCGGAAACAAGTATTGTCGACCCATCAAAAGAGGTGGAAGAAGTGGACATTAATGCGATGAGGGAAGAAATGTATAAGCTGAAGCAGCAGATGGTTGAAATGTACCAAGCCTGGGCGAAGGGGCATCCACCACCAGTTTATCCCGCCAACTAGGGCTGTTCATTCGGATCGGATATCCGAAATCTGAACCGATCCATTCAATTTTGAATTTCGAATTTCGGATTGGATCGGATTTCAGATTATGTTTATTAAAATTTCGGATTTCGGATCGGATTCGAATTGATATAATTTTAATACGATCCGATCCGAAATCCAAAATTATTAGGGCATGTATAAATTCTAAACTTTAATTCGGATAATTAGTACTTTCTTTAGATTTGCTAGATTTAGCTAAATTGGCACCATAGTACTCTCATAATTGCATAAACATGAATTTTTCTTAATGTATTGCCTCTTTTACAAAGAAAATATACATATTAGTTTAACTTTGAGGCATAATAATCCGATCCGATATCCGATCCGATCCAAACTTTAAAATCCGATCCGATCTGATATAATTCGGATCAGATTCGGATTGCATTTTCTATAATCCGAAATTCGAAATTCGCAATCTGAAATATGCTAAATCCGATCCGATCCGATCCGTGCACAGCCCTACCGCAAACCCTGCTTATATCCCACCATCAGCACAACCCCCGGAGCCTCCCACTGTAAACTCATCTCCAGCCTTTCCCCTCTACCAACAATGCCATGGCGCCACTTCCCATACTTCTCAAGCTCCACCACCCAAACAAGTCCCATACCCTCCCCTACCAATTACACCTATTTTTGTGGCACCTCCACCTGCTATATTACACCGATCTTCCAGTGAACCCCTGTTCCAAACTCATAACAACCAGTACTATCCCCCTGAACCCACCTTCAAAGTTCCTCATATCCTTACACCCCTCATCTTGATATCCCGACAGAGACCGAGAAACTGCCCAAAAATCCCGAGCACGAAGAGATGATCAGAAAGGTCAAAAGCTTAGAGCAATCGTTCCGAGATATGAGGGGGCTGAGAGGTCAAGTGACTATGGCCTATAAGGATTTATGTCTGTTCCCAGATGTTCAGTTGCCAGCAGGGTTCAAAATGCCCAAGTTTGATCTATACGATGGGCATGGTGACCTAATAGCACACTTAAGAGGATTTTGTAGCAAAATGAGAGGAGTAGGTGGAAGAGATGAATTGCTGATGGCATATTTCAGCCAAAGTTTAAGTGGATCGGCCTTAGAATGGTACACCAGACAAGATCACAACAGGTGGTACACATTGGACGATTTGGCCCAAGCCTTTGCTTGCCATTTTCAGTACAACCTCGAAATTATCCCAGACCGTCTGTCGTTGAAAAAGCTTGAGAAGAAGCCCGGTGAGAGTTTTAGGGAATATGGATTCCGTTGGAGAGAGCAAGCAGCGAGGGTGGATCCTCTGATGAAAGAAAGCGAGATGGTTGATTATTTCCTGCAGGCTTTGGAACCTACTTATTTCGGTCACTTGGTGTCAGCAGTAGGAAAGTCCTTTAATGAAGTCGTGAAAATGGGAGGCATGGTTGAAGAGTGACTCAAGTCCAACAAGATCATGAGTTATTCAGCAATCAAAGCGACCACTAAGGCTATTCAAAATTGTACTGGGGGTGTGCTCAGGAAGAAGAAGAAGGAGGATGTTGCGACAATTGAGTCGGGAGCTTGGGTTGGATCCAGGAACCTTCCCCATTACTACAACCAGTCGCGACCTTATCCCCAAACTTACCCCCACACTCTATATAACCCATCGCGACACTATTACCCACCACCAGATCCCCATTTTTCTGTCCATCACGCACAAACCTATACCCAACCTCCCGCTCATGCACAATGGCGTGCGCCAGCTCCATAAAACCCATACCAAGCTCCACAAAATAACTATCCACCCCCAAAAGCCTACAGAATCCTCCTGGAACGTGTTTTCAACCCAACCAAGCCTTTAAGAATAAGAGGTTGCAGAAGCAAAAGATTTTTACTCCATTGGGAGAATCGTATGCTAGCCTATTCCACAGACTAAGACAGTTGGGTATGTTGAATCCGATCAAGGCTAAATTGCCGAATCCCCCTCCCAGAAATCTTGACCGCTCGGTGAATTGTGAGTATTGTTCAGGGGCCTCGGGACATGATACAGAGAAATGCTGGAAATTGAAAACAACCATTCAAGAACTCATTGACACCAATCGGATTGAGGTCCAAGCTCCGGAGGCGCACAATATCAATCAGAATCCCTTGCCAGCCCATCATGAAACAAATATGATTGAGATAGTGCATAAGGGAGGGGAGCCTAATAAGACTTCGCAAACCATCATGATGATTCGGGCTAGTGAAGCTAGGCCATTTGAAAAGTCAACCAGTGAGAAGTCTGTGATCAAGTTGAATATGGCAAATAATGAACCATCTGTAGAGGTCAAGAGGGGGTCCTCAAGTGACGTTGCAGGAAAACATGAAAAAGCAAAAGTGGTTGTGCCGGGAGTGATGAACAAGCCCGTGGTAATTGTGAAGGGCGCCCCCACAGATCCTGTCGTTATCAAACCGGTAACTCAATTACCGATAGTTGACAGCAAGGCAGTCCTATGGAATTAAGAACGAGTGACCGTGACTTACAAAGGGAAAGAGGTTAAAGAAGAAGTGTGTGAAACTCATGGTTTGACTCGATCGGGGAGATGCTTTTCCCCCGAAGAGCTGAGAAAAGCTAAGACCTCAAAAGATAATCCAGTGTTGGTGAAGAAAGCAGTGACTGAGGAAGAAGCAGAAGAATTTCTGAGAAAGATGAAAGTGTAAGACTATTCCATTGTGGAACAGTTAAGGAAGACACCAGCTCAAATTTCGCTCTTGTCATTATTGATCCATTCAGACAAGCACCGTCGTGCTTTGATGAAGATCTTGAACGAGGCTCACGTTCCTAACAAAATATCAATAAACCACTTGGAAAAGATAGCTAATAAGATATTTGAGGTAAACAGAGTCACTTTTTCTGATGATGATTGCCCGTGGAGGGTATCGAGCACAATAGAGCCCTCTATCTGACGGTGAAATGCGAAGATTCCGTGGTTACTCGGGTACTGGTTGACAATGGGTCTAGCGCGAACATTTGTCCTCTCTCCACATTGAACAAGCTGCAAGTGGAGGATGAAAGAATTCACAAGAACAATATTTGCGTTCGGGGATTCGACGGTGGAGGGAAAGATTCAGTCAGGGACATAGTGCTTGAGCTCACAATAGGGCCAGTTGAATTTACTATGGAATTTCAGGTGCTAGATGTGGCTGTTTCGTACAATCTGCTATTGGGACGACCTTGGATTCATGCTGCCAAAGCGGTCCCGTCTACTCTGCCTCAAATTGTCAAGTTTGAATGGAATCGACAGGAAATTGTCGTACACGGCGAGGATAATTTGTGTGTGCCCAATGATGCCATTGTTCCGCTCATAGAGGTTGAAGA
Organism: Nicotiana tabacum; assembly: GCF_000715075.1. Lineage (NCBI taxonomy): Eukaryota > Viridiplantae > Streptophyta > Magnoliopsida > Solanales > Solanaceae > Nicotiana > Nicotiana tabacum. The sequence goes on from NC_134084.1 coordinate 27,916,509, forward strand.
CGACAAGAGGCCATGGGTTTATCAAGTTTTTGACACAGTATTGGTAGAGAAAATTCCAGAAGGGAAGTGCATTCCAACTCCAAAGGTAGCTATTGCATCAGTCATGTTAGCCGTTGAAATGTTGAAAAATGGTTTCGTACCGGGCAAGGGTTTGGGTGCATCTTTGTAAGGTATTATGCAGCCAGTTTCTCTTCCAAGGAATCTGGATACTTTTGGCCTATGGTTCAAGCCCATAGTTGCGGATGTGAGAAGAGCCAGGAAAATGAAATAGAAAGCATGGGCATTGCCAAAGCCAATCTCGTGTCTGTCCAGATCATTCGTCAGGCCGGGTAGCAGAAAGCAACTGATGTCAAAGGTTCCTGGATCGCTGATTGGTGCTGATGCGGACTTGGAGAAGGGATTCGAAAGGTTATTCGCCGAGGTTAACATGGTTGAGGCTCGGGAAGGGTCCAGCAAGGCAGATGTGCAATTCGTGGGACCACGTGCAAAAGTCAACAACTGGGAAGCTACTCCTCTTCCTACCCGGAGGGAGTCTTGGTAGTGGGTTTTGATTTTCTTTTAGCTGTATGGATTATTCCAAGGTCTATAATTCAGATATTATGTTCCGTCCAGTTGGATGTGTTAAAGCCCTGTTATCTTTAAATTCAATGAAATGCAATTGTTCCTTTTCCTTCATTTCTTCTAATTTTGTTTTGTTTTCTTTTTTTGTACAGTTCGTTTTATGCTGATATCAATGACATGACATGCATGAGGAATTTTTGACCCAGTTTTAAAAGCCAATCTAACTCTGAAATAATAATACAAGAAATTGAGTGTGATGACGAGTTGGAATTCGATGATGATGAGACCTATGAAGAAATTAGTAAGGAACTAAGTCATTTGAGGAAAAGCCCAAACCTAATTTTAACGATACAGAAGCAGTTAATCTAGGGGACCAATATAATGTCCCTGAAACTAAAATAAGTGTCCATCTAGAACCTCAACTCAGGGAGGAGATAATTAAAGCACTTTTTGAATACAAAGATGTTTTTTCATGATCCTATGACGACATGCCGGGTCTAAGCACTGATTTAGTGGTTCACAAGTTGCCCACTGACCCGGCATTCCTTCCTGTCAAACAGAAGCTGAGAAAGTTCAAAACGGATATGAGTGTAAAGATCAAAGAAGAGGTCACCAAGCAGTTCGATGCCAAAGTTATTCGGGTTACTCAGTATCCCACCTGGCTAGCCAATGTTGTGCCTGTACCGAAGAAGGTGGGAAGACCAGAGTGTGTGTTGATTATCGGGATCTCAACAGGGCGAGTCCAAAAGACAATTTCCCATTTCCTAACATCCATATCTTGATTGATAATTGCGCCAAACATGAGATTGGTTCTTTTGTGGATTGTTACGCGGGTTATCATCAGATCTTAATGGACGAGGAAGATGCAGAAAAGACGGCATTCATCACGCCGTAAGGAACGTACTACTATTGGGTAATGCCATTTTGCTTGAATAATGCTGGGGCAACCTACATGAGGGCGATGGCAACAATATTCCATGATATGATACACCAGGAAATCGAGGTGTACGTGGATGATGTGATCGTGAAGTCTAGAAAGCAGTCTGACTATGTCAGGGATCTGAGAAAGTTCTTCCAAAGGCTTCGCAGGTACAATCTAAAGCTTAATCCTGCAAAGTGCGCTTTTGGGGTGCTGTCTGGAAAGTTGTTGGGGTTCGTAGTCAGCTGCCGGGGCATTGAACTGGATCCATCGAAAGTCAAGGCCATCCAGGAATTTCCACCTCCGAGGAACAAGACCGAGGTGATGAGTTTGTTGGGGAGATTGAATTATATCAGCAGGTTCATCGCTCATCTCACGACAACTTGCGAGCCTATCTTCAAACTGTTAAAGAAAGATGCTGCGGTCAAATAGACAGATAAATGTCAGGAGGCGTTTGATAAGATAAAGGGGTATTTGTCAAATCCACCCGTGTTGGTCCCGCCAGAACCAGGGCGACCTTTGATTCTATATTTGATGGTTTTGGACAATTCATTCGGCTGTGTATTGGGTCAACATGATATCAATGGCATGAAGGAGCAAGTCATCTATTACCTCAACAAAAAATTCATGTCGTACGAGGTTAAGTATACTCATCTTGAGAGGACATGTTACGCCCTAACTTGGGTGGCACAGAAGTTGAAACATTATTTGTCCTCTTATACTACTTACCTCATATCTCGCTTGGATCCATTGAAGTATATCTCTCAAAGGCCTATGCCCATAGGGAGGCTTGCCAAGTGGCAGATCCTGCTCACAGAGTTTGACATTGTCTACGTGACTAAAACTGCAATGAAGGCACAGGCCTTGGCGGACCATTTGGCCGAGAACCCGGTTGATAAAGATTATGAACCTTTGAAAACTTATTTCCCTGATGAATATGTGATGTACATTGATGAGTTGGAGCAAGTTGAGAAGCCGGGATGGAAACTTTTCTTTGATGGGGCTGCAAACATGAAGGGCGTGGGGATATGAGCGGTACTTATTTCTGAAACAGGGCAGCACTACCCTGTTACGGCTTAGCTTTGTTTTTACTATACCAACAACATGGCTGAGTACGAGGCATGTATTCTGGGTTTGAGGTTAGCTGTGGATATGGGTGTCCAGGAAGTCTTGGTCTTGGGTGACTCGGACCTCCTGGTGCACCAAATTCAGGGAGAATGGGAAACACGGGATTTGAAACTCATACCATACAGACAATGTTTGCATGATCTTTGTCAACGGTTTCAGTCAATAGAATTTAGGCATATCCCAAGGATCCATAATGAAGTCCCTGATGCTTTGGCTACTCTGGCGTCAATGTTATATATTCCAGATAAGGCTTATGTGGACCCTTTGCAGATTCAGGTCCGTGATCAGCATGCTTACTGTAATATGGTAGAAGAATAACTTGATGGGGAGCCATGGTTCCACGATATCAAAGAATACCTCCGGATAGGGGTATATCCGGTACAGGCCACATGCGATCATAAAAGAACAATTCGACGATTGGAAAGCAGATTTTTCTTCAGTGGAGGGGTGTTATACAAAAGAACTCCAGATCTTAGATTGCTAAGATGCATAGATGCCAGATAGGCCACAGTTATCAAGACTGAGGTACACTCCGGAGTTTGTGGACCGCATATGAGTGGGTACGTTCTGGCAAAGAAGATTCTCCGAGCAGGTTATTACTAGCTCACTATGGAGCGAGATTGCATCAGTTTTGTGCGTAAGTGTCATCATTGCCAAGTGCATGGAGATTTGATTCATTCTCCACCATCTGAACTGCATACCATGTCGGCGCCATGGCCCTTTGTTTCTTGGGGCATGGATGTCATTGGGCCAATCGAGCCAGCAACATCAAATGGACATAGGTTTATCCTGGTAGCCATTGATTATTTTACCAAGTGGGTTGAAGCGAAAACTTTCAAATCTGTGATCAAGAAAGCAGTGGTCGATTTTGTGCATTCAAATATCATCTGTCGGTTTGGGATTCCGAAGGTAATCATCACGGACAATGGCGCTAATCTCAACAGTTATCTGATGATAGAGACATGTCAGGAGTTTAAGATTATACATCACAATTCCACCCATACTACCCTAAGGCGAATGGATCAGTCGAGGCAGCCAACAAGAATATAAAGAAAATACTTCGAAAAATGGTGGAAGGTTCTAGACAGTGGCATGAGAAGTTACCTTTCGCATTGTTGGGTTATCGCACTACTGTTCGCACTTCAGTAGGGGCCACTCCTTATTTGTTGGTGTATGGCACGGAGGCTGTAATACCCACAGAAATTGAAATCCCATCCCTTCGGATTGTCACTAAGGCAGAAATTGATGACATTGAATGGGTCAAAACCCGCTTGGAGCAATTAAGTCTGATTGATGAAAAGAGATTGGCAGCAGTATGTCACGGCCAATTGTACCAACAGAGAATAGCGAGAGCATATAACAAGAAGGTACGTCCACGAAAGTTCGAAGTGGGTCAGTTAGTGTTGAGACGTATCTTGCTTCATCAGGCTGAAGCAAAAGGAAAGTTCGCCCCAAACTGGCAGGGGCCATTTGTCGTAATTAGAGTGTTGTCCAATGACGCGTTATATTTGACAGATGTAGAAGGGAAATCTGTGGAAATGGCTATCAATTTCGATGCAGTCAAAAGATACTATGTATGATTTCTTTGTTTGATTGTACTTGTTTGTATTTGGCATATTTTGAAGATTGAAATGAAGAAGGCGTTTTGTTCTGCTATCTAAATACTTGATCCCTCGTCACCCCTTTTGAGCCTTATTTATTTTCTTTCTTACCCTTCTTTCGAAATCGATAGTGAATATCAGAAACACAAGTGTGAAAGATAAGAAAAGGAAGAAAAGAAAAAGAGAAAGAAAGGAGAGAGAAAGAAAAGAAAAAAAGAAGGAAAAGAAAAAGGAAAAGAGAAAAGAAGAAGAAAAACAATAAAAAGAAAAAAAGAGAAAAGCAAAAGAGAAAAAAAAGAAGAGAAGAAGAAAGAGAAAAGAAAAATCACAACAACAAAGTAATTTCTATGACATGAACTACGTCCGACCTGATTTATTTTAAGGATACGTAGGCAGCCTCACGGTTCGGTCTCATCAAACAAAAATCCAAAAGCCCCAAGCAAGAAACTGGAGAAGAAGTCGTGGTTGTTTTGAAAAATCTGATTCCGAAAGTTGTAATTTTAACCCATTTGAATCGTTTTGAGCCTTTTATGCTTTTTCTTTCTAACCCTGTCCAAAAGTCCACATCACGGTCCAAAAAAAGACCTTTTGATCAGTCTTTGAGAAATGTCAAGTCGAGCAGGTAAAGGTAATTTCATGTCAAGGGCAACACTCTGGTTCAAGCAGGAAAAATAAAAATGAGAGAGTCTTATTGGTGAAAACCTTCACAGGCACCGTAAGGCGACGGAAGTTGAGAGAAATTAAAATGAGAGAGTCTTATTGGTGAAAACCCTCACGGGCACCTTGAGGCGAAAGTGAGTTGAAAAGTCAACAAGTGAGAATGGTCTGTTGGTGGAAAACTATTTTAAGGCACCGCAGGATGAACAAGGTCAAGGTTTGAGTAAAGTAATCAGGTCATGGAAATGCTGAGGTGACGAAGTACGGCAACTGAAAGTGGATCGGTTGGACAGATTGGGCCGATTAATCCGAAACGCATGGCATGATCATTGGTACCAGCTGTTCCACTCAGATAAGTTTCTTTTTCTTTTTCCCTTTGTAGCAGTCATCCAGTTTCGGATTCTTCTTATCCTTAACCCGCAAAGTCATTGCATTTCATTTTATTTTGGGTTTATTTGTCTAAGATGTTTTAATGTCAGTCTTGTCCCAAATAAGTGGGAAAGAATTTCAAAGCTCATTACCAACTTCCAAAATTACAAATCATAACGTGGTCAGGGCATACTAAAGACAGCATGATGTAAGGTGGGATACGGGGAATCACCAGAAGTTTCACCGGTGGAATGATTTGGTATGTCATGGGAGATGCAAAGGTTCAGATAAAAGGGTCAAAGGTGTGAAACAACAACATGGGTATAGAACACTCGGTTCGTCAAAGGCCATGGGATTTGAAAGTCAGTCAGACAGTCAAAGCGGTTCAGGGCTAGTTCGGGAAAGTCATTTAGAACAAAATAATGCAGTGGAAAGATCTTCAGCAAGAATGCCATCAGCTAACCACCACTTTAAACTGAAAAAAATTTCTTTGATTGAAACAGAGGCAGAAAACTCGTTTGCTTCGGAGAAACTCTCCATAGGGGAAAGAGCAAACATCAAAACAGGTTTGACCGTAAACTTTCAGGACCCTTATGGAAAATGGGACCTAGTTTAAAGTTCAGAAATAACATAATCTAGCATAAATGTATACCAAAAGAATATAAGTTAGCTTAGAAGTTTGCATATTCGAGATAGGATTCAATTAGAAGTTTCCAGGACCCTCCTGAATAATGGGACATAACTTTAAGATTTCGATTAGATAACAACAGTTTAGCGTAAACTCTGCTGTAGGGTAGTATAATTTAGCTATGAAAGTTGTCACTCTTAAGTATAATTTGATTTTCAGGACCCTCGTGGATAATGGGGAGTAGTTTAAGACCCTCTTATATTACAAGATTTAGCAGAAATCATACCTGTAGAGGACATAACTTAGGCTTTAAAAATTGTCGTTTAGTTAAGAGTTGTTAGGACCTCCTGAATAACGGGATCTAGCTTTCAATTCTTAGTAATACTTGGTAATATGATTTAGTTTTACACTCAGATCTGTGCCCAGCCACCAAACAGGGGCAGGAAAATTTTCTTTATTTTGTCTATTTTGAAGTCAGGAGCCCGCCTGGAGAGTAGGGAATACTTTAAAATGTTGAAGTTAGGAGCCCGCCTGGAAAGTAGGGAATACTTTCAAGTTTAGCAGTTAGGAGCCCGTCTGAAGAGAAGGGAATACTTTCAAGCGTAGCAATCAGGAGCCCGCCTGGAGAACACGGGAGAACAATTTAAATTTTAGCTGTCGAATTCTTTGTTGAACTCAGGAGCCCGCCTGGAGAGCAGGGAGTACATTCAAATTAGCAGTCAGGAGCCCGCCTGGAGAGCAGGGAATACATTTCAAGTTGAAGTCAGGAGTCCTCCTGGAGAGCAGGGAATACTTTCAAGCGTAACAATCAGGAGCCCACCTAGAGAACAAGGGAGTACAATTTAAATTTTAGCTGTCGAATTCTTTGTTAAAGTCAGGAGCCCGCCTGGAGAGCAGGGAGTACTTTCAAATTAGCAGTCAGGAGCCCGCCTGAAAAGCAGGGAACACTTTCAGATTAGCAGTCAGGAGCCCGCCTGGATAGCATGAGAATACAGTCACGTTTTGAAGTCAGGAGCCCGCCTGGATAACATTGGAATACATATCAAGTTCAGCAGTTAGGCATACGCCTAGAGAAAGGTTAGCATCTCAGTTTACAATTCAAGACGGCAAAAAAGGAATTTTACCAAGAGAATACAAGACAACAAGGCAACAAGAAACACAAGATCAAGTTTGAAGATCAAGATAGGATTTTGTAAAGCATAGATCATAGTCTAGTCTAACTTCTTTTATTTTTGACACGGTGTAAGAAGGGGTTCAGTGAGCAGCAGCAGCAGTAAAATCACAGCTTCATGGTAGTCCCAGCTACCAGACATTTTCGAACTATACTGACCTGATTCATTTTTAGCCAAGGATATGTAGGCAACCTCGGAAGCAGGGTGCGCTCAAATCTTTCCAAAATGCTTCCCACGGAGTATTCAAACGGGCAAAAATTGCTCGTATCCGCTCACTTATCTTTGCACGAAAACTCTTCGTGTTTCCGGGCAAAGAGGGGCAGCTGTGAGCACGTGATTTTTGCCATACATGAAATACTCCTACAAAATCTAAGAAAATATATTTTGTTTTTAATTATTTGTCATTTTAGGATTATTAATGGTTTACATTTTCCGTGCTTGTTTAATTTTTATTTAAATCAAGATTTTGTAGGATTTTTTATTAATTGTTTGCATTTTTGTGCACGTTTAATTTTTATTTTAATCATGAAAAAATACAAAAATATCATGCATTGCATTTAGGATTTGTTTTTATATTTTTAAAATTAATCATTAATTATTTGTTTTATAGAAATTCGAAAATCACAAAAAATAGCTCATTTTTACATTTTTTGTCTTTTAATCTTTTGTTTATTGATTTTTACTCTTAATATAGAATTAAGTGTTGTTTATAAATATAATTATCTAAGTACTTTAATTTCACATTTTAGATAATTTAGGACTTTTAATTTTAGGATCTTTAATTAAAAAAAAAGAAGAAAGAAGAAAGAAAAGAATAAAAGAGGTTAATTAAAGACAAGGGTTTTTATTTGGTTTTGGGCCAATTTAAGCACCCCAATTCGGCCAATGGCTTCCCCCCCTCAAAACCAATTAACCACCAGCCCAAACATTTCCCTCTAGAGCCCCAACCCAAAGAAAATCGGACCTGACCCACCAAAACAACCCGCCCGTTTGCCCTTAATATAAAATTCCCTTTATAATTTCCCCCATTTGAACCCTAAACCTAAAAAGTCAGAGATGCGGCGCCCCTTTATACTGTTCATCTTCCCCAACTCTCAACTAGCCCTCAACTCACCATTAATTCACCCGAGTTCACTCAAAATGGTCTCCCCTCCACGTCATTTGATTCCCAACGGTTTTTTGTCAGTGGGGAGTACAAATTTTCTCTCCCAAATAGCATGATTTCGGATTCAAAAGGATAATTGTTGGACGAGTGGGAGCCGTGGATAGATGTAAATCGATCCACGCCTTCCATTTGTCCCAAAAATTGTTCAAAAATCGAAAGATTTCGGATATGTTGAGCAGAAGATTCGAGAATTTTCGAGGATTATATATAGGTGGTAAGTCTTCTTTTTCAAAGTTTGAAGGAAAATATAAAGAAAATCAAAGGAAAAAATCATAGAGAAAAGATCGAAAGAAAAAATCTTCAGTAGCTGGGTCAAAATTTTCAAAGGAAAAACTCACTGGTTCGAGTTCTTTTGAGGTTCTGTTTTCTCAAGAAAACTCGATTTTAAAATTTCGAGTTGTGGTCGACTTTGTTTTTGGAGCTCAAATTTCGGCAGTGTTTCAGTTAAGCTGTTTCTGGGTCTGTCGCTGCATATCCTGGGTTGCATTGCTGCTTTTGAGGTGTTGATTTCACTCTGTTGTGGTGCTGTTGTTAAGAAGCTTTATTTGGTCATTTGTTGGTTAGTATACTGATATTAGTTATGTAGAACTTACTCTGCAACTATCTTTTTTTTTTTTTTGAAATGACAAGTTGAATTCTTAATGCCATGACTCTGCCTACTTTTACACATTTCTAATGTCAAATGCTGGATTTCTTATCTTTTCCTTTTTCTTTACTTTTGGGATGACGTACTTGATTGTATTTGTTTATTTAAGTTGAGCACTATTAAGCTTTTGCTGTAGTAGAATTGATTGCTGGAATTTTGAGCTAAAAATGGTGAGGTTCTGGAAGGTTGTTTGATTTCTTTTTAGATGGATAATGTTGCTGGAGTTTTAGAGGTGATTCGTGGTCTGAGAGGGTATTTTTTTATGTTGGATTTATAGGGATTCCATGGCTGTTTTAGAGGTATTTTAATGGAGATTTTATGATAGTATCATGGCAAAAGCTGTTGCATTTTGGTTTATTTACTGCTGAAAATCTTTGCAAGGTCTGTTTGTGGTCAACTTTTCAGAATTTCAGTTCAAGTTGCATATTAATCAACGTGAGTCATTGGAGTTGTTCAAATCTTAGTCTTTTGTTATCCCTTTACTTTGATTCTTCTTTTATATGTATAAATAAACCTTCAACTTCATGAATATACCTATATTTTGAACTAAAAAGAAACAACCTGGTTTGAGATGAACAAGCTTCTTTGGGTCAGTTCCTTTTAAAATAAATCGTAGCCTGTTACAAAGGAGGCAGATTTGGCCATTGTTAGATAAATCTGTAGCAAAGGACTTTCTTTCTTCTCTTTATGGATTTGTGGCTATTTCGTTACCTAATATGCTGTTCTGTTTTCTCTACATGAACGACCGCACGTAAAAATGTCAATTTGTATAGCTATTAAATGTCAACAAGTTATGTTTGCTCCTCTGTATTGCCGGTAACTAGATTTGAATGAGTTCATGTGTTGTTTTAAAAATATTTTGTCGTCTCCTTTATGAGTCATTTTTGTGGAATGTAAAATGATAAACTTCAGATTTTTTTAGAGATTTCTTTAGTATTGATGATTCACATGGACGAAAAAGCAAGTGAACCATCCCATTTGATTGGATTGGTTAATAAGGGTGAAGATAATTTATTAGGACATTCTCTTAAAAGTTGAAACGCACACATTTGTTTCATATGACAAGGTGGCTAATATCTTGATGTTTGAATTACTGGATCAGCGTTGTGGCAGTAAGTGTGCCCGTTAACCATCGATTCTCCCAAAATGATCTAAGTATTGAATGTTAGCAATATATTAAGTTGAAACGTCTGAATAAATTCAAGGTATAGATTATGCTTTAATGATAATGATAGCCAAACTACAACCTTCTTTCACAATAATTATGTATCCATACTTCCATGGCCCTCACAAATATTGCTTTTTTTAAAAAAAAAAATTGAATAATCGTAGTTTACTCTAGGCCCGATTTAGATTAGTATTGCAATTATGTATACGTTCGCGTAACATAATTGCAAATTAAATTCTTAAAAGACTCGAGGTATGCGTTCACGCAACTTCAACCAAATTTTCTTAATAAAATAAACAAAGCGTTATTAATTGTGGACACGTTCGCGTGACATGATTTTTGACACGCCAAAAAGAAAAGAGTATACGTACGCGTAACTCAGTTATTTAATTACGAATAAATCAAGTGATTAAAAGCGGTTAAAAGGTAAATGCACATAGGTCTTAAAAAATGAGTAATTGAACAATTAAGCCAAGTATAAATTGCTAAGCGACCGTGCTAGAACCACGGAACCCGGGAATGCATAACACCTTCTCCCAGGTTAACAGAATTCCTTATCTAGAATTTCTGGTTCGCAGACTTCTAAAGGAAAATCAAAATTTCCTCGATTTGGGATTTAAAATAAACCGGTGACTTGGGACACCAATTAAATTATCCCAAGTGGCGACTCTGAATCAAATAAATAATCTCATTTCGAATAATGTCACTTAAATTGGAAAAACTCCCTTATATCCCTTTCGGGGGGGGGGGGGAAAAAGGAAGTGTGACAGACACATTTCAAGAAAACAAATCAAGAAGAAAAAAAGTAAACAGTTGCATTCAAGGACACAACTGAAATAGCTAAAAATGATATCGATGATGATCCTGAAGCTCTTGAAGAAGAAATTGCTATGATTTCAAGAAACATGGATGGTTTAATGAGAAGATTCAGGAATACGAGAAGAGGAAGGATTCCAGCTAGGCGATCCAGGAAATACAACGAACAGGACAAGAATGATGAAAAATGCTATGAGTGTGGAAGATTTGGACACGTTCAAGCTGAGTGCCCAGTTCTAAAAAGAAAAATTTCCAGAGGCTTTAACAAGAATAAATCATTTGGAAGTTGGAGTGATGAAAACAGTTCAGAACACGAAGAGATATCAAATCTTTACTTCATGACAATTCTGGAAAACGAGATGAATAAATCTTTAGGATGCTGGACAGGCGAGGACACTTCAGATGACAAATGCAAAGAAAACAATGAGAACAGTTTCATGGCAAGAGGTAAAACAAGTGAGGTAAGATCTTATAACTGTGAAAGATGCAATGAATTGCAGGATATTCTTGATTTAACTTTGAAAGTGTCCCAAAAAATGATGAATGAGCTTAAGAGACTCAATAAAGAAGTAAAAGACTGGAAGCTCAAATATGAAGTATGTGAAACTGAAAAAGAAGTACTTCAAGAAGAGTTTGAAGAATTGCAAATGCAACTCAATGGCATACGCAATCCACCGGTCATAGTTCTATCAGGTCAAACCAGGAAGCTTATAAGTCAACTGGAGAAGGACCAATTAGAACAGAGTCCACTAGTACTAACACTAATGAAAGACCTAAAAATTGGTCAGGAGTTACATGTCACTTCTTTAATAAAAGTGGAAATAAATATTATTTGTCGCTTTCGTAAAACAAATATTTCAGGATGGATTTGGAATCCCAAAAAAAATTTTGGACCTAGTAGTACTAACCCTTCAGGACCCAAGCAAGCTTGGATACCTAAAAGAAAGTAATCACTATGTCTTGCAGGAACACCACATAAGAAGCCATAAAGTAAAATGATATTTAGACAGTGCGTGTTCCAGTCACATGGCAGGTGAAAAAACCTGTTCGAAGAAGTTACAAAAATTGATAGAGGAAGCATTAAGTTTGGAGATTACTCAAAAGGAAAGATAATCGGTACTGGAACAATTCCTTTCAATAACAACTGCGATATTACTGAAGTTTATCTCGTCGATGGACTTAACTCCAATCTCCTCAGTATAAGTCAGCTATGCAACTCAGGATATGGGGTAAACTTTAAGAAAACAGGTTGTGCTATTGAAGATGAGACATGTAAAATAATCCTCCCAGGTAAAAGGTATGAAAATGTTTATATTCTTGATGGTTTTGAAAATATATTTGTTTAACATCCATGTCTGATGATCCATGATTATGGCATAGGAAACTTGGTCATGAAAGCATGCATTTGATAGAAAATTTTTCCAAGCATGAGTTGATTATTGGTCTACCCATACTAATTTTTTCTAGAACACATATCTGTGATGCCTGTCAAATAGGAAAACAAACTAGAAACTCTTTTAAAAATAAAGATATTGTATCTATTTCTAAACCTTTGCAATTGCTTCACAAGGATTTATTTGGGCCTACTAGAACTGCTAGTATAGGAGGAAAAAGATATGCTTTTGTTATTGTAATCATTCACGTTTCACTTGGGTGATTTTCTTATCTCATAAAGATGAAGTATTGAAAAATTTTGAGATCTTCTGCAAAAAGGTTGAAAGAGAAAAAGGATATCTGATTGCAAGAATCTAGGGATATACTCATAACTTCTCTGCACCACGATCACCTCAACAAAATGGAGTTCTTGAAAGGAAAAATAGAACCCTCCAAGATATGGCAAGAACCATGTTACTAGATCATTCACTGCCAAATCATTTTTAGGCAGAAGGTGTAAGTACAACATGTCACATTCTCAACCGATGTCTCATAAGGCCCATTCTGAAGAAGACTCCTTATGAACCATGGAAAAGTAAACGTCCTAATATCAGTTACTTTCATCCCTTTGGAAGTAATTCTTTTATTCAGAATAATGGTAAGGACAATCTTGGAAAATTCGATCCAAGAAGTGATGAAGGTATTTTTCTTGGCTACTCATTAAATAGTAGATCTTTTAGAGTCTATAATAAACGCACATTATGTGTGGAAGAATCTCTACATGTTATATTCAATGAAAATAACCCCTCATCCGAGAAAGAAATTACTGTAGGTGATGAAGATCAAGCTCAAGAAATTCAGGAGACAAGCAAATCTCAAAAGTCAACTGATAAATCTGATGCTACGATAGAATGAACTAATTAAATCAGCAACAGTGTACCAGATCATCTGAAGGAGTTAACTATTCATGCAGTTCATCCAAATGAATGGGGAAGTGAACCTGAATATCCTAAAAAATTTATCGTAGGGGATCCAAATAAAGGAATGAATACCAGCGGAGCTCTCAAAAAGAAAGCAAGCACGACATTAATCTCTCAGGTTGAACCAAAGAAGATAGAGGAAGCTTTAAAAGACTCAAGTTGGATACAAGCAATGCATGAAGAGTTAGATCAATTTGGCAAAAATCAAGTATGTAAACTGATAACCAAACCTGAAAATATTTCTGTAATTGGAACAAAGTGGGTTTTCAAAAATAAATTGAATGAGGTTGGAAAGGTTGTAAGGAACAAAGCCAGATTAGTTGCTCAAGGATATTCACAACAGGAAGGAATCGACCATGACAAAACATTTGCTCCAGTAGCTCGACTTGAGTCTATACGAATCCTTCTGGCATATGCATCGTTTAAGGGATTCAGGATGTTTCAAATGGACATCAAAAGTGCTTTCTTGAATGGATTCATTGAGGAAGAAGTATACCTGAAGCAACCTCTTGGGTTTGTAGATTCAATGTTTCCCTACCATGTATATAAGCTAACCAAAGCACTATATGGACTAAAGCAAGCTCCACGAGCATGGTATGATAGACTTAGTTCATTTCTTATTGATCATGGTTTTATAAGAGGTAAAGTAGACACTAATCTATTTATTAAAAGATCATCATAAGGTAATCTCATTATTCAGATTTATGTTGATGATATTTGTATACGGTAAAATTGGAGGGTCCAATTTGCCATCATTACGACATCTCGAAGGCTCAAAACCACGGTCGAGTTTCATCCCTCGAGAGCCATCGACGCTCGACCTCAGAGAAGTACGGACCGACGATTACGGGGAGAAAGTGGGAATTTCCCAAGGCACACAACTAGGGCTGACAATGTCTAGTGAGCTAAGTTCAAATCCGAATCATGGCATCAACTAGCTTTCCCATCCATATATCTTTGTAATAAATGCACTTGTACTATGTTAGGATTCCCTTCATATATAAAAGGCAATACCAAGTTTGCAAGTAATGGCTCCTGAGCTGAGAAATCCTCGACAACTCGGGGACTACCATCAATTGTCATCTCTATCGACTTATCAAAACCCGAGGCCATAAGACCACATGCAGGCATCCTCGATTTTGTAAGACCTATATAAGGCAACAACAATATCTGTAAGACCTCAAGCAAGTCATGAGCCATATTTGTACCAAGTGTCCAAAACTGTAAGACCTCAAAGGCATGTAATACTTGTAAGACCTTACCAAAGGCATAAACCCAATCTCAAAGTTTAGGCTATATATCGAACTTGTAAGACCCATAAAAAGGCATACCCTTGATATAGATGTCGAAACTACTTCACTCGGGACTTAAAGGCTCCGGCCAAAGACAAATGACTACGGTCACAAGGCTGTACCAGCCAAACTAATGCGACTCGGGGACTCCCGACCATCGCTATAAAATCACAGGATTTCAATTACTTCGAATATACTTCGAAAAGAACTAGTTAAACAGGCTACCCTCGACATAGGCAAAAGAGCTTCTACCATGTCAGCTCCTAAACAGTAGCTTCGAGATACTCAGCCTCCGAGACAAACCTCCTGAGGTGCTCGATCATCGCCATATAACGACTCACAATCGAGGTTTTTTATTGAATCATCGAAGAGTCAGGCAAATATTATTTCAAAAGTCCTTAACGAGGGAAAAATAAAGCCTATATTAGAGGTCGCATCAACCCAAGGCGTAAGAGCCACTATTGCCAGCTAACATAAAAGGTCGCATCAACCCAAGGTGTAAGAGCCATTGTCGCCAGCCCACATAAAAGGTCACATCGACCCAAGGTGTAAGAGCCATTGTTGCCAGTCAACACAAAAGGCCGCACCGACCTAACACGTAAGAGCCTAAGGGCCAGCTTGCAATTCAAAAACTTGAGGGTCGAATGAGCTCGAGTCAAAACTTGATTCGGAGACTAAACCCAAAACAACTAACTAAATATACCAAAGAGAAAATGTGTAAGAGCCACTGTCGCCAGCACCTACAAAAGGTCGTATCGTCCCAATTCGTAAGATCCACTATCGCCAACACCTACAAAAGGACGTACCGACCCAATGCATCAGAGCCACTATCACCAGCACATACAAAAGGTCGTACCGACCCAATGCGTAAGAGCCTAAGAGCCAGCTCCAAATTCAAAAACTTGAGGGTTGAATAAGCTCGAGTCGATACTCGACTCAGAGACTGAACCCAAAATAGTTAACTAAATATGCCTAAAAGCACAAGCATAAGAGCTCGAATACCGACTTACACTAAAAAGTCATATCGACCATGCGCGTAAGAGCCTACAGGCCATCCAAATGAGCCCCAGGACCATACCGCGAATATAAGTATTCCTCTCAACTCAAAGACCAGTTCATCTAGCTAAAATCAAGGCAAAAAGAAATGCGAGAGAAACAAAACCGCGAGGTTTCATCTTTATACATACATGTGAAAAATACAAGCTCCATTTACAACATACTTCGATAGTACTACATACAGAATCGGAAAAGGAAATCTACATCTACTTTGGGGATTATGGCCCGTCGGCCTCATCCTCTCTATCCTCGGCGTCAAACAGAAGTGACTTAGCACCACGTTCGTCCGCCCTCGCCCATTTCACCTCTTCTGAGAGGTCAAAGACCCTAGCATGGATCTCATCGAAGGTTTCCCTTTGAGACTTACACCGAGCATATTCCTTGCTCCGCCCTCGTGGTCAAGAGTCCTTATTAGCTCAGTTTGAGCATCGGCGACGTCCTTCAAATAGATCGCCACTTTATGGTCAGCCTTAGTTCGGCTCATTACAGCTTCATCCCGGGCATCCATAACCTTGGCCTTTATCTTCAAAAGCTCAAACTCAATCTTTGTAATCATATCTATTCGAACCAAGATATTATCACAAGCTAAGCAAAGTTGAAACTCAAGGGAGGAAGATTTAGCCAGAGCACCCTTCTCCGCCGAAGCCTAAGCGTCCGCCCGAGCCTTAAACTTATCATACTCGCACTTGGCTCAGCCAACTTCATTCTGAAGGTGCTCCAGGTGCTCCGTCTTTTTCTTCAACTGAAATAAACGAAACATGAGACTCTGGAGCTAGAAGAAGGAACACACACTCCCTCGGAACAAAAACTACTTGCCCCTTTAGGTAGCTCTCATAATTCAAGCTCTGACTCACCTCATACCGTAAGTGTGCTAACTCGACTTCCCATTCGCTGCAAAGGAGCCTAAAGGTATTTCTCCCCATCCAAAGCCTTCTGCAGTCTGTCCTCACGTCGAAGCAACTTAGACTTAAGCTTGTCAAAGGCCTACAAAAGAAAACTCAATAAGAAAGGGAAGGCGCAAAACTAAAAAGGGCATGTGCCTAAAATCACCACAGAGTGAAGACGCTGAGCTTCCTCGAAGGTCGAGTGCACATCTGCTAGTATGGCTCCCTTAGCCCCAGAAGAGGCGACCCCAGTTGGGATGCAGTCTCTCGGTGTATACGATCCTAGGTTTTGAGTATCCCTCGAAATACCTTCGACGGAAAAATAAGACGGCAACGGAGGAGAAACTGCCTTTCAAAAACCAAAAATTGCGGTGAAGCAGGCTCAGTGAATACATCCACTCCGAGCCCCCGGTCTGGGCTAGTCTTGCTTTGAGCACCGTCGCCCTACAATGGTATTTCTTGCTTGTTGTTATCATTCTTTAGCCCGAAAACTGGAAATCTTTCTCCCACTCCTAAAGAGCATGACCCCACTTTGAGGGACTCCCCAATGCCTACGATGATAGAGTAAGTACATAGAAAGAAAAAGCGCCCTTCCGAGACAAAGGGGGGGGGGGGGGGATCACATAGCACGTACTGTGGTGTTTTGCCTCCCACCTATCCTTAGATAAAGCTCGCCACTTACGCTCATTGTAAGTCGAGTGGGTCGCCAACTTTCGAACCCAATCCGGCAGATCGGGAACCTCGCCCGACATCTATGAAATCGATGCAGAAAAAACGAAGAAGGCGTATTTACGTAGCCAACCTTCACCATAAACAAAACTAAGAAGGCATGAGTGTACCACTTACGTGTAAAATTTCATTCCTCAGGAAATGGCAGAAACTCCACTGGAATAATATCGATAGTCCGTATCCGGACGAATCTACTCATCCACCCCCGATCCCTATCTTCTTCATCGTCAACAATGAAAGGCGAAGTGGATCGACATCGCAGAGTCAGCAGGACTCGATGATGAAAGGCCCGATACAGCCTGATAAGGTGATTAAGAGTGAATTCAAGACTTGTGCCTTCCGCAAAGAACCTCATCATCAATACTATCCGCCAAAATGACAGGTGAAATCTGTGCCAAGGTAACCCGGTATTTTCAACAGAAGTCTAACACAACCCCATCAAGGGGGCCAACGTAAAGAGGTATGTGTACATATTCAAAAAACCCTCGGCATGGTCCATAATTCTCTCCTCCGAGGAAGGTACTCCCAATGCCACCTTTTCTCCCCATCCACACTCCTTCCTCTCCAACTCAAGGTACTTCTCTCCTATTAAAGAAATGAACTTAGAGGTATATTCCTGATAACCTCAAACATTAGGAGTCTTTTCTGACAGGAGATTCCCTCCCGAAGCAAAGTGCCTAGAGATGAGGCTTCCTTCTCCTTGCCAAGCAGATTCGGGCATAGCAGCCATGGTTATGGTAAAACAAAGAAAGGGAAAATGAAGACTTGGGCGAAAGCTTTGAACTAAAGGAAAATTGGCGCAAGAGAGGAGAACTCTATGAAAGAGGATAACCACTTAGAATAGTGGAATCTCCAAGAGGGCGAAGTCAACCTTATATATGGGGAAAGGGCAACCACCTGCCTGCCTCAAAGGATGACTAAAAATATTGGCTAAAGCTTTTATCGCTTTGGAAAAATACGCTGACGGAATTGCCTCGGTCATTTCGTAACTGTATCATACACTTGATGTCGCCATATGACATTTCATGGTTGAATACCCCGCATCAACCAAGTCCCGAGATGGTACCTGATCTCGAAGGCCTCAATCAAAAGAAGATAGGCTCCAGGAACCCATTAGCATCATTACAAGTCCTGAGATTGTACCCGATCTTGAGGACCACCATGAAAAAGAAAACAGGCTCCAGGAAGCCATCGGCATCATTGCAAGTCCCGAGATGGTACCCGATCTCGAGGGCTTCTCCCAAGGAGAAAACAAGTCTCCAGGTAGAATGCCTTAAGGCTATTTATACTAAGTTCAAAACAAGTTTCCAGGTAGCCCGAGCTCGAGCAAACCCTTATTCGGGGACTGCTCCCAAAAGCCTGAACGCTATCTTTATTGTTGGGCATTCGAGCGAATTCCCCCATCGAAGACTATCATGGGGTCTAAAAGGTTAAATATCGTACCGAAATTTCGAAACCCTACTCCCGTTCAACTTGAAGTCGGGGATCCCGACGACCCAAGTTTATCAAACCAATCCGGGTTCGGTCTAAGGTACGACAAAGGGTTCTATAAGGAATCAATTTAATCAATCAAAAGACAAAGGAAAGGCTCGCACCCGGGCTCAATATTCGCACCCATCGGCAAAGTTGTGCATTCAGATTCTCCACAAACGCAGATAAAAAGAGATATTACATAAATCAGAGGCAAATTGAGGAATCATCTTGAAGAAACATCTTTTTATTCATAAGCTTGTGATTACAAAAGCCCACAAAGGGTCCTTACATATGATTACAGAAACCCACGAGGGGTCCTTACACAGAAACAAAGAAGCGAAAAAGTATATATATAGTAAAAGCCGAGAGCCTAATCTATTCTTGGGGGTACATCCTCGGCGGTAGTGTCTTCGATCACCACCTTCTCGGGGGTATCATCTCGGTCCTCCAGAATGATATCTCCGAGGTCGAAGATGAAGAAGAGGAAAGTGACGCATAAGAAGCAGAAAGGGATGAAGAGGTAGCTAGGTGAAAAATCTAGCTAGTATGGATTTCGCCAGCAATACTATTGTAAATCCACTTCTTGAGACATTACACCGGTGCGGGATGCAATTGTTAGTAGATAGTACCACCTCACTCCACGGAAAGCAAAAGGTGTGAGGCACCGCACCGGGTAGTTGGGGGATGTAAGCAGCGGTGTAAAGTTTGAACACCCTCATGAGCAGCGGTGTAGAGTCCAAACATTTTCCTAAGTCAGAAGAAATCAGCCCCCTTATCTCCTTGTCTCGAGCCAACAACGATAGTAGTAGTAACAACAACAACAACAAGAAGAAGAAGTTGGTGTAACCTCGCTCGGTAAGGATGAGCCCCGGAAAAAGGCCATGGCATAACTGACGAGAACGCCACCATGCAACTTTGAGGCCACGAGCCTCAGACATGGGAAATGCCAATGGATGAGGATGGAGAGAAGAATGGGTGAAAGGCTGACTGAATAACAATTGAATGAAGAATTGATTCCAAGAGGCTCCCATTTATAGAAAGAGTGGTAGCGTAACCGACGGTGCCTTCAATGTCTTTGAAAGACGTACCGGCAGACGCAATCAATGTGTTTTCTGGATCTGAACCGGCAACGACATTGTTGCTTTGAAAAATAAGAATTGGCAGTGCATTGAATGATTCTGGAAAGATGAAACTATGTGACATATCGATTATTACGGAGGCTTGCATCATCAGTATGGCATCATCGCGGGAAATTCGGAGAAATGATTATCAAGGTCATTTCTTATCATTGTACTATAAGAAACGCAGGGACTATCTGTATACGGTAAAATATGAGGGTCCAATTTGCCATCATTACGACATCTCGAAAGCTCAAAACCACGGTCGACTTTCATCCCTTGAGGGACCTCGACGCTCGACTTCAGAGCAGTACGGACCGACGGTTACGAGGAGAAAGTGGGGAGCTCCCAAGGTGCACAACTAGGGCTGACAAAGTATAGTGAGCTAAGTTCAGATCTGAATCATGGCGTCAACTAGCTGTCCCATCCCCATATACAATTGTAATAAATGCACTTGTACTATGTTATGATTCTCCTCATATATAAAGGGGATCCTTGTTAGTTTGTAAGCATTTGTTGCTCCATACTAAATACACAAGAATATTCTCTCTACTCTCTAATATATTCTCTTGATCTCATTGCTTCATTTATTGCTTATATTTATTGTGTTCTATTTATTGTACATCCTTTATTGCTTATTATTGGCCATAAAGAGCCATTATTGATTTATTCATACTGTTAGTCACCCATCGATTACCCTCGATAGTTCCCAGCCGAGCTCCAGACTCGACCCCGAGACCCTCGAATAGGCAAGCCCGAGGTCCTGATTATTAATCATTCAGTTTGGTTATCACCTTGCTCTCAAGCTCTTATCTCGTTTCTAAGTCTTTCACGTAGCATCAACTGCTTAACAACTAGCATAAAAATAGATCACGTATTTTTAGAACCACAAAATCAAATTTAATTGTTATTACCTTTTTCGCGGTAAACAATATTATATTTGGTAGTGCTAAACCTCTTATGTGCAAGGAATTTTCAAATCGTATGCAAAGCAAATTCGAAATGAGCATGATGGGAGAGCTAACATTTTTCCTTGGACTTCAAATCCAACAATCTTATGAAGGAACGTTTATATGTCAGACCAAATATATAAAGGAACTGATTCAAATATTTGGCATGAGCAATGCTAAAGCCATTGGCACACCAATGAGTCCTAAACGAGTCTCGACAAAGATGAATAGGGAATCCCTGTTGATGAAACTAAGTATCATGTAATGATTGGCTTATTTCTTTATCTAACTGTCAGTCGACCGGATATTATGTTTAGTGTCTGTAAATGTGCTAGGTTTCAGTCAGCTCCTTAGGAATCACATCTGACTGCAATAACTAGAATCATTCAATATCTTATTGGAACTGTCTCTCATGGACTATAGTATCCTCGATCTAACTCTTTTAAATTGGAAGGTTTTTCAGATGATGATCTTGCAAGTGATAAGGAAGATAGAAAAAGCACAAGTGGTACATGTCAATTACTTGGAAAAGCATTGATATCCTGGAACAGTAAAAAACAAGCATCAGTTGCATTATCTACCACTGAAGCTGAATACATCGCTATTGGACAATGCTGTGCATAATTATTGTGGATGTCCCATTAACTTGGTGACTATGGACTTTCTTTTAAACCTATACCAATTTTCTATGATAATTCTAGTGCTATATGTCTCTCTAAAAATCTTGTTCATCATTCTAGGGCAAAGCATATAGATATCAAGCATCACTTCATTAGAGATCATGTTCTTAAGGAAAATATAGTAATATCTTTTTTTGGAACAACTGATCAATTAGCGGATATTTTTACCAAGCCTTTGTTAGAAGAGAGATTTTGTTCACTAAGAAAATTAATTGGCATTATTTGCATTAATAGTCAAAATTAGGACCTATGTGCCATTATTTAATTTTATGTAAAATATTCCATATCTTTTTTTACTCATTAATTACGCCTCTGTTTTCCCTCCTTTTTCCTCTCTTTTCACATCAGTCACAGAGTTCAAATAAGGAAAACTAATCATCGCGTCAGATTAACTAACGCCTTTTCCTTTTCTATACTCAACCGTCAGAAAACCCCTTTTTATGCTAAACTCTCTTATCAATCTCCATAATCTATATTTCCTTCAAAACCCTCTCCGAAATATTGCTCAACCACCAACCTCCTTCAGTGGCTAAGAAATCCAAAAATCCCTCTGCCTCCACTAGAAAGAGCACCCGCTCCAGGGCAAAAGCCCCTTCTCAGCCCCCTGAACAAGTAAACCTAGGATCCGATCATTCTGAGGGGTTTGCCTATTCTTAGGCGGACTTCTCTGATCATTCTCAACCCTTAGGATAAAAAGCCCTAGGTAAAAGACCCATGGAAGAACCCCCTGTCTCCTCCACTCCAAAGAAATCAAAAATCGACCTTTCCGGTTCTCTTGAGTCGAAACTCAATTTTTGGGATTCTCCAAATAGGGACTTCTTTCTTTCCCTAAAAGAAAAGCCTATTGCTCATGGGAGGATAGTCGACCTTGATGACATGGAAGTCCTAAATTGTAAGGTAAAGGACCTTTTCGTTTATCAAGGGTGGTTGAAGTTCTTCTATGTTCCCCCGCCTAAAGTCTATGAACCCCTAGTGAGAATGTTCTATGATAATCTTCGTTCTAGTAGGTCTGATAAGTTGAAGTCCTTAGTAATAGAAAAGCGTATTGTTCTTGACTGTGCCATGTTTGATTCGATTTTTCAGTGCAAGTGTTCTAGTTTCCCTATGCTCTTTAAAAATTCCTGGCCCGATGATTTTGAAATTTCCTTTGATCAAGCCAAAAGATGTTTTGCTGAGTGTCCATATGAATCCCTTCCAAACTAGCTAGGCCCTAGTGATGTTAGTTTTGAAACTTGTGTCTTAGCCCACATTGTGGCAACCACTCTGCTTCCTCATACTAGCTTTTTTTCAACCTTCTCACTACGAGACACTTTTCTGGTCTATTGTCTTGTGACCAAACTCAAAATCAGACTGTCCTCCTGGGTCATCAATTTCATGATTGAAAGTGCAGAAGATCCCACTAGTCTACCCTGTGTAATATCCATCACTCACATTCTTGAAGCTCGCAATATTTCCATCTCTGCATATTCTTTTACCTCTGTTTCAAAATTGTACAACTCCAGAGCTTTTGCAAGTATGAGGTATGTGTGTGTGAAGGAAATGAAGAGAAATTACATTGATGGTAGATATCAAACAGAAGCTCGCTAACCAAAGTTGAATTCTTTCCATAACCAAATACCTTAACTAGATCGTGTTTTACTGAAAAGAGCTAATAGTTTCGTGTGGTAAAATTTGGCACCAATTGATGCTTTGTTAACAAAGAATCACGTGTCCTTTTCTTTTAATAAGAGGAAAATGAACTTATTTTGCAGCCATTATTATTGCCGCTAAATCGAATATTTATTGCCGCTAGAATTCTTTTTGTACTAGCATTATCATATAACAGAACCATCAAAAGTAAATAATTTGGTAAAACATGATTTTATAAGTTAAGATTGAGGTAGTTTTTTGGAAGTGTGAAATATAAATACCTTTTCAAGATTCGAGCATGAGTTGAGCTAGAAGAATGTGATAGATTTTGGTCTCTTATAGCTCGTGCACTACTTGCATCAACCGATGAAGGAATATTAGATCCAGCACACCCTTGTATATCATGAAAATTTAGTTCATGGTTGTTTTGCACCACTTGACTAAAAAAAGATCGCATTTTTTCTCTCAACATTTCCTTCATTTCTTCTTTCAGAGAAGTCATTTCATTGGCATGCTTTTGTTTAAGCTTGGTGATTTCTTCATCTTTTTTCAGAGAGCTTGTCGTCACCGATCTACCATAGCATCTAACCCGACCAGCCTGCTCCTTTTCAAACACAGCCTTAAATATATCATTTGCTGTTTCTCCGGAACTTTGACGATTCTGAAGTTCAGACTGTAAAAACAATATTACTGCACATCACTTACAAGTCAAGATAGATTGAATACTAAAATAACTTAAACTAGCTTTTATTTTTCCTACAAAAGACATGAAATATTTTCAGGGGTTGCTGTAAATGAATGTTCCACTGGAAGCTATTAAAAGCAACACTTATAAAGAGGAATGTGATTTAGTTTCAATTTGGAAAATTATTTCTTGGTCATGGTAAATCAAGTTTCTTTCCCAACTATGAATTCTTTTGAGAAACTTCAACTTGTCTTATTTTTTAGTAAAGATCCAAGAGCTCTTAATAATAGTATCTTTTTTGAGCTTTTGTTTCAAGTAATTCTCAATAACCTTACACATATCACTTGCAAGTAAGCTAACACGAAAAAGTAATACAAGATGGAGTTATCTCCTAATGAAACTATAATTTCACTAATTTGTCATTCAATTAGTACAAGATATAAGCACCAGACACATATAAAAAATTGCATTTATTAGAAATACATGGTTTTAATTAAAAAGCTGAAACTTTAACAGACACACATTCAGTTAACGAGAGGGGATATATAATAACGAGATCTTAACTTTTATCATGACTTACTATTGCAACTTGATTATCTGCATGGACTTCTTTTCCTTTCTTTGTACGAGTTGTAATAAACATTTTGGACTTTGATGGTTCCTCGTTGTTCTCTTTGGTTGCACGCTACAAATTAAATCAAAAGAAAGTAAAAAATAAACATTAGTGTGTTCCGAAAAAGAAAATGAAAGTCAAAATTTTCATAAATTGTCGAGTAAATGCTACCAATGTTACGCGTATTCTTCCAAAATTAATAGGTCCAATTCGATGCCTCCACTTTTGTTTTTTTCTGTTTTCAGAATTTAATTGGCACATGGCCTAGCACCAAAAGAAGTACATTAGTCAATAAATCAAAAAAAAAAAAGATATAATGCAACAATATGTTTAAGTGCAGAAATGCACAATTTAATCTCACTTGGACATCTGAATAATTCCAATACTCAATCAATTGGCGGAATTGAACTTCTGATATCTCATTCAGACAATTTTGTAGCATATCTTCATCAATAGCATTCTTATTGAAATATTTCATCTTAATATTTCTCTTGTGTCGCCTCCAAGCATCATGAAGACTAGTCATTACCTACTTCTCTCCTTCCGCTGGAATTATGAATTTGGACTATGCAAAATAACGTATATTTATCTTCACTTAGTAGAAAATATACAAAAAGGTATACATTTAAAAAAATTGATTGTTCTTACGTTGACATATTCTCACATTCGTTGCTTAATATCTTGTGACACAACATGCCAACTAGTATGCACCAAGGTGATAAATCTTTGATTTCTTGCAATTGTTCGTATAAAGTTGATCAAATCAGACACTCTCTTATCAGTTGGTCCCACTGCTTGTCCTTTGTCAAATGTCACCTCATCTCTTTCTTCAAAATGTCTTGCATGAATATTCTTACATGTCGTTTACCCTCGAACTCTTTTCTTCTCTGATATCCCTGGGTTAATGTAACAACATGACATAAGGAAAAAGTTACGATATGTAAAAGAATTACAAATTTTAAGACATACCATCTGCAACACTATCAATGTTTACATCCTCATCTCTAACAAACGCGTTGTCACTAATTCCTGCTTGTGCATCAAAATTATCCGTTTCTATTTCATTCTCATCAACAACAAGGGATGACATAAATCTGGCTTCATCTATTGGGTGGACATTAGGAGAATTTTCACCACCAACGTGTATCCCATATTTTTTTAGAAATTGATTTAGACTCATCGACGGTAGGACCAAGTTTGTCTTTACTTTTTTAGAGTTTTGTCGCTCCTGAATATCAAGTTGTTTATCTCCTGCACCTTATTTTCTTCCGCTCATACGTAAAGTGTTAAGATCTTTCTTTGAAGATGCCTGGAGCATGGATGTGTGCACATGTAATTTATTCATTCCTTGCTTTTGAATTTGCTCCTCCAATTGAACTAACATCTGTTTACTTTGTTCTCTTATTGCAATGTTATGTGAAGTGTTCAGATCTTCCCTGAAAGGCGATTGGATCATTGATTTGTATAAAGGCAATTTACTCATTCCTAACTTTTGAACCGACTCATCGGATTGAGTTAACCTCTGTCTTCTTTGTCTTTCTGTTGTTGTAGGCATATTATTCTTTCTTTTAAATCTAAGTGATGCCTGCTCTTTCACAGCTTTATCCTTGTGATTACTTGCAAGATTTTCTCTCTTAGTTTGAATTTTTTTCGCCAATTCGGCACTTGATCATCTAGTTGCACACACCTAGATATATTGGAAGCACTACCATCAGGTAGCTTTGCTGTCTTTAGAACACCACAAAAAACTGATTTCTCTCTATTAGCCATTGAGAAGCACGCCTTTTGCAAACTTTGTTCTCTTGCCATCCTTTGTATCTTTTGGTTGAAGGTTCTTTCTAATGCCCATCTCTTTTAGATCATAACGAGCATTTGCATGATATTTTGTCTTGGCAAGAATATCCAAAAGAGTTCCAATTACGTTATCAACTATATTTTTCTCTATGTGCATTATGTCAAGATTGTGACGTAATGAATTGTGCTGCCAATAAGGTTATTCAAAAAAATTGACTTTTTCTTCCATGGGCCATCACTTGTTCTTTTCCTCTTTTTCCCAAAGACATTATTAATATTTTGTAAGTCATTAAGCACATCAGTTCCCTTTAACAAAGGCGGAGGAAGCCTAAATTCAGTTTTCCCATTGAAAGACCTTTTGTTGGATCTCCATAGATGATCCATTGGTAGAAAAACATGATGATTCATATAACACATTTTTTGACTATGTTTAAGATAGCGAGAATTAGTGCCATAATTACAACAAGGGCAAGCCAATTTCCCTTTTGTACTCCAACCAAATAACATAGTATATGCAGGGAAGTCACTGATTGTCCACAAAAGAGCTACTCGTATTTGAAAGGTTTGATTTCTTGAAGCATCATATGTTTCCACCCCAGACTCCCACAACACATTTAACTCTTCTATTAATGGTTGTAAATAAATGTCAATGTCATTTTCAGGTAACCGCGGCCCAGGTATAAGCAAAGAAAGCATACAATATTCTGGCTTCATGCACATCCAAGGAGGCAAATTATACATCACTAAGATAACTGGCCATGTGCTATGAGATATGCTCATGGTTCGAAATGGATTGAACCCATCACTTGCCAAGACAAGTCTCAAATTGCGAGAATTTTTTGCAAAATCCGGATGAAAGCTATCAAAGTCTTTCCATGCTTGGGCATCAGCAAGATGCCTTAACTTTCCATCTTTAGAATGCTCCTCGTCATGCCACCTTAATGTATTCGCTGTCTTTGAGCACATGAATAGCCTTTTGAGTCTAGGAATTAATGGAAAGTGTCTCAAAGTTTTTGCTGAAACGCGATGAGCTTTTTTAGAACACTCAACCTCGCTATCTGCTTCAAGATATTTAATATATCTGGAAGCTCCATAAACATGACAATATTCACCAGCCTTATGTTCATTCCTAAATAGCATGCAATCATTGGGAGATGCATCGATTTTTTCATAATCAAGACCAAGATCCTTAACCATAGACTTGGCATTATTGTAGGATAAAGGAATGTTCAACTCGGACATCGCCTCTTTCAATAACTCTAACAGAGAAGTGAATGACGCATTGCTCCATCCATGTAGACACTTCAACAAATATAGACGAATTGTGAATGATAATCTAGAGAATCCTTTACAACCAGAATATAGTTCTTGGCTTGCCTCATCAACTAAGTTATAAAATTTTTTGGCATCTTCATTTGGACCTTCATAAAGTCCTACGGATTGTGCAATATCTCTAAATTGATCATTCAATAATCCATTAATATCATCATACGAGTTAGTTTCATCACTTATGTCACCATCAACATTCATAGAAATTTCCCATTCCCCGTGATTAATCCATCTTGTATAACCTTGAACAAATCCATATCATATTAGATGATCATATATTACATTCTTTTGAGTCAAACAAATATTACAACACTTTGCACATGGGCATTGAATTTCCTCACCTTGAGGATCTCCATAAAGGTAAGCAAATTCTAAGAAAGATTGTACCCCATCAATATACTCTTTGCTATACCTTGGTAAATCCATCCAATCCTTGGATGGAACATTTGAAACCCTAAAAATGAGATATTAATACCAACAACAACAACCTAGTGTAATCCCACAAGTGGGGTCTGGGGAGGGTAATATGTACGCAGACCTTACCTCTACCCCGAGGGGCAGAGAGGCTGTTTCCAGGAGACCCTCGGCTCGAAGAGGCAACAAGAGACACTATATTAGTACTATCAATATACTCATAATAAAACAACATAAAATACCATAAAAACCATAACATAACATAAATACCATAAAAAATAAAGTAACAGCAATATAAGAGATATAGGAAATACGAGAAAGATGTAAGGTATTAATACACAGAAGATAAAGCACATCATCAGTAGTTGATCAATAGCATTCTAAGACTAATTTCTAACTGGCTAGTCTCACTCTAGTGCGCTGTAAAAAAGACATCACAATTTCCCCTAACCTACAACCTTAATGCTCGATCTCCACAATTCCCTGTTTAGGGCCATGTCCTCAGTAACACTAAGTCGCGCCATATCCTGCCTGATCACCTCTCCCCAATATTTCTTAGGTCTCCCTCTACCTCTCCTCGTACCCACCACCGCCAGTCGTTCACACCTTCTCACCGGTGCATCAGTGTTCCTCCTCTGAATGTGCCCGAACCATCTGAGTCTTGCTTCCCGCATCTTGTCCTCCATGGGGGCCACCCCCACCTTCTCTCGAATATCTTCATTTCTAATCTTATCCTTCCTTGTATGCCCGCACATCCACCTCAACATCCTCATCTCTGCAACTTTCATCCTCTGGATGTGTGAGATCTTCACCGGCCAACACTCGGTCCCATACAATATAGCAGGCCTAACCACTGCCCTATAAAATTTACCTTTCAGTAACAGTGGCACTTTCTTGTCACACAGGACTCCCGTCGCTAACCTCCATTTCATCCACCCCACCACTATACGGTGTGTGACATCCTCGTCGATCTCCCCGAACCCCTGAATAAACGACCCCAGGTACTTGAAACTACCCCTCTTAGGGATGACTTGAGAATCAAGCCTCACTTACACTCCCGCTTCCGTCGGCTCTGCCCCAAATTTGCACTCAAGGTATTTCGTCTTCATCCTACTCAACCTGAAACCTTTGGACTCAAGGGTATGCCTCCAAACCTCTAACCTCTCACTGACGTCGCGTCGTGTCTCGTCGATTAGGACTATGTCATCAGCAAATAGCATGCACCATGGCACCTCCCCCTAAATATGATGCGTTATAGCATCCATCACCAGGGCAAATAAGAAAGGGCTGAATGCAGACCCTTGGTGCAACCCCGTAATAACCGGAAAATAATCTGAATCGCCTCCTGCTGTCCTAACCCGAGTCTTAGCTCCATCATACATGTCCTTAATCGCCCTAATGTAGGCAACCGGGACCCCTTTAGCCTCTAAGCATCTCCATAAGACCTCCCTAGGAACCCTGTCGTACGCTTTCTCTAGATCGATAAACACCATGTGGAGATCCTTCTTCTTATCCCTGTATTGTTCCACCATCCTCCTAATAAGGTGGATAGCTTCTGTGGTAGATTGCCCCGGCATGAACCCGAACTGGTTGTCTGAAATAGACACCGTCCTTCGCACTCTCATTTCTACCACTCTCTCCCAGACTTTCATGGTATGGCTTAGTAATTTAATACCTCTATAGTTGTTACAGATCTGGATATCGCCTTTATTCTTATACAACGGGACCATCAAATATATAATCATTTAAGTATTATATATACATTACAAATAAATCCTAAAAGTCATGAGTAGGTTTTCAAAATCATATGTAATGTAAGATGATAAGAATATCTTACCTAGTCATGACACTTATGTTAAGCTAAACCCAACTTCATATATAGATCTTCCTGAGTGTTTTTTTTTGGCAATCCGCTAGGCAAGCGCCTAGGGCTAGTTTTTTATTAATAACAGAAAAGAAAAATACAACAATTAGGAAAAGTACAAATAAGGGGGAAAATAGCATCGGTATTGTTACCCATATGCCTTGGCTATATAATCACTCCTATGCGCCTCACATTGCCTTATGATGGTAGCCTCATGTAGAGGATTCATGGTGTAGCTGCCGGCAAGTTCTCACGAGGGCATATAATCTTATAGCCGTGTGGATATTTTTCCAAAGGCATAGGACCAAGGCAACACAAACCGGGCTAAACCTTACCTTACTAATCCTATTGAGGCAAAGAAAAGACCTCACCTACTAACAAGCATGTAAAAAATAAGAACTTGAACAGACCAAATATTCAATAATCATCACAGAATTTATAACATACTCTGTGATGATATTACAAATGAGTATACTAGCATAATGGTAGAATAAAATGTAGATGGAAATAAATTGTTGTCCCTTCATGCCCAAACTTGTAAATTCTTCAATTTGTAATTCTTTGTCGTCATCGTCACAATTCTTCAAAATGTCTTCAAAATTCATGACTTCTTTTTTGAACGGTTGGACCTCGTTGATGTAGTTGGGGCAGCCTGCTTTTGTTTGGCAACTCTCATTGGAAGTCGCCTAACAATTGCTTTTTCACTCACCTTGCCGTCCCAACTGTGATTTCTTGTGTGAGCTTCTTGTTTTGTCCACTGTGCATAGGTGATAAACCACCTTTCCTTATTGCCTCTGCCCGGCATTGTTGTAGCATTGCATCTTCCTCGCCTTCTTCATAAATATCTCTTCCCAAATTTTTAGGATTTGGCATCTCTTGAAGAAGATCTTGAGACATCAAAGTTGTTCCATCTTCTTTATTGACCAATGCTGCCTTGCCTTGCCTTTTATTGCTAGATCTATTTACCCTTCCAGTGCTAGCAACCTGAGGTGTAGTTAGAGAGTATGTGGCTTGGTATTTTCCATCACATCAAGTAGATTTCGGTCCTCCAGTGTGATTGCAGTTGCCCTTATAGCTAATTGTTGTTGTCCCACAGTTGAAGGTGTTATAGCAGCTCCTACAATGCGTGCATTCTGCTGCTGCTCCTGTTCATAAGTTGTACCTGCAACTGCTGCTTCTGACCTATCTATAGCTACAGTGTTCAGAATAGGTTGTTGTTGCTGCTGCCCAGCTTGTAATGTTGTTGTTGCTTCAGTAAGACTGGCACCCAACGTGTTTGGACTAAAATGTTGTTGCTGTCCAGAATTTTGCATTGTTGTTGCTTGTCGACCAACAGCATTAAGTTTTTGTTGCTGGTTATTGGCATTTGACTGTGCAGCTGATTGTTCCTGACTAACACTTGGCATTGCTGTTGTTATTCGCTGGTGCTGCTGCACAACATTGGAAATTACAGCATTTGTTGCGATTGCAGTTTGTTGTTGTTGTTCTAAAGTTGTTATGGTTCCTGTATTTTGTTCCTCCACACAGGTAACCGCTTGTGTGATTATAACATTCTCCTGTTGGTTGGACCTACCATGTGCTGCAATTTTTCTTAGTGCATCTCCTGCTGTACCTGTTCCACGTTTTTGCTGTCCATTTTTAGGCACAAACACTGGTGCTTTTGTATTAAGAGTTCTGCTGGAAATTGCCATTGCAGGGCTGCTTTTTTTTTGGGAAGGATGGTGAACCAACTGAGAGTAAGCCTTCCTCTTCACTCTCTCGATCACCATCCTCACTCGAATACCCACCATATACATCATCATAATGTTCATCATCCTCATACTCGCGTTGGTTTGCCCATAGTTTAGATTTGATTGCCATCTCCCTCAAATTTGCCTTTACAACTTCAATGTTATTTCCAGATGACAACATCAACTCACCTCCATGTTCACTACAAGATTCCAAAGACTGTGATGGCACCTCATAAACTGAGGTGTTCAATGTGACCCTTGGTTGTATAACCATGTTAGTATGCATCATCATTGCATTTTGGGCGTCTTTGATGATTTGTTCAACATGAGGGCTAGAAAAATGCAAAGTAGGGATGTTCGTGCTTTGTGCTTTAACACTTGGTTCCTCCAGCCCATTTTTCTTTGAAGCTCGCTGTCGAACACCAATTTCCATAGCCAAATGTTCATTGGCTTGAGCTTTTTTTCCATTACTATGGCATGGAACTATTTGCTTGGCCATGATATCATCTTTTAGACATGTTGAATCCATTTGCTCATCCTCTATAGCTGCCAGTGCGTGAAAAACATTTGGATTGGCCTCCAAGCTATTGTCATTTTGTCGAACACCTTGGACCTGTCGTTTTGGTGAGAGTTCTTTTTTGTAGGAGACTTTTTGCTGGTTACCACATTCCAAGCTTCTCCTTTTTTGTTTTGATCCTTCCCCTTATCATCATTCTTTGCATATCCAGCCTTATCTTTCAATAATTCACCCTTATGTCTTCCCTTTTCTCCTCCAAAGTCCTGGGTCTCGCTATTATTACAGACCAATGGTGCTGCAATTAGCCAGTTAATTCAGTGCCTAGTTTTTGGACCTCACCTTAAGTTACAATCTGTGGAGCCTTAGCACTTGTACTCTGCCCCATATCTCCTCGATCATTACATTGAAATTGCCTAGACTCACCAGC
Source organism: Nicotiana tabacum (assembly GCF_000715075.1). Lineage (NCBI taxonomy): Eukaryota > Viridiplantae > Streptophyta > Magnoliopsida > Solanales > Solanaceae > Nicotiana > Nicotiana tabacum. The sequence goes on from NC_134084.1 coordinate 27,948,877, forward strand.
TGCATCAACATCCCTATTTAAACTGCTGCAATTGATGCAACAGTTGCATTATTAGCTGAATGCAACTTAGCACTTGATTTCACAGCTGGATTTACTGGTTCGAGTGTTTGCAACACCTGATGACCAACAATATTTGAAACATCACCTACAGAAAAATCATTCACTGCTCCATTCATCACATCCTGATTGATCACATAACCACTTTGTTTCCCTTCTTCAATTTGCACAACCTGTTGATCATCCACGATTTCTTTTGCTGCATCGCCTATTTGTTTACCATCCTTTTCTGATAAACCATTACCAATTTATCCAGCTCTTTTAGCAATTAAATAATCTCTTGCATCACCTTGTAGTTTTTCCATAACTGGACCATCTGCCTCGACCAAAACATGACCATCGTGATCTGCTGCCCCCGTTACTTCCTCTGTCAACACATCTGTTCCAGCTTGTTCCTTCTTAATTCGACACACCTTTTCATCATGTCCTTGATGCTTGCAATATGTGAAATATTTAGGAAGGTTGTCATACACCACCTCCTGATAGTGCACAATTATTTTACCCGAAATTCTGTCCACAATCTGTAGCTTTACCTTCTTAGGATGTTTGTCTAGCAAATCAAGAATTACCTTGACCCTAGCAGCACTAGGTCGTGCTCGTTCTTGCGTCGCCTTATCTACAACAATAGACTTACCAACAGCTGAAGCGATAGACATTACGACCTCTTAGCGAAGAAATTAGGCGGCAAACCTGGAAAGGAAATCCACACGATTGCCATGGACGTTATCCTCCTTCGGATTAAATCCCAACGTCCATGGAAAAGTTCTAAAAAAGAATTCATCACCTTTAGATTTAATATATCCAGTTGTCTTTGACAAGAACTGAACATAATCATTATAAAGGTTGAATCTAACCAACAGATGACGATATTCAAGTTGTCCAATGTTGCAGCGACCATGTACGTCGAATTGCGTAGAAAAGTTTGTTCTAATCTCCTGTAATTCAGGCTTTCAATAAGAGAACTTCACAACGACAGCTTGATGGAGTCCTTCTTCCCTTGTAAATTCATTAACTTGATCCATAGTGAATTCAATCACTAGTTATCCATGAACGACACTAACAGGAAACAATTTCAGCTTTGACGCAATTGTGGAAGATTGTTTGGACTGAAGTTGCGCAGCATAAGTTTGTTTTGGATTAGGATTTGAATTCATCTCTCCCACAGCCAAAGGCTGGGGAGAGGACGATGCATCCATGGTTCTTCAGCACTCCATCAAAATGGCAAAAGACGAAGAAAACAGAAGAAGCGATGTAAATCTGGAAAACTGGATGCTACAGTAACGCTAGATTTAAAATCAAGATTTGTTACGAATGGAAATGATTTTAAGGATGAAACCAACTGGGGAGTGTTCGCAAAGAGAAGGGGGTTCTTTTGAGACCAATCTTGTGATGTTACCTTGCCGGACACCGGAGTTGTGAGGAGTGAATAGTGTCGGTGGTACTATTCAGCTTGATATGGAATTGCTTTGTGCCTTTAATGTTTTAAGTTGGGGAATCTTCCTGAGTGTTGACTTTTGTTTAGGGAGAAAAAAAGTAAAATTAATAGGATCCACACAACAAGAAGATAAATCAACAAGATATTCTTTTGGTAGGGATACAGGATATTACTCAACTGAATACATACTTATTAGTCCAAAGCTCACATGTTAAATTGACTTCTTTGAGAATCAAGATCACAAAAATTCCACTACTAGTATCAAAAGAATAAGAACAATGAAATCAAAAAAAAAAACAGAAAGTGAGAAAACACTAGTATCAAATTCCTATTTAACAATATTCATATTTCAGGAAGTGATCAAATAGTAGTGTCAAATTCCTTTTTGCCAATATTCTTGTTAACGTCTTCAAAAAAATCTCAAACAAGAGAACCAACTTGAGTTAATAATCATTATCTCTAAAACTCAATAAGAAAACTTCTATAAATTGCAAATTATATACTATTATGCAGTATACACTTCCTGTACCAATGGTTGGTTATACACCCAAGTTTTCATTACAATGGAGAAAGACCATTAAAAAGAACGGGAAAGAACATCATGGAGGAGGTTACGGCAATGCGAGAAAAACTGGAGTCATCCATACATCACTGTCAATACAAGAAGGATGAGAGTCCAAACTTACAACATGGACATCGAGACTGTGCAGCCCTCATTGGTGTTTATGTCCAGATACAGAGGTCATCACGAGTACAGTGAAACAAATAGGCAATTACATGTACATGACGGGTAACCAAAAGTTCTGGAGCAGAATTGTTTTTTGGAATACCAAAACTTTAAGATGGGAATTTGGCAAGGTACTATAGTTTGAAAACAACTGATAAAAGTAGTGAATGCTATTAGCAAGGAAATCCAAATACATCCAACTACTTCAACATAATAAGAATTCGATTCATACAATGGTTTGTCAACTTAAAGGGAATCCAATCGGCTACAGGAGCAAACAACAGGCCAGGACACTGAATTTTGTGTGCGACGCCAACTGTTTGTACTCTATTTTTGGACAACAAAGGCTCTATCACCAAGCTAATCGAGTACATTCAGGAAGATGGAATCTCAACAAAAATAACAAAAGCATGGAACCAACTCAAATACATGACAATTACTACATAAATACATTCGACGTATACTACTTGGTTAGATCAAATTGTACGACTAAGTTTGAGTATCACTTACTCAAATTTGGTTATAGGAAATATGTATTACTCTTACCCAATGGGATCAAAAGCACTTTGCCTAGTGGAATTTTAAAAAATAAATAAAAATTAGAGACTTTTTAATGAGATGGGTTTTATCTAAATTAATTTTGTAGAGGCTTGTTCAATTCTTTCTTTCTTGGAATTAGAAAATTAAAGAAAATAGAGATTGGTATAATATAACTATTTCTAAAAGCTTGAGAACTTACAATTCTAAAATCAATAGAAGAGCAGCAACCAAGGATGAAGCAAACATAGAAATAGAAGCAGCAATTGAGGGATTGGAGCAGCGATGGCGTTTAAACTGATTTGCTACTTATTCTTGTAGGGTTTTCCAAGTACTATTTTTGCTATGTATTCCTATAGGGTTTTCCAAGTACTATTTGATATTGGACTTATGAGAATTGGCGGAATATGAAGTGTAATTTTGGTGGGAAATTTTTTGGGAATTTTTTTATAAGGAATTTTTAGGATACGCTTGTAAAGGGTGGTATTTAGTATGATAATATAGCAACCGTCCAAAAACGTTGCAATATAATTTAAAAGCGTGGCCAAAAGTTTTATATTTAGGCAACACTTAGAAAATGTTGTCTTTACAATTAAACGGAACGCTTTATAAGTGTTAACTTAAAACCCATGGCCAAAGACTCTACTCAAAGGTCACGCCTAAAAAGTGTTCCTACATATACTCTTGGCAACACTTTTTGAGCGTGCCTAAATTAGTGTGATTGTAAGCCTAAAATGTTGTATTGAATTAAGTTTAAAAATAAACAATTCGTCCCCCTTGTACTTTCAGATATACCCTCCGTTTGAGTTTGGGTGCAAAAATATCCTCACCCCCACACAATAGGATCAATAATACCCCTCACTTACAGAAAAGTGAAAAAACATGATTCAAAAAACTTTTAAAATAAGAAACGGTTGACTTTTAAAAATCGATTAGAAATCCTATCTTTCTTCACAGAAAATTAACCCCATTATGCTTTATCTACACTCAAGTTTCACCCACGACCACCGGTTGTATCCCAAAAAAACCCAGCCATTAACTAATGTGTATACTATTGCGGAGTGCGCTGATGACATATTAGGTTGTCAAGTAAATGAATTTGTATACAAGTCATTTCTTATTACAAAACGAACTAGCTACTCTGAACGAATTTTGGTTTTGGCTGTCTAGTTTTAATGTCCTTTAAGTATTATTCTTCAGCAAGCTAAGTGGCAACATAACCATCAAGATAAATTGCAACCTTTCAAAAAATTTATTGTACCGCGTACAAGTTGCTTAAAATTCAATACCAAATCCTTCTAATTAAAGCAACTGTTGGGATATATACTATTAACCATGAGTTTGATTTAGATATAGTATTTATTACGAAACAATTGTTTATTCAGTTTTAATAAAGTTTTAAATAGATCATATATTAGTTCGTGTCCTTTGCTTATATAGTAGATGATTTAGTGTATAGAGTTTAGCTTATATACGGAAGATTAAATCATCGGTTCTTATAAGTATAAAGTTTGAGTTCACAATCTAATGATGGAATTGGACAAACCATCAGGAATGATTGTAGCACAAGATTAAATATAATTTATCTTGATTATGGGAATGGTTTAATTCCAACTTCTTGTGCTAATACATTTTGTATGTATTGAACGGACCAGGTAGAGATAAGTATTTTATACTGATTTAATAAAATAAACTCTCTAGCCATTAAATGTACTTATACTCTTAATCTTGATATAATTATTATTAGTTGTGTATATTATTATTATTTTGATTTATTAAAAGGCGAGATTCTTTCGTGGGTCAATATGCCTGGTAAATTGGATAATAATAATGTACATTGGTGAAGTAATAGCTAGTTGATGGAATCCATGTCTCGGTTTAGAGATTGATGATACACCTTTATGAAAGCTTATAAGTTTTCATGTGTCAACCCGGCCGGTGTATTTTGTATCCGACACATGAAATAAGTTAAGCGAAAATCTAAAGGAAATAATCAATAAATTAAATCGTCAGTAATTTAATTTACTTGATTCGTATCTGAATCTTAATATGTGGAGTTAAATAAGATTTAATGGATGAATTTCGAAATTGGATAAGGAGTGCAATTATGGATTTTTAGTGGAATAATTCGTAATTAATTATGGTAGATATTAATTTCAAAAATTAGAAATTAATTCCATAATTGAAGCCTTGTTAATTAAATTCTGTGGTCCCTACTATGTCTAAATAATAGGAAATAAAGGAATCATTTTTCTGGTGGTAAAGAAAACCCAACAGGTTTTGGAAAAAGGGTCTTAACCCTTAAAACTTGTGCTATAAATACATAAAAAGACCGTGGGTCCACCAAGAAGGGGTAGTACATGGTGGCTGAAATTTTCAGCCAAGTTTTCCTAGAAATTTCGCCCACACGAAATTTCTATTTCCGGTATTATTTGGGTAACACAGTAGAAGACCGTGGAACGTTCGAGGATCATGATTGTGCGGGTAATGGAGATTCCATTGAGAAGTTATGGAACTGAAGGTTCACGTGATAGAAGAGATATGTTCACGCTTCAAAAGGTAACCCGTGAAACCCCGTATATACTAGTTGTCTAGATTACATGTGATTTTGATACTGGGATTGCTTCCGCTGCTTATTATAATTCATCAATTGGTGTCAGAGAACACTCACATCTAATTAGATAACTAAGTTTTTCGTGAAACAAGAATATGGTATTTATGTGCGTTTTTTGAATTACATATATATGTGGTTTTCTGAAAAACTGCACTGCTGTTTTATGAATTAACTGTGCAAAATTTTTGGATTATTCTTGTAATCATGAGAGATCTGTTTTCTTATTGATATTTGATTAAGATTATCTAAAATTTTTGGGGTAAACCCTAGAAAAACGCAAAACTTGTTTTTGACCGAGTAGCTGGTATTTTCGGAGGTCAGCGAACTTGACGGACTCCGATTAAGCTGAAATTTGGTGGGTCCATCGGAAACGACGTGGTGAGAAAAACGCACTGCTTTAGCAATGAATCTTGGTATTTTCGGCGTTTTGAGGTCGTTTGGACTGTGTTTTAGACGTTTTTCTATTTTCTGAAAATTATTTCTTAATAATTTTAATTCCTTTTTAATTCAATGGTGGTGGGGTGACTCCCCATGGTCCCCATGATTAAATACTAGTCATATAATAGGTTTACACATTGGCTATTGGCAAATAGACGTGTTGTTGTATTAAATTCAATAATAGAGGTATAGGATTTTATTGACTAGGTCTTGCAAGGTATAATTGATATTGTGTGATGATATAATTATTTTGTAAGAAAGTAAAATTCTCTATTTCATATCCTGGATGACTAATGATTGGAGCGTTTGGCATATTTGTGCATAAAAAATTTCTCAAATTTAAGTTTATGTTTTCATGCCCTACGTGATTATTAGTTTTGGATTTTCTATGAAGAATTTTTTGTTCTCTGATTGGAGGTTCTAATTAAGTGAAATATGACGGTATTTTGTATGAGTATTATATTATTGGTATGGCTTTTAAGCTGTGGTCCATATTCTGCCATAAAATAATTTTATGAGCTACATATATATTCACTTATAAATTGAGAATTTTATGAGTAATAAATAGTTACCACTGAAGTGGTTTGTTTATATGAACAAATGAAAAATTCTTAATAAATTTGTACATGTGAAATTGTGTCTATTCATGGATTGAGCATTATGATTAATAAGTAGGATCCACAAAATGGCCTATTTATTTGAGTCATTAAAATCTGCTTAATGTACCATGTGAAAATTATCCTTGATAAACCTACATTAGTGGTGGAGGTTCTTAACTAGAAAAAGAGTTTTATCTTTGGGTACTAGTGATACCAACTCCACCATGAGAAGAGATATTAAGTTTTTCGCGGAACGGGAGAAAATATAATATTTCAGGTTCTTGTGTATTTAATAAAAGAATAATTTATTGCAAAAGAATATATTATATATCCTAGAAATAGGAAGAACATAATATTTGCCTTGAGCTCATAGTGTAATTATAAGGAGAATGGAAATCAATATCATATTTATTTTAATTCATGAAACTACTTAAAACGGTTATTCTCTGAGTTTGGTTACAGGCTGGTGGTCATGAATTTGACGGACTCCAATTGACCTGAAACTTGGTGGGTTCATAAAAAACGATCTAGTGAGAAATACTCACTGCTATGCAGTGAATCATGTTGTTTTTTGGCATTTTGAGGTCGTTTAGATAGATTTTCAAGCAGTTTATTAAATTTAATTTGTTATAAATATGAAAAATTATTCTTTATATATCGGCTATATTTGTGTTAAATCTGAATCATGTGATTTAACTTGATATGATATATATGAAGAATGCAAATCACATGGATTTAATCCTAACTATCCAAAAATAATTTATTCGAATTTGGTCTAGTTTTGGCGATCATGAATTCCACGATCTCCGAATGACCTGAAATTCGATAGGATCATTGGAAACGATCATTAAAGAAGAACTCATTGCTATGCAGTGAATCACATCGTATTTTGACGATTTGGGATCGTTTAGATGAGTTTTTTGGAGGTTTGACGGATTAAAATGCGATTTACATACGAAAAGTCATTCTTTCTATCATTTATTTATGTCTAATCTGGAACATGATAACACATGTTGATTTGACATGAATTGGTATATGATAAAAATGTAGGTCATATTTTAAATTCTTAAAAAATGCTTAAAATGATAATTTTCCAAATTTGGTCGCAATTTTTGGAGATTGTGATTTTAACGATCTCCGATTGATATGAAGTTTGGTAGATTTATCAGAAACAGTCCAGTGAACAATAATCACTGCTATGCAATGTAAAATAATAATTTTAGTATTTTAAGACTGTTTAAATGGGGTATTGAGTATTTCTTTTAAATTATGGAACTTAATCCTCAGAGAAATGTTCGTGGTTGTGATAAAGTGGTGATAGGAATTAACCCCTATGATCTTCATTTTTTTATTTATAGTGAGATAGTAAATTTACGTGTTGACATTAGGTCTTCCTCCATATCGGATAACTTTATTATGAACTCACTGGATATAGTTACTAGTTATTGATAACCTGTATTATCTCTCTATCTGAGTTTAAGGGTTGAATCAATTTTATAACTAAAATACAATCATGATTAAATGGTGATAGAATTATATTTCTATGGTCTTTCACTATTAATTTCAAGTGAGTAATAAATTTACGCGTTGACTTTAGGTCTTCCTCCATATCGGATAAATTTATTGTAAGCTCATTAGGTGAAATACTAGTAATTGATATCCTGTACTTACTCTCCATCTGAGTATACATGTTGAATCAATGGAACTAGAGCTATTAAAAATGATGTTCACTTGACTTAAATTAACAGTATACTCTCCATCTGAGTTGGGTCTGTTTTAATTATTGGAGTGAATAATCTGGAATTGCATATGTATGTTGCATGAGTAGTTCTTTTCCCATCAAAATTGCTATTCAAGATGCATGACATATATGTGTAGTGTGTTTAAAATTTTTGTATTAAAAAGTTATATACAATTGACTGAAAATAATAGTATGCTCTCCATCTGATTTGGTTCTATTTATTTTTGGATTGTATAATTCTTGCATTATATAATATACTTTGCATGAGTGATTCTTTTCCCATCGAAATTTATTATTCCAGATGCATGTATGTATATAAATATTGAATGCAGTCTGAATTTTACTATTCAGTGTTTTGACTTATTATGATCTATTTAATGTTTTTATCTCAACTCCACAATGATTTTATGCAATTGGTCGTATTACTTGTTAATATTTTCTTTTAGTGATAAGGCATTAATTTTAAGGATGCAATATATGTACTTTTGTTAGAAGGAATTTAATTCCGGTTTCTGGGCAAAATAAGAGATGGATATTTGTTTTATTTTTCGAATAACTCTTGAGTTATTGAGCTTAATAAACATTTTCTCTTGTGGTACATGAATGCATGACTTTGTTATTGTATATTGATGTCTCTCCTGAACAGAACAATATTAGTCTACCTCATAAGAGAATATATTCTTCAAAATTGAGTAAAACTTATCTGTGCACTTTTGTCTAAGTCATATTAATCTGGATAGGATTTCAAGTTGGTCAAGGATGGACCATAAGGTTTATTGAAAGTAGAGGCACTACCAACTTGTGGATCCTGTTTGGAAGGAAATTTGACTAAAAGATGTTTCCGTTTAAAAGGAAATAAAACTAGTGATAAGCTAGAATGAATCCTTTCTGATTTGTATGGTTAAATGAACATACTCGTAAGAGATAGATTTTGAGTATTTTGTGACGTTCATAAATGATCACTCAAAATATTAATATTTTTATTTGATGCACTGTAAGTCTTAATGAATTAAGTAACTCAAGGTTTTTAAGACTTGAAACAGAGAAGCACCAAAGAAATATATTAAGTTACTACAATTTGATTGTAGTGGCGAGCACCTCTCTAAAGAGTTTTTTAGTTACATATCAGAATAAGGGATTACATCTCAATTGACTACACCGTAAACTCCATAATAGAGTGGTGTAGTAGAAAGAACAAATAAGTCTCTTTTGGATATGGATAGACTAATGACGTGTTATTCATATTTGCCTTATTTGTTTTTGGAATATTTCCTGGAAACTGCAAATTACATTATGAATTTAGTTCCTTCTAAGTTAGTACTGGGACATCTATAGAACTGTGGACTGAATGTAAGTTTGGTCTGTGGCATGTTCAGATATAGGATTGTCCCGCATATGTGCAAAAAGGGAAAACAGATATGTAAGTTGGAACTAAGGATGGATAGGTGCATGTTTATCGAATATCCAAGAAAACGAATGAAGTTTTATTTTATTGTCCTAAAGAAAATAAGGCAATTGTTAAAACAAATGCATTTTTCTAGATAAGGAATGTTTAATAAAACATGTTCCGAGAAGTAAACAATTTTAAAGGAACTGGGCAAAAAAATAACTAGATGTTCAAGAACATCAAAACTCATACATCAGAATTGACGTTCCATTGCATTTAAGTAGTGGGAGAATATTAATAGATATGATATGCCTTTATCGAGTGGGAGTGATGTCTGAACATTGAACACTATAGTAAGAAGTCACTAATATTTCAATGTCGTGAGGTAACGAAGGTAATATTAGTAGTACTTCGTCGTAGTGGGAGAAAGCTAAAGAAAATCATAGTTCGGTGTTCATTCTTAGGATAGTTTCGGTAACATGATCCCTAAAGAGTTTAATACCAAACTAGATAATTACGACAAAGTACTTCTGGACAAATATTGCATCAGATATAACTTGGCAAGATTCTTTAACAAAACCTTATTTGGTGAAGACTTTTAATAATCATGTAAAAGAATGCCTGAGAAAATTGTAGATGCATGGTTATGAGTCTAAGTGGGAGATTGTTGGGGCATATACTGTTAACCAACAAAAACTAGCGTGTATGAGTGATACCAAGAGCAAAATTTTTCCAGCTAGAACAATTAGTGCAGTGCATATGTCAAACTGAGTTTGCACCTACTTTGTGCAGTGGCGGTCGAATTAAGGAGTACATTATTTAGACTTTTTGACAAGAGTACTCAAGATTTGTACATATCCTTTGATTCGATACATATTTGCTCTTGTCAATGAGATGTCTTAATTTGAGTTTAGCATTTTCGCCTGTCCATGTCAAAATTCTACAAGTTCTTGATATATTTGCTTTGAGAAAAAAAAAAAAAAAACCTTTTTTATACAACAGGTGGTGCTGGTGGATGGAACTTGTGTGCGCATATAAAGAAAAATGGGTTAGATTTTTGTGTGAAGAAAAATAGAATTCTAGAGGTTTTTTCTTGTATTGATTTGAATTAAGGGGCAAAAAAAAAGAAAAAGAAAGATAGAAAAGAAAAAGGAGACGCGAGCAGAATAAAAGGCATGGAGAGAGAATTGGGAGGGGAAGAAGAAAGAAAAGTCAACCTTTAAATTTTCTTCCCAAAGGGCCAAATATACGCCTCTACTTTCAAATGTTATTTACTTGTACCATTCGTTATATTTTTTGCTATTCATACCCCTACCGTCATACTTTAAAACAAAAATACCCCTATTTTGGATGGAGTACCACATGGCAGCACCAGATTAAAATGACTCATTTCTTTTTTTACCTAACCCATTTTATAAAAAACCCACAACTCGAAACATATTTTTCAGTTTTTTAAAAGAATTTTCTTTTTGTAAAACTTAAAAAAAATTGCAAAATATTTTTATTTTTTTAAACTGAGTAGATACTGAAAAGATTTTGCAAAACAAATTGTAAAAACTAAAAAAATCAGTTTTTTAAGAAAATATTTTTTTTTTTGTAAAAACTGTAAAAACATATTTGTAAAAACTTTAAAAAATTGTAAAATTTTTGAAAAATATTTTTTTCAGTTTTTTAAAGATTTTCTTTTTGTAAAAACTGAAAAAAAATTTGTATAAACTGAATTTTCTTTGTAAAAACAGAAAAAAAATATTTTCGTTTTTTAAAGACTAAAAAAATTATTTTCAACAAAATATTTTCGTTTTTGAAAAATATTTTTTTTTTCATTTTTTCAGTTTTTTAAAAGAATTTTGTTTTGTAAAAACTAGAAAAACTAATTTGTAAAAACAGAAAAAAAAAATGTTTTTAACAAAATATTTTCGTTTTTTAAAAACTGAAATTTTTAAAAAAACTGGAAAAAAATAAAAATAGGGGGCGGGTTGTGGGTTTTTTTAAAAATGGGTCGGGTAAAAAAAAGAAATGGGTCGTTTTAATCTGGTGTTGTCACGTGTCACTCCATCCAAAATAGAGGTATTTTTGTTTTAAAGTATGACAATAGGGGTATAGATAACCCAATAGTATAACGAGGGGTACAGGTAAACAATATTTGAAAGTAGAGGGGTATATTTAGCCCTTTGCCGAATTTTCTTTTACTTTTCCGTTAGCCAGGGGTATTATTGATCCTAGGGTGTAACGGTGAGGGTAATTTTGCACCCAAACTCAAACGGACGGTATATATGCTCCATTTTCAATATTTGGAGGGTATTTTTGATCCGTTTCCGTTTCAAAAAATTGTACTGTTTTCGTTTCAATTTATGAATACAACATTTCCTCTAAAAAGAATGGTAACTTTCTAAATTTAGAAACAATTTAACTTAAACTTTTCCGTTTATCCTTAATGACTAGTAGTGGTAAAATAGATTTAAAAAAAATAGTTATCAATCCATATTATCCACTAAACAATGGATTGGATAATAAACTTTTTAAAAATGGGTCAAATATAGATAAGATCCATATTATAGATCCTTTTACAAAATGGATAACCGAGGGATAACCAATGGGCTTAACTTTTATATTTGCAAAAACTCAAGTTTGGGAGACTACGAATTCACCCAAAAGTGATCATATTCAAAAAGCTATAGATAATATGAATATCCACATTATCTGACGATTAACTCATTTTCTATCTGTAGTAAATGTGATTCGGGTCGGGAAAATGATCTGTTTTTACATTACTCGTTTTGCCATATCCAACCCGACTCGACATGCCCATTTGCTACCCTTATAATGACAAGTTTTATGGTCGCATAAATATTATAGAATATTGAAGATTACAAGTTTTAAAACTCTAATATTTCTTAAACTTTCTTGCTCAATCAAACTTTTCTACATAAATTAAAACACAGAGAGTAATAAGGTCGTGAGAGTTGCAAGTCTAACTATAGAAAATAAACAAATAATATCTTGCAAATGCGATATGTTTAGTGCCACATAGTTACCCAGTTGACATGCAAGCAAGACTTTGGGCGATTGATCGATTACAGCGCCTTGGAATCTCTTATTATTTTGCGGAAGAGTTGAAAGAACTCTTAAATCACGTTTTCAGGTAAACAACGAGCAACATAAATCTTCTTCATTTGCTTCACGTAATACATAAGGAGACACTTAAAGTTAGCACAGTCTTTCACTTAGACACTTAAACTAGACCTTTTTCCAATTAGACACGTTTCTTAGGCAATTCTCATATAAATTAGACACGTTTTTTGCTGGCTTATTAATTAACCAAGCGCGTGTTCTGCAATCTCCGTCTACGTGGCAAAAGTAACCATTATAAATCGTGCCACATCATTTTTTTGTCCACCTCACTGTCCACCTCATCTATATAGTGTTATTTCCACTAAAATACAAATAACTAGCCCTAAACAAACGATCTAAACATATTACCAGTGTTCCTTTTACCATCGATGAAAACGAAGAAAGGTCCTACCACTGTTAAGTTTCTTCTTCTTTTGGTCAATGGTGTTGGAATCTAGTATTTCCACTGATTTCTCACCGTATTTACAACGCTTCAAGGTCCAATCTCTCCTTATTTTCTATTGCTACAGCTAGGGCTTTTTATTTGTAAGTTATTGATAAAGCTAAGGTTTTTTTGGGGTTTTCCTTTGTGCTGGTCCCTTGTCGTCTTATGTAAGGGAATATTATGGAGGATGACTATTTTTTAACTCGCTTTCACCACGGGGGTACATTTATCGAGCAATTTGTCCCAATATACAAAGGGGAATTAGATGTTTTTGCTGTTGCTATCGATAAAGACCATTTTAGTGTTGTCGAGTTGTCTATTTATGCTAAAGACCTTGGGTATGCAGTTGTCGAAGGGTTTTATTGTCAAAAGGAAAAAGATGATGATTTTATCAAAGTCTTTTCTAATATTCAGTTATATGAATTTGTGAAAGATTTAAAACATGGTGATATTTTGGATGTTTATTTGCGTCATGGGGTGAGTCAGCGTGAAGTAGTTGAAGAAAATGTTGGTCTTTTATGTGGGGCAAAAGTAGGTAGGGGTGGTAATGACCAATTTAAAGCTAGGGCAACACCTGGGAGTAATACAAATACTGAAGAACCTATTGAGCCGCCTACTGAACCAACTCACAATGCTGCTGAACCACCTATTGAGCCTCCTATTGAACCAACTTTGAATGATGCTGAACCAACTCACAATTCTTCTGAACCAACTCTAAATGTTGTTGATGGAGATGAACCACCAGACCATAATGTTAATGAAGATGGAGTGCAATCAGATGTTGAGAGTAGTGAATCAGAAGAAGATGTTCTTCCTGAAGAAGATGATTCAAATGTTGATGATGAATTAAGATCTCTAAGGGCTGAAAGGAGGAGTAAGAGGCAGGGTAAGCAGAGGAAAAAACCAATTGCAACAGATGAGATACCACTAGGAGAAGCAGGTATTGACACAGGATTTGAGGATATTGAAAGAAACAAGACTTCAAGATATGCAGGTAAATTAGGTGGTGATGAGCAGTTTATTGATAGTTCAGAGGTTGATAGTGAAGATAGCACAGAAGAGTTAGATCCTGAAGCTATTCTTGGTATTGATATACCAGCAAGAAGGAGGAGTACAAAAGTCAGGTATGATCCTGATTGTGAAGTTGCTATATTTGAACTTGGGATGATTTTTGAGAATGCTAGAGTTTCGGAAAGCATTAGCAAATTATGCAATTGAGTACAAGGTGCAGATTAAATTGAGACCAAATGAACCACATAGGGTGGGGGCTAAGTGCAAATTAAAGAGATGCAAATGGGTGTGTTATGCTTGTATTGATAGAGATTCAAGTGATTTTAAAGTAAAGAACTACTACCCAGTACACAAATGTGATACTTCAAACAAGAATAAGTTGTTCACTTCAAAGTTTGTTGCAAAGAAATTCAAAGATGAAATAACTAAGCAGACCCACATAAGGATATGGGAAATACAGGAGTTGTGTAGGGACAAACTAGGATTGTATGTTGGCAAGAAAATTTGTTATAGGGCTAAACTGCGTGTTCTTAGAGAGTTCATGGGTGATTGGAATATGGAGTTTGCAAGATTATGTGATTATGCTGATATGATAAAATAGACCAATCCAGGTAGCTCATGTTGGGTAAGGATGGACAGTGAAACTGAGCTAGGAAAAAATCTCTTTATTTACTTTTATGTGTGCTTTGATGCATTGAAGAAAGGTTGGTTAGAAGGATATAGGAGAATCATAGGTTTTGATGGTTGTTTCTTAAAGGGTGCTTGTAAAGGTGAGCTTCTAGTTGTTGTTGGCAAGAATGGAAATCAGCAAATGTTTCCTATAGCATGGGCAGTTCTGGACCAGGAGACAAAACATAGCTGGAGTTTTTTCATCAACTACTTGAAAGATGATTTGCAATTGGGAACTGGAGAAGTATTGACTGTGATGGCAGATATGCAAAAGGTAAGTATTATGTTCTGTTGTCTCTTAAGTAGTCTATTAAGTAATTTCGGTATTTGATGTTAATTAATGTGATATGTTCAATTGTTAAGTACTTAAGTATTCTGTTATTTTGTTAAGTAATTAAGTATTTTGTTATTTTGTTAAGTAACTAGCTGTTGTAGTAATTAGCTGTTCATTAGTATTCTGCTGCTGCTAAGTATTCTGTTATGTGTAGTAATACGCTACTGCAATTTGAATTAATTATTGTGTAGGGATTTGCTGCAGCTTTGAATGAAGTTTTACCTAATGCTGAATTTAGGATGTGTGCCAGGAATATATGGTCTAATTGGCATAAGAAATGGAAAGGAGAGGAAAGGAGAAAACAGTTTTTGAGGTGCTCTAAATCTAGTTATGAAGTTTAGTTTAAAGAGGAGCTTGAGAAAATGGACAAACTTGGTAAGGATATTTGTAGGGATTTGTTATATTATCCAAAAAAGTCATAGGTTAGAGCTTATTTTGAAGTGCATTCCAAGTGTGATATTGTTGAAAATAATATGTGTGAGACCTTTAATTCATGGATTTTAGATTCTAGGCATAAATCAATTATAACTATGTTGGAGGAGATTAGAAGGAAAATAATGACTAGGCAAGTGCATATGTTGAAATTTGTTGATACTTGGATATCTGATATATCACTTATGGCAAGGCTATTGTTAGAGGATAGCAAAGAGCTTGATAGAAAATGTACTGTCTTTTGGAATGCTGATGTTGGATTTGAGATTAGAGAAGGGCTGCATAAGCATGTAGTTAATCTGACTAATAAGATTTGCACTTGTAGAGCTTGGAAGTTGAGGGGTATTCCATGTCAACATGTTGTTCTTGCATACTATCACATAAATGAACAACCTGAACAGGCAGTGGAGCATTGGTATAAGAGGGATACCTTCTTAAAAGCATACAAGTATTTCATCCAGCCTATGACAAATATGAAGATGTGGCCTGAAACCAAAAATCCTAAGATAGAGCCTCCCAAACCTAAACCCATGCCTGGTAGACCTCATAGGAACAGAAGAAAAGGCAAAGATGAACCAAAAAAGAAATATGGAAAGTTGTCCAAGTGTGGAGTGAAAATGACATGTTCCAAGTGCCATCAACAAAGACATAACAAAAGATATTGTAAGGTAAATGTTTCTTGTCAAATATTTCCTGTTGCCATCACATGTTTCCTATTGTTCATATGAATCTAGTAATCTGTTTCCATCACTGTTATGTAATCTGTTGCTCAATGTTATGTAGGCTGAAAATTGGATGCTTTCACAGCAAGGTAGCCAAAGCTCACAAGGTTCTATCCAACCTAATGCAGTTGGAAGCTCAAGCCAACCTACAAACTCTGTGTGTTTTGATACAACAAGGGTTAGAAGGGATAATGAAGCTAGAAGCTCAAGCCAACTAACACCAAGTTCAGCAGATTCGAGCAGGCCTGCTAGAAGAGGATTAGGTAGTCAACTTCCTCCAAAGGGTAAAGCAACTACCAGCCAAAAGAGAGGAAGGGGTGCAAGTAAAGAAGATGCTGAAAAAGGAGCACAAAAAAGTCCAAAAATGTTGGATTTGGCATCTACACAGCTGCAAGTGGAACTCAAACACTAAATGAATATATTCATACATATTTCATCTATAATATGACTTAGAAATAACTTACTGATTGTGGTTCATTATTTGGCAAACTGCAGCCTGGAACATCAAGCCAACGAGTTATGGCAAGTGGTTCAACTTATAAGACTGCAGCTCCAACAAGAATTGACCTTGGTTTTAAAGCTAGAGGCTTAAGGTGGAAGGGTCAAGATGTTGTCACAACTTCCCAGTTGCAGCAGATGAAGGCAAACTTCAGCAAGAAGTAGTATCTTAGGAACTTATTTTCTCTATATGTTATGTAGCAGCAACCTATTATATTTTGGGATCTAGTTTTTGAAAGAACTAAACTTTAATGGTTGTATTCAGTCGTATAATCTTACTGTTCTGTTTTGGATATATGTTATGTAACAGCAACTTCAACCTTATTTTGTTTGTTTTGGCAGAATAGTTATTCTATGTTCTGAATAATTAGTCTATATAGCAGCAACTTCAGTCTATATGTTCTGCATTTTGAAACTGCATCTTATGGTTCTATGCCTTGTATAAAAGTTGTATATTACAGCACTTTCAAAATTCAACAGCTGTATATTACAACAACAGATTTAAAATTCAAAAGTTTATAACAAAATTCAGTTGTATTTATACAACATCTGAATATTACAACAACAGTTTCAAAACAGAAGTTTAAAGCAACATCACCAACATTACATATTAATCAACAACACCTGAAACAAACAAACTACATCAGTCATATAGTTTCCATAAAACGACCAATAATACAACAACAATCGTCAAAAAGATCCGTCTTCTTTTTGCTCGAACTTTCTCCTCTTCAAAAGATTTGACTCTCTTTAGTAAACTCCAAATTATATTCTTCGCTTGAGTAGGCATCTCATCGTCATACCAGCAGAAATAATCACATCCACCCTTTTTCTACAAATATCACAAAATACTTTTAATAAACTTTTATAAAAGAAAATAATTCATAAAACAGAATTTACAAATTATGAACAAACAATTTACCTTTCCGATTTTGCAAGCAAAAAACCTACGACCTGGGTTTAATTGGGTCCAAGAAGTATTCAACTTTGGAGAAACACCACACTTACAGATTCGAGCAGCAACGCAAGGTGACATTGACGAGTTCGTCGATTCCGAGAAGTTCGACATTAATAAACACGACAACAACAGAAATGAGAGGAAGAAGAGAAGAGAATAAATTAATTGATACCAAGAAGGGAAGAGAATAAATTAATTGATACCAAGAAGAGAACAAAAACGAGATAAAGAAGAGAAGAGAAGAAAAGAATAGAAGGAGAATTACTGGAGAAATCTGAGAAGAAGAGAAGCAAACAAATAGGTTTTTTAAGAATTGGGAAAGGGATTAGGGTTTAAAAAAAATTGACAATCCATGTTACCATTATGTGTCTAATTAGGAAAGGAAAAATCACTTATTGGAATTCTTCACCGGCCTAAATAGGTTTGAAGTCACGCTATATGCCACCAGCAAAAAATGTGTCTAATTGGTATGAGAATTGCCTCAGAAACGTGTCTAATTGCAAAGAGGTCTAGTTTAAGTGTTTAAGTGAAAGATCGTGCCAACTTTAGGTATCTCCGTATGTATTACGCCTAATTAATATCATGAAATATCCAACTTGAGCAATTTTTACACGTGACAAGTCTAATTTATTGAACTACAGATATTGGAACAAGGACATTGGAATTTTTGGTGGAAGGAATTCAAACGTTTGTGATGTTGATGATACATGCATGGCTAGGTTTTTAAGGCTACATGGATTTGATGTTAGTCCAGGCAAGTTTTTTTGGTAATTAAAATCAAGTATACAATCTAACAAATCGAGACTAGTTTTCTATCATAGCTCTTGCTGGACATGAAGCCCCAGCTGGGAGTTATCTAGCCTTGATACAATCCCTCTCCTATTTCTTTTATTATCTAAACTATATGAGGATACCAATTTAGTGTATTCGTGATTCTATCTAACCTAAGAAATATTTTGGCTCTAACGTGTATTTCTTGAATGATTAGTCGAAGGATAGAATTAGCAGATCTCTTCTTCTTCTAGAAAATAACATTGTTCCTCTCTTGCCAAATATGATAAACGGTTGCTGCTAATGACATTCTGCATACTGCTGCCCCACTTTTACCTTTGGCCACCTTTTCTATCCACTTCAGCTCTTCCTGCCAATCTCCCTTTGTTCTCTAAATGTCTTGCCAGTTTAGAAGCTACTGACGTATAGTTGCTGATACTTCACAGTCAAAGAATAAGTGTTGTAAGGTCTCATTTTCTCTTTGACAGAGTGAGCATGTTTTGTCTGCAATAATCCCCCATCTTGCTAGCTTTTCTTTTGTAGATAACCTATCTTGTATTGCCAGTTTTAGTATGAAGATCCACTTTAATTTGGTAGTCTTTGATTATTACATACTAGTTTCCTCCATGGTACCTTCTGAAACTCCCCTTGCATAGCTTTGTATATGTGTTCTTACAAAAAATCTCTCCATCATATTTACCTCCTCTTCTGTATATCCAGCAACCTCAAAGTAGTTTCTTGCTTTGAATATGATCTTTTGGATGATCCACGATGCACTCTTTGGTTCTGTATTCCATATAGTGTTCCCCTTTATGTAGTATGCATGAATCCACTGCATCCACAACTTTTCCTTCTTTGTACAAATATTCCATAAGAGTTTGCAAATAGCTTCTTTGTTCCACAGCCCCACATTGATGAAGTTTAGTCTTCCTGCTACCTTTCGAGCACACAGTTAATCCCAAGCAATCAATGCCTTTTGATAGGTTCAGCAGTTCCTGACCATAAGAATCTCCTGCATATTATTTCTATGAACTGAATGATTTTCTTTGGCATAATGAAAATCTGAGCCCAAAATGTTTGAATTGCAGCTAGAACACTCTTGATTAGTATTGCTCTGCTTGCATATGACAAAATATTTGTTGTCCAACATTGGATCCTGCTTAAAATTCTATCAATTAGAGGTTCACATTGGATAGCTGATAACCTCTTAGTGCTTAATGGGATATCTAGGTATCTGAAAGGTAGTTCATCTTTAGTGTATCCTAGCATGTCCATAATATGCTGCTGAGTCATGTTGTTCATTCCTCCAAAGTAAATACAACTTTTGTTAGGATTTGCAATTAGTCCCGAGGATGCAGAAAATACTTAAAATTGTTGATGGAGTATCTTGACTGATTGTATGTCCCCTCTACAGGAAAGAAGTAGATCATCAGCAAATCCCAATTGCATCAAGTTGACTTTGGCATATTTTGGGTGGAATTTAAATTTCTTGTTTTCCTTCAATGGCTTTAGTAGTCTGCTAAGAAACTTCATGGCCATCACAAATAATACTGGTGATACGGGATTCCCCTCCCTGAGTCCTTTCCTTGCCTCAAATGGTTTAGTTGGCTCACCATTAATTGTTATAGAGTAGGCAACTGTACTAAGACATGCCATTATCCACTTCACAAATTTTTCAGAGAATCCCAGTAGCTTCATCACCTGATCAATGCATACCCATTCTACAAAATTATAGGCTTTCTGCATATCTATTTTGACCATGCATCTTGGGGATATGTTCTTCCTCCCATAGCCTTTTACCAATTCATGACTCATAATTATGTTATCAGTAATCATTTTACTTGGCACAAAGGATGTTTGGAAGTTATCTATTAGGTCTGTCATAACTTCCTGTAATCTTGGTGTTAGGACTTTTGATATTATCTTGTACAGCTCTGTGCAGTAAGAAATAGGCCTGAATTCCTTAATGTTAGATGGATTCTTGACTTTAGGTATCAAAGTAATAGTGGTGCACATCATGGCGTTGCACATTTCAGCACTTTCAAAGAACACCATTACTGCTGCAGTAACCTCATTACCCAATATGTGACATGTCTTCTTGAAGAAATAAGAGTTATAATCATCACATCCCAGTACATTATTATCATCAATATCTAGTATAATCAATGCAAGTTAATGGAAAGTTAGTACCTTTTTTTTGGTTTCTCATTCGATGTCCGGTGCCGTATTGAGGCCACATTGGAAGGTAAACCGCTCCCTAAAACAAAGATGACTCCTTGCCCAAAGCTCGGACCCAAAACTTCTGGTTAAAGATAAAGGAATATTGAGTAGTTAACTACCACTTCTTTACAACCATTGTTTGTAAAAACTTAGTCTTTTTGTAAAGCTCACAAAATTTTGCAACTGTTCAGTTAATCCGAAATCTTATTTGTCACAGATGTGCTAAACAAGTTCAAAGATGGTGATCAATTCTTTTGCCTAAGAGGTGAACTGAACAAGTCACCAACAACTATGTTTAATCTTTATAGATGTTCCCAAGCTTTATCCCCAGGAGAAAAGATTCTTGAAGAGGCAAAGAATTTCACTTACAACTTCTTACAGCAATGTCTAGCAAACAACCAATGCTTAGACAAATGGGCCATAGCTAAGGACATCCCCGGAGAGGTAAATAATGAACAAATATTTTAATTTCTACATACTGCAATGTAAAATAAATTTTATAAGTTAACTACGTATAATTGTCCGTAGAAAATGCGATTAGCAACTTGAAAAATACGGGAAATCAACTACCTGTTACAATTTGCTAAGAATGTTGGACAACATTTGTTCATAGATACGATATGCACTAAAATTTCCATGGTATGCGAGCTTACCTCGGGTGCAATCTAGGCTATACATAGAACAATATGGTGGAGCAGATGATATTTGGATTGGCAAGACATTATACAGGTAGCTCTTTAAATATGTTCTCAAAGTTTAATTTCTCTGGAATTAATATAGCATATTATATATTTATAGTCAATAAAACTGTTCCTATATTAGTTTTCATTTGGTTTTCCTGTACATAAGTGTAGTTAAAAGAAAATTAAAGTTAAAAGAGCATTTAATTTGCTAAAACTACAAAATTCTAATCCTACCAATCTTATTTCTTGGGTACTTCAAACAAATAAATAATGTTATGACAATTCCTTTATGGAGACTAAAAGGTTATGTTTATTGAAGTGTTTGATTATCTCATCTAAAAGTTTAATTCGTCAAAGAGAATAATTTTGTCTACTTAATTTTCCTTTAATCAATAGGCACCTCACGTGTAAACTTGATTTTTTTTCCAACGACCAAGCATGTAATGTTTTTTGATAACGGGTGACAGTAAGACTTGAATTTAGGATCTTTGCTTTCTTTAATACTATGTTTAATTATTTGACCATGTCATCTATGAATCAAGTGGTGAAAACTAAGAGTTCAAAGACCACAAAGTATACGGTTGTCTAACAGTAAATTTGTTTATCTTTTGCTAATGTAGAATGCCCGATGTCAGCAACAATGTTTATTTACAAGCTGCAAAATTAGATTACATCGATTTGAATGGCTGATTATGCAACAGTATGCACTTGAAACTTTCTTATATACTACTAAACTTTATAAACAATCAAAATATTTAGCTTTTTTATCTTCTTTATTAATTTGCGTTCATAACATGAATAGGTGGTTTGAAAAGTGCAACTTTCAACAATTTGGAATAAGCAAAAAGTACCTCTTAGTTTCTTATTTCTTAGCTGCTGCAAGTATATTTGAAGTCGACAAGTCAAGAGAACGACTTGCATGGGCTAAATCTCGTGTAATATGTAAGATGACTACATCTTACTTCAATGAAGAAGCCACAACTTGGACCACTAGGAATTTATTGCTAATGGAATTCAAGGGCTCTCATGATCCAAGCAGGAAAAATAGGTATGTATATCTCTCCATCTAGTCGTTCTTTTTATTCAATTTCCCAGATTAATTGGGAGTTGTATATATTTCATCATAGCAAAGGAATACAAGAGGGGATATACCATTGACCTCAAAAATCCAAAATACAACCAAAAGGATAATAGGCTATTCTTCACAAAAAAAAAAGGGGGGCATGGTGAGCAATTCTTGTGCATCCCATACCCCATACAGAGAAATAAATTAGCTAACAAAAAAGTTGGCCTTATCAAGCTTAGTTCTAACGTTAGGCATTTGAATCTTATCCAACTTAAAAGGTCCTTTAGCTCCTTTAGGAAGTTGCTGAAAAGTAAAGAAGTATGACTCTATAGTAGATGTGGATGCTAGTTTAGCAAGGTAGTCCGTCACTTGATTTGCCTCTCGATAGCAATGCAATATGTTGATATTTACTTCCTCTTAACATCTGAGAGGTACTTTCAATGATGTTATTCATTTAATAATTGTTGGCCCTTTTCTCTTTCAGCATGTTGGCTACAATCAGAGAGTCAAGTTACAAGGAAAAATCTGTGTATCCATTTTGAACATCCCAATTAACGGGGCTTCCTATTATGGACTTAATTCGAATTTTTCTTTTTATCCAAGATCTCGAAACATGAATCGGCATAACTACTCAAATCGAGGGTTAAAGTCAACTTATGAAATTCTTAAGCTTACTAGTTATATTCAATGGTGTCGAACTCATTCAGAGCCTTTCGAGGTTCAAACCAAACATGCATACAAGTCCAAATACATGATATGAATATATAGAAAGTCCCAAATCAACTAATGGAGTATAAACGCATAAAATAAGGGGTTGGGTTGTTACACAAAATGTTTGTGTCTTAGTTAGCGGGAAGGTTATTAAAGCCTTAGATCCCTTTTTCTCCAAAATTGGGAGACTAGAGAAAATTTGGAGAAAGCAAGCTGCCACAAGAAAAATTTACTGACCATTTTGTTCACCCGGGCCAGTTCTTATGAGTAAATGAGTTTATTACTGTCGATGTCCTCCAACTTTAGAAATTCATCCATAACTTTAGCGCAAATGGTTTTACTTGCCAGCAATATGCATGTCATATATATTGTCCTCTCCAAAACCTATGGTAACTAAATGCAATATTCAAACTGGAACAACCATATTTTATTTTTCTTTTCCTTATGCTTTTGGCATTCAAAATATATGCACCCAACTAATTAGGACTTGTGCTACTCCTATAATGACCCGACTAGTCGTTTTACTTTTTACAACCTCGTTCCCCTAAATAAGACTTTCCGTACTTACTTTTATTGATTTATGACTTACGGGGATGGTTGGTTCGAGATTTGGAAGAGTTTGGGTTGAAATCGGAACACTTGGTTCCTTACGGTTGGCTTAAAAGGCCAAGTTTGACTTCGGTCAACATTTTAAGTAAACGACCTCAGAATCGAGATTTGACGGTTCCAATAGGTTCATATGATGATTTCGGACTTTGACGTACATTTGGATTGGGTTTTGGACGACCCGAGAGCGTTTTGGCGCCAAATAGTGAAAATGAGTTCTTGAAGAACTTTGAAGTTCTTTAAACTTGGTTTAGAGCAGATTTTGATGATATCGAGGTCCAAACGGGATATCGAGATCGGGAATAGTTCTGTTATATCATTTAAGACTGGCACGCAAAATTTCGTGTTATTCCGAGTAGTATAAGTACGTTTCGGCGCATTGGAAGTAGATTGAAGAACTTGAAGTTCATAAGTTTGATTCAATTGGTATTTAAGGTGTGATTCTTAGTTTTAATGTTGTTTCGGGCATTCCGAGGTTTCGAGCGAGTCCGTTTTATGATTCCAAACTTGTTGGTATGTTCGGTCGGGGCCCCAGGTGCCCTGAGCGTCAATCGGACGAGGCTCAGACTAAGTTGAAAATTTGAGCAAGAGCTAAAGCTCCAACAGCTGTCATAACCGCACTTGCGGTTGGTCAGCCGCAGGTGCGAGCTCACAGGTGCAGTTGGAGCCTAGCAGATGCGGCCCAAGGAGAGGAGCCCAGGTTCCGCAGAGGCGGCTCTCTTTTCACAGAAGCGGGTATCCGTCCGCAGGTGCAGCTCCTGCCGGCCCAGCCCAACTCCGCAGAAGCGGACTCTCGTCCGCAAATGTGGGACCGCATGTGCGTTCAATGCACCGCAAGTGCAAAAATCGTCGGGGCAGTGCACTTCATTAAATATAAGAGTTAGGCATTTTTCTCTCATTCTTTACTCATTTAGGCGATTGGGGAGCTCTCAAAAAGGAGATTTCGACTTAAAATTTTGAGGTGAGTAAATTCTACACAATGTGAGTTAAATACATAGTTTATGGGTAGGTTATAACATGTAAATTAGTGAAAATCATGGGTTAAGGTGAAAACCTAGGGTTTTCCTAAAAATGAGATTTAACCACGAAATTTATTATGGAATTTAGTAGAAATCATATATTTATATTTCTAAGGTTATGGATAACAAGTTCCTTTAAATTTTTTCGGAATCCGAGCATGTGGGCCCGCGGGTAAATTTTAAGAATCTTGCAATTTAGGTTGGGTAATCAATTAAATGGTGGAATTGTGAATTTTTGAGCATAGATTGATTAGTTTATGTAATATTTGAGTAGCCTCTAGTCGTTCGGCGTCAAATTTGGAGATTTGGGCACGTTCTCGAATTTGAAAGTAGGCTTGAGACAAAGTAATTCTCTTTTATAACCTTGTAAGAGGGAAATTTCCCCATATGTGAACTTAATTAATATATGATTAATTGTGGGGCTACGTACGTATGAAGTTACGAGATTTCATACGTAGCTACTATTCTTGTTAAGTCCGGGTGGTTCTAGGATTACACCATGCTTTGTGGCTACCATTATCTAAAGGTTTCAAAGGTTTCAAGTAAATTATTATTTTGAAAAGAATTGAGGAAAATTACGTTATATTTATATTTAACCGCGTCGCAAGTATATTCCGCGAGCGGGGTGACTATTTCCACTACTCTCATTGGAGCGGGTCGTTCTCCTTGGCAGGTTAATAGATGCATCTATGGTTCACGTCGTTCGACCCTCGACAGTGCATAGTTTTCTTTTATGTTAGATCGGGTCGAACGTTCTCAATGGAATTTGTGTATAATAATAGAACTGGAACACTTTATAGTTCGTATGCTTTGTTGCTTGAAAGGTCACTTGTTTTCAATGAAGAAAGTGCATTGACTTCTTAAACATGATGGAATAATTTTCCAGTTATTATTCTTGTTTTGAGCTTGTTGTTATCTACATACATCATGATTTACAATTTGAACTTCATATTATTATATTGTTGGCCCTAGTAAGTGTCGGAGTCGACCCCTCGTCACTACTTCTTCGAGGTTAGACAAGATACTTACTGGGTACATATTGTTATGTACTCACGCTACACTTCTGTACTTGATTGTAGAGCATTTGAGGTAGGTGCATATCGCCATCAGTCTGGCGCATAGACTTGACTCCCCAGCAAGACTTACCGGTGAGCTGCCCCTTTGAGCCGTTCTACAGCAGCTGGAGTCTCTCCTATGTGTTTATTTTCCTATCTATTTCTTTTCATACGGTAGGATAGTATGGTTTTGTATATTCTACTAGATTGCCCACATACTTCTGACACCGGGTCTTGGCACACACACACTAGTAGACTTATGATTTTAGTTTAGTTACATGATTACGATTAGTATTTATTGATTCCATTTATTTATGTTTAAATTTTGAACTCCTAAATTTTAATCAAATATGGGGAAGCTATCACTTAATAATTATTTAAAATGGGAATTCACTAGTTTATCAGTGCCAGCTTGCCTAAAAACGGTGTTGGGCGCCACCACGACCTATAATGGAATTTGGGTCATGACAACATGGTATCAAAGCACTAGATTCACGTAGGTCTCACAAGTTATGGGCAGTACAGAGACGTCTGTACTTATTTTCGAGAGGCTATAGGGGTTAGGAAACTACTCTTTATTCATCTCCTATCGTGCAGTTAATGGTATACTAAATCTCCTTCTTCCATTCTCTCAAAGATGGTGAGGACGCGTATGGAGGACGTTCCAGACCCAGGAGGAGCTGCTCCCCATTGCTAGAGGCTGAGGTAGAGGCCACGGGAGGGCACCGGCCCCAGGTAGGGAACGAGGGCGTCCTAGAGCTGCCCCAGTAGCACCACCAGTGTCACGCCCCAAGCCTAGGGATGAGACCGCACTCAGTGCCTCAACTATCCTTGCGTATCACTTGCGACTAAGAGTCTCTGAACATGAAATGTCATACTTTGGACATGGGCCACATTACGACAATGTGCGATGCAAAATATAAAACTAAATGGAGACTAACGCTGACTAAATGTCAACATAAGGCTGGGCCGGCAAGGCCGTCATAATCACTACAACTGACAAGCCAACAAAATATACATACAGGGTCTACATGCCCAACATACTGCACTAACCGACAGGATATATCTACAAGTGTCTACTGATAGAAGTATTGTGATCGGAACAGGGACCCGACCTACCCATAACCTATCTACATATATACACAAGATATCAACCACACTACTAGCCCCGGCAACTCCGAAAGAAGGGGAGATTACCGATAAAGCTGAACTTGGGCAACACCTACTGAGGAGGTCTACCCGTCTGTCTATCTAAACCTGCACGCATGAAATGCAGCGTCCCCAGAAAGGGACGCAGTACGAAATAATGTACCGAGTATGTAAGGCAATATACTGAAACTGAAACTGAACTGATAATATAATAACTGAAAGCAACTAGGGATCAAAGATAATCTGAAGAGATGCTCATCAGCTAATACTGACTCATGACTCAACTCTCTCAATATAGTGAGTAAAATAGATGTCCGGCCCTATAGGGCTTGGTATACAAATATATGCTCTGCTATAGTAGGCTTGCATATAAGCGATCGGCCATACTAGGCTCTGTATCTCAACCAACAGGGCTCGCTCATAAGCGCTCGGCCACAACATGCTCATTATATAACTTACCATCTGATCAGAGGTTGCCCAATAGGGGCCTGCCTATCGATTATAGCTCGATGGTAATGAAAATACTGTATATATAAATTATTTTCTCTCTTGACTGGAATAAGAAAATACTTAATTGAATATGAAGTCTCGGTAAGGAGAATATTGTAACTTACAAAACTAGGAAAATATACGCAACTTGCGAAACTAGCACAATATACGTAAATTCCGGGATTTGTATGTTTCTTTATACTCTGTTATCAAACTTGTGTAATGACGAGATCATGCCAAATAAAAGAAGAGCTTAGCCTTAACATACCTGTTCCTGGAATTATTTGAACAAAATGAAGCTTTCTGCTTCTTGCGAAATACGAACGAACCTAAGCTTGGATTGAACAAGATTGTTGTTTATCTTTGAATTTCCAATCGAGATTTGGCTAAGAAATTTGGACAAAAGTACTTCTGTTTCCAAGTTCTTGGATTTTAAAATCCAAGGCAGAATGAATGACCAACTCCTAAATTGAAAGCTGTCTAACCTTATTTGGATAATGCTTCACACAAGTCTTGAGACTTGTAATTTAGTTCCTTTAAGCTTCTTATGACACATGTAAAGGTGAGTAGTTAGTCACCTTAACTAAAACGAGGGGGGTCCACGTTTTCTTGGGGTGTATTTTTTAAAATTTTTATCCACTTATTAGTTAACCGAGTGATGTTATGTTACTCGGTAATTACTCAATTACTCACATAATTTAAAAATTACCATAAATTACTTAAAATTATACTTATTTTTAATATACTTTATATATTATAATACCGTGGTCATATGGTACCTCTCATGGTACTAGTTTATAATTATCGAATATTATTACTTGATCCATATTTTATCCCAAATTGGCCATTTTCAACGAAACTCATTTTTTCTAATTCGTGCATACTTTATCCTTCATGATACTTATTTATCACTTGTTACAAATAGCATAATTATGATAACATACAGATATTATCATCCCCGAGTTTACGTCAATTTACTTAAGACGAAACTTTAACGTACGAAAAAAATGCGAGATGTAACATCCTTCCCCCCTTAGAAACATTCATCCTCGAATGTCCATTCTTAGATACTTTGGGAACACTTTTGCCAGAGTCTCTTCCGTACATCTGACTGAAACCAACCTGTACGCAGCCAGAAAACTTACTATACATGCCACACATGGCCACTGTCTATAAATAGCCACACTTGGCTCCGCACAACTGTCCATTATAAATTCTGAGAGTTAAAAATGATAGTTTACCTGATGACCTACTGGCCTAAGAGTTTATACGCTCGAGTCATATCTTCAGTTTGAAATAAGTGGGGGTATTTAGATTTGATTTCATCTTCTGCTTCCCACGTCATCTCTTCCACCTTCTTACTTCTCCATAAAACCTTCACGGATGCTATCTCCTCATTTCGTAGCTTGCGAATTTGTCAGTCTAGGATGGCAACCAGAATTTCCTCGTATGACAAGTCCTCTATAATTTGTTCATCATCTGTGGGCACTACTTGGGTAGGATCGCCAATGCACTTTCGTAACATAGATATGTGAAAAGCTGGATGAACAGACTCCAATTTCTAGGGAAATTCTAACTCATAACCTACTTGGCCCTCTCTCCGAATGATCCTATAAGGTTATACCGTGGGTTAAGTTTTCCTTTCTTGCCAAACCTTATTACACCTTTCATAGGTGATACCTTTAAGAATACCCAGTCATCAACCCTGAACTTTAAATCTCCTTGTCGCACGTCAGAATATGACTTTTGACGACTCTGAGCTATCAACAGTCACTCCTGGATAAGCTTTACCTTTTCTATGGCCTGCTAAACTAGGTCTGCACCATGAAACCCAGATTCTCCAACATCAAACCACCCTACAAGAGATCTGCACTTACGCCAATACAAAGCCTCATATGGAGCCATCTGGATACTGGAGTGGTAACTGTTATTAAATGCAAACTCGATAAGAGGTAGATATTCATCCCAACTTCTTTTAAAATCCAGCACACATGCTCGTAACATATCCTTGAGCGTCTAAATTGTGCGCTCGGCTTGCACATCAGTTTGTGGATGAAAAGCTGTGTTGAGATTCACCTGAGTCCCTAGACCTTTCTGAAAAGACCTCCAAAAATGTGCTGTAAACTGGGCACCACTATCAGATATTATAGATATTGACACTCCGTGTAGTCGCACTATCTCTTTAATATATAACTTTGCACAATCTTCTGTTGTATATATAGATCTAACCGGTAGGAAATGAGCTAATTTTGTGAGTCTATCGACTATCACCCATATGGAATCGAATTTATGATGAGAACGAGGTAAACCCATGATAAAGTCCATGTTTATCATCTCCTATTTCCATGTCAGGATTTCTATAGTCTGCATTAGCCCTCCGAGCTTTTGGTGCTCTATTTTCACTTATTGGCAACTACTGCATTGAGTGATATACTCAGCAATGTCCTTTTTCATATCGTTCTACCAATACACATCATTAATGTTATGATACATCTTTGTCGACCCAGGGTGAATGGAATACCATGAATTATGTGCCTCTGACATAATCTTATCCCGTAGCCCTACTATATCTGGAACACACAAACACCCCCTGTATCTGAGAACCCCATCTCCTTTGAGTTTTAACAATGGCTTCTTCTGTTGTGAAACCCGCTCTCTCAACTTGACTAACTTTGGATTCTCGTATTGCCTCTCCTTTACTTCAGCTATGAGAGATGATTTTGCAGTATTTTGGAGTACAACTTCTCCATTACCAGAGTCTACTAACCGAACCCCCAAATAAGCCAATTGATGAATCTCTCTGGTTAATTGTCGTTTCTCGGCCTCTACATGTGCTAAGCTACCCATAGATCAACGACTTAAGGCATCTACTACAACATTAGCTTTACTTGGATAGTAGAGAATGTTAACATCATAATCTTTCAATAACTCAAGCCATCACCTTTGTTGCAAATTCAAATCTTTTTTCTTGAAGATATATTGCATGCTTTTATGATCTGTGAACACATCAACATGAATACCATATAAATAATGTCGCCATATCTTAAGTGCATGGACAACCGCAACTAATTCGAGGTCGTGGGTCGGATAATTCTGCTCATGCTTCTTTAACTGCCATGAAGCATACACGATTACTTTCCCATGTTGCATTAGGACACATCCTAACCCGACACCTGAGGCATCACAATACATTGCATAACCATCTGGACATTCTGGAAGTGCTAGAACTGGCGCTTAGGTCAACCTATTCTTAAGCTCTTGGAAACTCTGCTCATAGGCCTCTGTCCATTGAAACTTAGTCACCTTCTGCGTCAGCTTTGTTAATGGTGCTGAAAGAGAAGAAAAATCCTCTACGAACCTCCGGTAATATCCTGCTAAGCCTAGAAATCTACGAATCTCTGTCGGAGTGGTAGGTCTAGGCCAGGATTTCACAGCCTCAATCTTCTGAGTGTCTACCTTTATACCTTCGTCGGATATAATGTGCCCCAAGAATGCTACTGACTTCAACCAGAACTCACACTTAGAAAACTTAGCATACAATTTATTATCACGGAGGTTTTGGAGTACCGCTCGCAGGTGATCCACATGCTCATCCTCTGAACGTGAATAAACCAGAATATCATCAATAAAGACTATCACGAATAGATCCAAATATGGCCAGAATAATCTATTCATCAAGTCCATAAATATGGCAGGTGCATTCGTCAACCCGAAAGACATGACAAGGAACTCGAAGTGGCCATATGGGGTCCTGAAGGCTGTCTTGGGAATATCTTTCTCCCGAACTCTGACCTAGTGGTACCCTGACCTCAAATCTATTTTTGAAAAGCATCTAGCTCCCTGCAACTGATCAAACAAGTCATCTATCCTTGGAAATGGATATTTATTCTTAATAGTTACCTTGTTCAGCTGACTATAATCGATACGCATCCTCAGCGAGCCGTCTTTCTTCCGTACAAATAGTACCGGTGCACCCCAGGTTGAGGTACTGGGTCTGATGAAACCCTTCTCCAGTAAATCTTTTAACTGCTCCTTCAACTCCTTCAATTCGGCAGGTGCCATTCTATATGGAGGGATGGATATTGGTTGCGTTCCCGGATGCAAATCGATGCCAAAATCAATCTCTCGCTCTGGAGGAATACCTGGAAGTTCATCTGGAAATACATTCGCATACTCCTTTACTACTGGAATAAACTGAAATGTAGGTATATCAACATCTGCATCTTTAACTCGCACTATATGATAAATGCACCCTTTTGCGATCATTTTCCTATCCTTTAGATAGGAAATAAACCTACCTTTGGGTGTCACTGTATTACCTACCCATTCAAGGACTGGCTCACCCAAAAAATGAAATCTAGCTGTCTTTGCTTGACAATCAACTGTGGCATAACAAGCTTCCAACCAGTCCATGCCCATGATAGCATCGAAATCTAACATCTGTAGTTCAACTAGGTCGGCTGAGGTCTGAAAACCACAAACTGATACTATACAACCTCGATAAATGCATCTGGCGATAATAGATTCTCTGACCAGTGTGGATACCACAAAAGGATCACTTAGTATTTCAGGCACTATACCAAACTTCCACGCGACGAATGGGGTAACACATGATAAAGTAGATCCTGGGTCTATCAAGGCATAAACATCGTGATAACAAATGGTCAACATACCTGTCACAACGTCTGGTGAGGACTCTTGGTCTTGTCGACCTACTAGCATATAGATATGATTCTGGTTACCACCTCGTTATCGCTGAAAATTTGATGTCTGGGAGCTCTCACCTGGTTTTGAATGAGTATAGCGATCATATCTGTAACCCTGTAACTGAGGTGGCGAAAGGTCTAGGTGTCCGTTCAAAGTACTGGGGCCTGTAACTACTCTGAGACTGCTCCTAAGACCTGGCAAATCTCATCCTCTTATGCTGCCCTGACTCAGTCCTCTCCGTACTCTGATGCTGATGCCTGCCCCTCTCTATATTCTGGGCAAATGCCTAAATCTGCGAGATATCCATACTACCCTATAATGCAGCGGTGGCACATGCCTCAGTCAACTCTGGGGCCAACCCTGCTATAAACCTATGGATTCTATCCCGTATAGTAGCAACTATAGATGGTGCATATCTGGCCAATGAGTCAAAACGGAGACTATATTCTTGAACACTCATATTGCCCTTCTTGAGGGCTAGAAACTAATCGAGTCGGGCCTGTCGGATCTTTTGTGGTAAGTACTGGTCAATGAAGGCATCTGAAAAATTCTCCCAAATAGAAGGAGGTGCATCACGTCCCCTGGACCTTTCCCATCCCTCATACGAAAGGATGGTTATCTCGGAGTCGAAAAGCTGCTAATTCAACTGCCTCTTTCTCCGTGGCATGCATAACTCGAAAAATCCTATGAAACTAATCTATGAAATACTGCGGGTCCTCCCTCTGATCTGTCCCCGTGAACTCTGGGGGATTCAAAGTAATATACTATCGGACCCTTGAACTCCTAGATCCCTCAGAAGGTCCTACACTAGAAGATGCCCTAGCCTGTTGTTTGGTAGCTACCAACTGTGCCAACAAATGTACCGCACTCCTCAAGTCCTGATATGTTAGAAGCAGAGGAGGAACTAGATGTGCGGCCTCCCTAGGAATCTCCTCAGGTGGCGGAGGAGTTAGTAATCGCTGGGTATGGGTCTCTCCTTGTGACTCCGATTGGGCCCCATCTGTTGAGGGTACCCTGAGTCCCCTCACCTACTGTTGTTTCTCTCCTTTGGTTAGACGTAGTCTTCCTAGTTACCGTCATCTATACATGCAGACATCAACATGTAATTTTAACTCAAATTTCCTATAATTCAGTGCTATAACACGATTTAGATTTGAAAGAAGGGTAACCAACTCCTAAATCCTATGTAGTCTCCTGCTTATATAATGCGATGCATCACACATCTATAAACAAGACCCTACTAGACACGACTTGTAGACTCCCTAGGACAGAACTGCTCTGACACCACTTTTGTCACGCTCCAAGCCTAGGGGTGAGACCGGCACTCATTGCCTCAACTATCCTTGCGTATTACTTGCGACTAAGAGTCTCTGAACATAAAATGTCATACTTTGGACATGGGCCACATTACGATAATGTGCGATGCAAAATATAAAACTAAATAGAAACTAACACTGACTAAATGTCAACATAAGGCTGGGCCGGCAAGGCCATCATAATTACTACAATTGACAAGCCAACAAAATATACATACAGGGCCTACAGGCTCAACAAACTGCACTAACCGACATGATATATCTACAAGCGTCTACTGATAGAAGTATTGTGATCGGAACAGGGACCCAACCTACCCATAACCTATCTACATATATACACAAGATATCAACCACACTACTAGACCCGGCATCTCCGGAGAAGGGGAGCTTACCGATAAAGCTGAACTCGGGCAACACCTACTGAGGAGGTCTACCCGTCTGTCTATCTGAACCTGCACGCATGAAATGCAGCGCCCCCAGGAAGGGACGCAGTACGAAATAATGTACCGAGTATGTAAGGCAATATACTAAAACTGAAACTGAACTGATAATATAATAACTGAAAGCAACTAGGGATTAAAGATAATCTGAAGAGATGCTCATCAACTGATACTGACTCATGACTCAACTCTATCACTATAGTGAGTAAAATAGTTGTCCGACTCTATAAGGCTCGGTATACATATATATCTGCTCTGCTGTAGTAGGCTCGCTCATAAGTATCGGTCATACTAGGCTCTGTATCTCGTCCAACTGGGCTCGCTCATAGGCGCTCGGCCATAGCATGCTCAGTATATAACTTACCATCTGATTAGAGGTTGCCCAATAGGGGCCTGCCCATCGATTATAACTCGATGGTAATGAAAATACTGTATATATAAATTCTTTGCTCTCTTGACTGGAATAATAAAATACTTAATTGAATATGAAGTCCCGGTAAGGAGAATATTGTAACTTACAAAGCTAGGAAAATATATGCAACTTGTGAGACTAGCACAATATACGTAAATTCTGGGATATGAATATTTCTTTATACTTCGTTATCAAACTTGTGTAATGATGAGATCATGTCAAATGAAAGAAGAGCTTAGCCTTAAAATACCTGTTCCTGGAATTATTTGAACAAAATGAAGCTTTCTGCTTCTTGCGAAATACGAACGAACCTACGCTTGGATTGAACAAGATTGTTGTTTATCTTTGAATTTCCAATCGAGATTTGGATAAGGAATTTGGACGAAAGAACTTCTATTTCCAAGATCTTGGATTTTAAAATCCAAGGCAGAATGAATGACCAACTCCTAAATTGAATGTTGTCTAACCTTATTTGGATAATGCTTCACACAAGTCTTAAGACTTGTACTTTAGTTCCTTTAACCTTCTTATGACACATGTAAAGGTGAGAAGTTAGTCACCTTAACTAAAAGCGGGGGGGGGGGGGGGCTACCACGTTTTCTTGGGGTGTGATTTTGTAAAATTTTTATCCATTTATTAGTTAACCGGGTAATATTATGTTACCCGGTAATTAATCAATTACCCGCATAATTAAAAAATTACCACAAATTACTTAAAATTCTACTTATATTTAATATACTTTATACATTATACTATCGTGGTCATATGGTACCTCGCATGGTACTAGTTTATAATTATCATGTATTATTACTTGATCCGTATTTTATCCCTAATTGGCCATTTTCAACGAAACTCATTTTCTCTAATTCGTGCATCATTTTTTGCTTGTTACAAATGGCATAATTATGCTAACCTCCAGATAATATCATTCCCGAGTTTACGTCAATTTACTGAAGATGAAACTTTAACGTAGGAAAAAAAGGCGAGATGTAACAACCAGAGGATCAAGTGGAGGATCCCGTCATCAAGGAGTAGGGAGAGGTGCCTATTCCTGAGCCATCCCCGCTAGATTTCATGACAGGACCGGGCTTTCAGGAGGTCATGGGCCGTATACAGTTCATGGACACTATAACTCAGGCTGATTTATTTCCAGCAGACCCAGCCACATCTCAGGCAGTAGGTGAAGCACATACCCCTACTGCTCAGGCTCCTGGGCATGCGGCTATAGTATATCAGACTTCGGGTACACTACCTGTGGGCGGGGCCTAGATAGTTGCCACAACGGCACCTGAGCCTAGACCAGCTGCAGAAGGCGATCCACAAAAGATACCAGACAGATGGACTAGGCTATACCCACC
This sequence comes from Nicotiana tabacum, assembly GCF_000715075.1. Classification (NCBI taxonomy): domain Eukaryota; kingdom Viridiplantae; phylum Streptophyta; class Magnoliopsida; order Solanales; family Solanaceae; genus Nicotiana; species Nicotiana tabacum. Next base: position 27,984,594 of record NC_134084.1, read on the forward strand.
TATCTTTAGGGGTGAGTGGCATGAGGACCCACAGGACTTTATTGATCGGTGTAGGGACATACTACACAACATGAGGATATTGGAGTCCCATGGAGTAGATTTCACCGCTTTCCAGCTAGAGGGCAGGCTCATAGATGGTGGTAGTCTTACCTTCTTGGCAGACCGGTGGGTTCTCCTCCCATGACATGGGATTAATTTACACGACTCCTATTGGACAGGTGTATTCCACCCTCTCAGAGGGAAGTGTTGTGGTGTCAGTTTGAGCAGCTTGAGCAGGGTCAGATGTCTATGACCGATTATGAGGCTAGATTTTCTGAGTTGTCTCGCCATGCAATTATGATACTTCCTATGGACGTAGAGAGAGTGCAGAGATTTTTTGCAGGGTTGCACTCCGGTACTCGGGCTAGCATGTCCCGAGAGGTTGAAATGGGTACAAATTATCAGCTAGTGGTGGAGATTGCTCGAAGGATTGAGGGCTACCACCAAAGAGGTAGAGAGCAGATACAGCAGGACAAGAGGACCCGATTCTCTGGAAAGTTTAGAGGTGCCCCGGCTACGGGAAGAGGTCAGTTTGGGAGAGGTCAGCCTAGCAGGTCAATATATCTAACACCTCACTACCTCCTCGGGGTGCTCCAGCACGACCCTATTTTAGTGCTATGTTGGAGAGTTCTTATTGCCCACCAATTCATCAGGGTTCCTCTACTGCCTATTTCAGTGCCATGCAAGAGGGTTCATATCGCCCACTAGCTATCCAAGGTCCTTCTAGTGGGTATTCAGGCCATTAGGGTCAGGCTTCGGGACAACATTCCATAACACCACGGGGTTGTTACGAGTGTGTGGATCCTGGTCACATGAAGAGATTTTGTCCCAGACTTCAGGCAAGGCAGTACAGTAGGGTCATCATCCTATAATTACAGCACCAGTCGTCCGGCCTCTTAGAGGCGGAGGGCAGGAAGGTAGGGGCCGTCCTAGAGGTAGAGGCTGGGCAGGAGGAGGTCAGCCAGCCGGCGCTCCAGCTTGATTCTATGTTTTCCCGCCTAGACCAGATGTAATGGCCTCAGATGCTGTGATCACAAGTATTATTTCTATATGTGGTAGGGATGCTTCAGTATTATTTGATCCAGGGTCTACCTATTCATATGTGTCATCTTTGTTTGCTCATTTCTTGGATATTACTCGTGAGTCTTTGGGTACTCCTGTTTATGTGTCCACTCCTATGGGCGATTCTAGGGTTGTGGATTGGATCTACTAGTCATGTGTGGTTATATTCTATGGTTACGAGGCTAGATCAGACCTCCTGTTATTTGATATGATTGACTTTGAGGTCATCCTAGGCATGGATTGGTTATCCCCATATCACGCCATTCTTGATTGTCATGCCAAGATTGTTACTTTAGTGATGCCAGAGTTGCCGAGATTGGAGTAGAAGGGTTCCTCCATTAGTACATCTAGTCAGGTTATCTCTTTTCTAAAGGCTCGACATCTGGTCGAGAAGGGTTTTTTGGCATATCTAGCATATGTTCGGGACACTACCGTAGATTCTTCGACGATTGATTTAGTGCCAGTAGTTGGGGAATTTGCCGATGTCTTTCCTTCTAACCTTCCCGACATGCCTCCTGATTGTGATATTAATTATTGTACTAATTTTGCTATAGGTACCCAGCCTATATCTATCCCGTCGTACCGTATGGCTCCGAAAGAGTTGAAGGAGCTGAAGGAGCAGATTGAGGAGTTATTAGCAAAGGGTTTATCAGACCAAGTGTGTCACCTTGGGGTGCACCAGTGTTATTTGTGAAGAAGAAAGATGGGACTATGCGGAAGTGCATTGATTACCGCCAGTTGAACAAAGTTACCATCAAGAACAAGTACTTGTTGCTGCGTATCGGTGATTTGTTTGACCAGTTGCAGGGTACTAGGGTGTTTTCTAAGATCGACTTGAGATCGGGATACCATCAGTTGAGATTCGGGACTCAGATGATCTGAAGACTGCTTTCCGTACTAGATATGGCCATTATGAGTTTCTAGTGATGTCCTTCGGCTTGACTAATGCCCCAGCGGCGTTTATGGATTTGATGAACCCGGTGTTCAGGCCTTATATTGATTCTTTTGTTATCGTCTTCTTTGATGACATCTTGATTTACTCACGTAGCATGGGGGAGCACGAGCAGCATTTGAGAGTGGTGCTTCAGACGTTGCGAGAACATAAGCTATATGCTAAGTTCTCCAAGTGTGAGTTTTGTCTAGAGTTTGTGGCATTCTTGGGGAATGTTGTATCAGGAGAGGGTATTAAGTGGATCCCAAGAACATTGAGGCAGTTCAGAGTTGGCCACGTCCTTCTTTGGTGACTGAGATCACGAGTTTCCTGGGATTAGCAGGTTATTATCGTCGGTTTGTGCAGGGCTTTTCGTCCATTGCAGCACCTTTGACTAGATTGACTCAGAAGGGTGCTCTGTTCCGTTGGTCCGATGGTTGTGAGGCGAGCTTTCAGAAGATCAAGACAACTTTGACTACTGTTGATACCCAATTTTTCCCCGAAATATTTTGAAATTACATATATACCTTCAAAATCATGCATTAATAGCAATTGGTATTTTTCTATATTTTTTCAATATTCTTATTAATTTATCTAGAATTTTATTCCCAATAAATAATTACAAAATGGCATTGAAAATGATTTCAAAAGCATCTCTTGATTTAATTTATTATTTATGGTCCTATTTAAACCAAATTATTTCATAATTAGCCAAATTGGCACCTTTTGACTATAATTGCAATAACTTTGCAATTATAGCCCAATCCTATGATTTTATACTATTTTTGACTGAAAATTTATCATTTGTATTTTAAATACTAAGTAATCATTTTTAACTATTTTCTATGCATAAAATTCATTTTTGTATAATTATTAGCCAATTTATAAATTATTTTATTCAATTTAATTGGGTATTTAACAAATAGCCCCATTTTTATTTCAATTATAACCTAAATCAAACCAGCCCAATACCCTATGCCCAAAACCTAAATCCTAGCTGACCCAGTTTCGCCCAAATCCTGGCCGTTGATCATTTATTATCAACGGTCCAGGATAATTCCTTCCTAATTTAACCTAATAGACTGCCCCCCAAAACCCTCATTTCCTCTCTTCACTTCGCCGTTACACTTTCTCATTCTCTCTCAAGCTCTCTGCATAACCATGGCTTCTATTCGCCAACCATTGGTTCGCCAGTATCAATGGTGGTTCCACCACCACCCCTAGCCTCCATGGCTCCTCACATGTCAGATTCTTGCTACCTTGAGTCCCTCAAGGGAACCATAAGACGTTTCACACACCTCCCATGGATTCTATGTCGTTCTTCGGTCACCTTGGCCTGTCTGAATAAAAATTTTCTATTTTCCGTCTAGATCTATGGCTTCTAAACCTGAATCTCTCTATATCTGGGTTATCTCTCTCTGAAACCCTAATTTTAGCTCTTGACTTCTTAGATCTGTAACAGATCTAAGAGTTTTCGAAGTTGTCTTTACTGTTTTCTTAAGAATCTCTCCGACTTTTCAAAAACGTCGTTTCATCTTCAAACTAGGGTTTCTTAACCCCTTCTCAAAATGACTTTTCCTCTGATTTTTTGGTATTATTCTATCATTCTTACTATGTTTAAACGGTTATTTAAGTTTTTCTCTTTTATCTGATTTATCATGCTAAGAACCCTAATTTGTTTTGTTATAATCCTGGGTTATGATACTATCTTTGCTTATTTGCTCGTCTAATTTCTGCGTATGTCTGTTTCTCATGCATATGTTCTACATTTCTATATTTTTTACCCTATTGTGCTTATTAGGGTTTCTGATTTTGCTTCTCCCGCCTATATTATGTTTACTTTATTTATTGACAGAAATTTGTGGTAATTTCCACTAATCAGGACTATTTCTAGTTGAATCCCTAATTTTCTGTGATTGATACCCTTTACTTGATTACCTATGGTAAGATTCTTTACTAATTTCTAACCTTTAGTTTACTTCTTGCCTTATTACATGGTTGACTATATTGTTAATTGATTCTTATATTATTTCCTTAATTAGAGCCTTATGAACCTAGCCCTAATTGTTTACTCTGTACCTGCTATGTTTGAATTATTTCCCTATCTGTTATGCTCCAGTTACATACTGATTTCTTTCCTTATTTGCTACATGTTCTTACCATTTGAATTGATTCTCTTAATTAAGGGAAACTTGGCTGATTTTCGATTCTTAATTGATTCTGTAGTTCTATAATTGCTTCTTGCCTTATTGACCTGACTTTCAAACTATTATATATACCTTCTTCTCTTTTTATTACAAACACGAACACAGTAGTTCAAAAACACTCTCTCACACAAAAAGAAAACATTCTTCTGCTCTCTCTTTCTCTGGTAATTTGCTATTGTTCTAAGTCAGCCGGCTGGAAGCCAAGGTTGATTACTCTACTCTCTTGCCCCCTCACTTTGTGTTTACTTCTTTACTGGTATGTTCTGATTTAAATTCAAGTTTCAAAATAATGTGTTTCTTTTACTGCTTCATTTCATCGTGTTTCTAGTATGTTTTCACTTATGGTTCTGTTGATTCAACTTGTAATTGATATGTTTACTTCATCACTTCATCAACATGCTTTTGAATGTCTCCCCTCCCTTAGACTCATCATGTTTATAAAATTGTTATTCCCCTTCCTAATATACCACAATGTAGCCCTTCTTTACTTGTGTTTGCTTTGATTTCTAGCATGATCCTCTCCGTGCAAAAATAGTTGGCTATCCTCAAGTTACATGATTCTGTGTTCTCTAACTCCTCAGCAAATTGCTGATCTATACTTAAGTACTCCTGTAACTATGTGTTTACTTATGTGATCTATGTGTCCACAAATCGCACTACCCCTATTGGTGACTGCTGAACATGCCTTGGTCCTATGTTCCTTGATTATGGGTAAACCAGTATTGGGTGTTGTGTTTGGACTGTTTCTTGTTACTCTACTCTCTTTGCAAAACTGTCCTATTGAACAACTCCCCCTATTGCTTTACAAAACTATTTCAAACAAGTCTTTTTTTAAAACTATTTTCATGCTTAAATCTCTTCAAAACTATGTCAAGCACTTTCACTCTACTTTTAGACCACTAAGTTCTACCCCTTTTGGGTGAGCCTTGCCTTTGGACCCTTGAGCTCCCTCTGAACTTGGACACACAAAAGCTAGCCTTTCCACACTGCTCTTACTCTATCTTGGCTATGAAATATGGGTGTGAGCACTCCCGTGATCCCTTGAGGTCCTTAGGGAACTCTGACACACCCGGATTTGAGAAAGGCTATGAAACAATCTTGGCATTTGAGGTGTTGGAGTTAGATTTATTACATAACTCAGGGAGGAAGTCCTAGTCAGGTGCTGAAAATCTGGGCCTGTTTTCAGGCTCTCTATAGTGTAACTTGTTATTTTTATTTTCTACTTATGTAATTCATTTCAGTATTGATCTGTAATAATCTGTTGTAAACAAGTATTGGGGCTGGCTAGTGAAAAGGGGAGGGTAGTTATATATTATATCAACATCAATGGGTAGAAACCATGTCTTAGGTTTACATTTCCTATATGTGCATTAGAATCCATGTGTAAGATCAACCCATTCAAAGCATGTCATGCATTAGATACCATGTTCTTAGGTTTACTGTTTTAGCATCTCATTTGGCATCACTTTACCACTTAAAAATCCTGTTTTAGGCTAAATAACAGGATTAACATAAAATTGTTGCTCCTGCACGTCTTGAAGTCATGTTGTAACTCTTTGGGCATTTAGAAATCATGTTTTAGGAATTCTGCAATCATTATGTATTTTCTTATGTGTACGTTAGATACCCTGTTTTAGGATCTTGTTCACACTCGCTCAGTCACACCTAGTTAAACTAATGATGCATGAAAAAGGACATAAAATAATCTCATGTTTGATTATCCTGTTTAAGTGAAACTGGTCACAACCCCTGCATGTCTTTGCAACATTTAGAACAACATGCTTTAGGTAAAATAACTTCCAAACTGTTTTTAATAATTTTGGTAATTGCTGAATATTATTTTACGCTTAGGCAAGTCTTAGGTAATCAACTTAAAAATAAAAACCAAAACCGTCTTTGTGATTAATGTTTAACTGTCAGCATGTTAAAATTAGTAGGCAAGCTTGATTAGGACTTCTTCTTTGAGTCATGTAATAAATCTGACTCTGATGTTATCACTTAGATATCATGCTTAGGATCTGAATTTTGACCTTAATTGTGTATGAGCCATGTTGTTTATGTGTATTGTGTGTAGAGGCTTTTACCATTTCATACCTTTTTTTAGAATTTGTACCCCCGCTATGTTCAATTATTTGTTTAATTCCTTTAAGCGTTTAATTTCTTCTTCAAAAGCAAAACTGACATATCTTTCTTGTTTCCTTCCTTTATAACTGCTTTAAATTATAAAACAATTGTACTTATCACTTTTTAAACGTGCGGACACATGTCAACATGTTTTTAATTATTGCATAATCATGCTCAACATCATACTCCACTTGTGCCAAACAAATACTATAGCAACGCTTGATGAGTGGTTGCACCTTTCCTATTTCATTACCCCCATAAATTCGGAAAGGCTTATTTGCGGTAAAACTAGTCGATCAGCGGTGCAGTCGACAATTCTGTGCATTCCCATTTGAGTTGTCCGCTCAAGAGTACCAGTCTAAAACCCCATAGAAACCTTACTCTGTTTAAATTGCGCATGCATCATGGTCAAACCTAGATGGGTCAGTTACGTTGTTCACATAATGATCCTTTAAGATAGCCTTGTCCAAAAGTCCACTGGGTTTCCCTAAACCCAAACGGACATCATCACGTTCTATGCATTTAATTGGAGAACTAAATGCTTCATGCTAATTGTTGATGTTAAATAGTTGAGTCTGGTGGGGGTAAGGGCCTAACCTTGTTTGACTTGCAGAAATATGAGGCACGAAGTTCCCAGATTCGGCATGGTCACCAATATCCACCCAAGATTGCTAAGTTGGTGGGAAGATTTACATTCTAGTGACAAAACCCTCGTCAGAAAATATCTGGGTAATTTACCATCCCTCTTGGAGATCCAGCCTAATAACATGATAATATAAGTTGTTACTTTATTTTGGGATTGTGAAAGGGTCGTGTTCCACTTTGGGGACATCGAAATGACACCTTTGCTAGAGGAGATAGGAGGATTGGGCGGTCTAGTGTGGGAAACCCTGGGTTTGCTTATGCCTGAGAACCGCACATGCAAGGGTTTCCTAAAAATGATGGGTTTGAAGAAGAATGCAGAATTGGTATGCCTAAAGGAATCGTACATTCCTTTTGACTACCTCTATGAAAGGTACGGTCACAGCAAATCATACCATACCTACTATGACGAGTTTGCCATCATGTCCTTGGGACATATCCATCATAGGGTATTCGTTTTCATGTTTTGCTTCCTGGGTCTGATCGTGTTTCCAATGAAGAAAGGGAGAATCCATACTAGGCTAGCTATGGTAACCAAGACCCTAATGGAGGGGATTGGTAGGCAGACATTCAGCATTGTACCCATGATCATTTCAGACATATACCGAGCCTTAGAGAAGTGTCAACAAGGAGCGATACACTTCGAAGGCTGCAATCTACTACTTCAGCTTTGACTCATGGAACATCTCCAAAAGGGCGAATACCAACAAGAATTTCAGCGAAGGGCCTGGGATGATCACATCGCTTGGTTGCAATACTTTTTATAACCCTCACTACTTGATTACCTTTTGTTTTATTTTTGTTTTTATTATTACCCTCCCCAAAGGTTAGTTCGTGCACTCTGGCATCATCATCTTATTTCAAAAGATCCAAGGGCCCTCCACCCACTCCTCTTCTTAGTCCCTCTAAAGGCAAGAGCAAAGGCAAGTATAAAATTGAAGATTTAAACAACATCAGGAAGGAGAACACAGCTGAACGGGTAGAGGCCATTGATGGCCAGGGTATTCGGGTTCCTAACCAGAATGTGCCACAACTTGAACAGAAACTGTTGAAATTCCAGGAAGGACTTGATTAGTTTCAAAATCTGGCAAACCTGTCATTTTCCCTCAACACCCCAGATATCAACTTCCCCAACGCTCAAAACCCTACACCTCCTCAAAATATCCCAAAACAGCAGAATCATCATGCGTCTCATCATCACACTGCTCCACCAAAGAACCAATGCAACACCTGACATACCCCAAAAAACACTCCACTACTCATCCCAGAACATCAGAACTCCACAAACGACCATTTCCACACCCATACACCAGGCCACCATAACACTCCTATCTATGTGGAGACCATGCCACACTCCACCCAACCTATATCATGCACACCTGAGTCTGATGAAAAGGATCTGCTTATTAGGAACTTAGCCGAGGAACTTAAGAAACTGACCAGCTGGATTCAGGGCATTGAGGGAAGCAAAGGAATCGAGGGGCTAAACTATGAGGACCTTTGCATAAAGCCTGATGTCGAACTACCTGAGGGATACAAACCTCCTAAGTTCGAAATGTTTCGATGGTACGGGTGATCCAAGGGTCCACCGGAGGATATATTGCGGCAAGCTGGTTAGAGTAAGGAAGGATGAAAGGATCCGCATGAAGCTGTTCATGAGGAGTTTGAAGGGAGATGCATTATCTTGGTACATCAGCCAAGATCCCAAGAAGTGGTCAAGCTGGGTCGGGCATGGCATCTGACTATATAGATAGATTCAGGTTTAATACAGAGAATGCACAAGACATGTTCTATATCCAGAATTTGAAGAAGAAGCCCATGGAGATGTTTCGCAAGTATGCTACTCGTTGGAGGTCCGAAGCTGCTAAGGTCAGACCTACCTTAGAAGAGGAGCAAATGAACAAGTTCTTTATCCGGGCTCAGGACTCGTAGTACTATGAATCGATGATGATGATTGAGAACTACAAGTTCTCCGACATTATCAAATAAGGTGATAGAATTGAAGAAGGTATTAAAATTGGTATGGTTACAAATTTCAAAGCCTTGCAAGCTACAAATAAGGCTTTACAATCTGGTGGTGTGTCTAAGAAAATGGACGTAGGGGCCGTTATGGTTGCACAAAGGACCAAGTTTCCCCTTAAATACCAAGCTTACCCAATACCTCCACTCAAATACCAGCCAACCCAATATTACCAAGCACCCTATACCAAGCTCCGCCACCAACTTATTAGTCATCTCCACCTCCTACATATCAAGCTACTCCCAACCCGCTCATGTCTACCAAACTTATAATGCTCAACCATCCCACTATCAATCACCTCCTGCACGCAAAAAATTTCCTAGACCCCCACCTAATTTTGATCGCAGACCTCCAAACAATATACAACCATCGCCGAACCCAACGACCAGCTATATAAGAGGCTCAAAGCTACTGGTTATGTCACCCCTATCCCTACTGCAACCCCTGAGAATCCTTCTCAGTGGGTTAACCCAAACAAGTCATGTGCATACCACTCCGACATGAAAGGGCACACCATCGATGAATGCCGCTCTTTGAAAGACGAGATACAGTCTTTGATTGATAACAAGATCATTGTGGTAAAGGAGCCTGCTCAAAACATCCGCAACAACCCTCTGCCAAACCATAAGGGTGGAGGTATCCACATAATTGAAGTAGAAGATGACTGGGATCCCGAGGGATCAATCAGGTTGATCGCAGAAGGTGATAACCCAAAGAAACCGACAATTACTCTCAATCTAATCATAGTTCAGATCCAATCGTCTGAGGATACTGAGGTGAATATGTCTATACCTCTTGAGTTTGAAACAGCGCCATCCGCAAAGGCACCGGTACCAATTGAGGTTGAATTCATGTCTCTGGTAAATGCACCCGTACCATTTGAGGTTACAGTCTTGCCACCCAAGGCATATGTTCCATTCGAAGTGAGGATGGTCGTGGCGATCCCTGTGGCGATGTCTACCATGCCACTATTCTATACAAATGTTGTACCCAAGGACTATATAGCCGAGGAGAGAAGGAAGGGCAAGGTCAAGATTGAAGAAACTGTCGCAGTACAGGGTATGACAAGAACTGGTAGAGTCTATACCCCTGAACATCTGGCCAAATCAAGAAAGCAGGCCTCCTATCAGCCGCCCCTTATTGAGACAGTTCTGTATGATCTTTGGAGGAAAATATAGGCCAAGGAATATTCGGTCATCGACCAGTTAAACAAGACGCCAGTGCAAATATCTATTCTCTCTTTGCTGCAAAATTCTGAGGCGCACAAGAATGTTGTTAAATGTGCTAAATGAAGCGTACGTACAAAGTAACATCACTAGCGGGGAAGTAGCTAATATGGTAGGACAAGTGCCGGAAAGCCATAAGATCACCTTTTATGAGGACGAGTTGCCACCTGAAGGGCTGGGGCACAACAAAGCACTGCACATCACTGTGCAATGCGAAGATTATTTCATCACCAGAATCCTGATCGATGGAGGTTCCAGTCTTAACATTTATCCGCTGGTAAAGCTCAAGAAGTTGGGTAAAGGGCTGCATGAGATAAAGGATGGAGCAATCAATGTAAAAGCCTTCAATGGTTCTCAGAGGTCCACCATTGCTGAGATTAGTCTATGCCTGCAGATGGGACCAACCTGGTTCGAGGTCGATTTCCAGGTAATAGATGTACCGGCATCTTACAACTTGCTGCTAGGACGGCCATGGATTCATGCTTCTAGGGTCATAGCATCAACACTGCATCAAGCAATAAAGTTCGAATGGAA